>NW_006209032.1:789545-796634 GCF_000334495.1 Tupaia belangeri chinensis | reverse complement strand
GGGGAGCGACGTGCGCGTCCCCGGTGCCCAGCGGGCTCGAGCAGGCCCCACTCGCGGCCCCGCGCACGCGCGCGCACCCCCAGCTTAACCACGATTGCTCAGGAGCGCGTCCACGCCCTAGAAGCAGGACGCTTAGCCAATCACTGTGGCAGCGTGGGGCATCACGGGAACTCCGGGGCTATAAAAGACCTGGTTGCTATTTTGTGCTCTCCGAGTCACTCATCCTTTAAGTAAGCAGGGTGGGGCTAGGTGCGCTTGCGCGGTTTTAACGCTCCTCCCCAAACTGCCAACTCTTCGCGCAAGCGAGGTAGGCGCTCCTTTCCTGCATCTACGCGTGCGCACTAGCAGGCTTAGCCCCGGAAGACCTTACGCCTGCGCGGTCGAGTCTACGGTGACAGTACCCCGGGTGGGGTGCGGGCCCGTCATGGCGGAGCCTTGGTCTGCGCAGTCCTTGCAGGCTCTGCCGGCCACGGTGCTCGGCGCGCTGGGTGCTCTGGGCAGCGAGTTTCTGCGAGAGTGGGAGGCTCAGGATATGCGCGTGACCCTCTTCAAGGTGCTGCTACTATGGTTGGTGTTAAGTCTCCTGGGCATTCAGCTGGCCTGGGGGTTCTACGGGAACACTGTGACCGGGTTGTATCACCGCCCAGGTGAGGCTCCCTACGAACCTCCGTGGGCTGGCCGCCCTCATCCCCACTGGACTCCACCACTGGGTTCCCTAGAATCTTTCTAGACTACCACTGGCCCCCAACGAGGCTAATCAGAATTTACCGTTGTACTCTGACCCATACCAGTGTATGCCAGAATCCCCGCCAGCTCATCTATTACATTTAACCGTTCCCCAGAACCCGCACCAGACAGCAGCAGTGGCCCCTCACCCAACGTGGGCTGATGCCTGCTCAGATCTCCCAACCCCAACCTGCTGCAGCTCTGGGTGTGTTCCTGCCTGTAGGTCTGGGCGGCCAGAACGGATCCACCCCCGATGGCTCCACAAATCCTTCGTGGTGAGTAACTCTGTCCCACCCCAAACCTGTGCTGCTTGGCAGGCAGAGGTCACTCCTGTGCTGGTGTTGGGGAGGGGAGTTCTCAGGGTCCAAGTCCACCAGCTTAGAGACCTTTGCTGCAAGTTTCAAGACTGCGTGTGGAGCTCAGGCTTCAAGTCAGAGTGACAACCATGTCTGGACAGTTCCATCAGCAGGTCATCCAGCAGCCTGTGGTGTGGGGACTGGTGCTGTCATAATTTCAGAGACACAGAGGGGCCAGTCTTTGGGATTTCACTCTGCAAGTGCATGTGTGGGGAAGACAAGTGCCTCTGTCCTTCATGCCCTTAATATCGTGGCTGACCTCATCGGGGCCCTTCTCATCTGCAAAACTTGAACTCACTAATCAGAGCACTCATTTAGATCATTTCTGGGCTCCGACCACATGGCAGGGGTCACACTGGTCCCAGAGAACAAGGACAACCCTGTTTACAGGCGATGCCAGATTCATAAAGGGGCAGCAGTAAGTAGTGCAGGGACAAAGGTGGTCAGTGAAGGTGGCTTTTAAGAAAGGCACCTAAGCTGAAGTCAAAGGCCAGGAAGTGGCAGTGCACTAGGCAAAGGGAATGGTAACGGGCCTGCACCGCCCTCGTGTTCATATCCCACTCCAGAAATGCTTTCTGGCTGGCAGGACGATGGTCTTTGCAGTCCCAGGCCCACAAGGCACAGAAGCAGGGGCAAGGGTACCTTATTAGGAAACGGCTGCAATGCTGGGGCTTGACCATGAGGACATGGAGAGCCCAGGGAGCCATCGAAGGACTGACTGACTCAGCAAAACTGCAGCCTGATCTGATTTGCCTTTATAATTGCCAGTTTCACGGCACATAGGTAAAGGGGGCCGAGAGCAAGGCCAGGAGGCCAGTGAGGACAGCTGCTAATACCCAGGGAGATGGTGGGCCCAGGGTGGGCTGTGAGACATCAGCAGAGAGGTCTACGTTGTAGTGTGGCCCCCAAGAAGGAACTGAGGAGAGCTGATTCCAGACTGTTCTCCTGCCCACAGAATAATGCTCCTGTCTTCTCTCTTTCCATCTTTTCAGGGAAACAGCAGCAAACGAACCTCTCAAAACTCACAGAGAATAAGGGAAGGCATCAGACAGCTCTCCGGGGCACCTTTGGGTCTGCTGGCTCCTGCATTGGTTTCCGCTGCTTCCCAGACCCCAGGGACAACAGAAGGGGCCTTGGAGTTGGGGACAGGGAGCACCCAGTGCATGTAAGGCTGGGCCTCCACTGCCCTGGGCCTTGCACTAGGTCAGTGATGAGCCTGCCTGCACCCTGATTGGGATGCCTTAAGGAGAAAAGGCACACTCAGAGCTCAGAGAAGCCTCTGGGTTGGAGAGGTCAGCAGTACCTTTTCTGACTTGGCTTTTCCGCATCCCTCTTCCCATCCCCTGGGATGTGACCCCCTAATCTGTCCATCTGAGAGAGAGACTGAGATTGGCCAGCTCTCGGCTTTGTAGGGCTGGGGGAAGTCTATTCTCCCCTCGGCCTGGAGTTTCTTTGGTTTGACTTTGTGGGTAGGGAGCCAGGCAGTCTTGGTCAGCCCTGTACTGACCTATATGGTTACTTAGCTGGCCATGCAGATACGAGGCAGGACGTCCCTGCTGGCCCCACCCACCTGGCCCAACCAGCGCTCTCCAGGTAGGAGCCAGACAGAGAAGATGGTCATTTCCCAACTGTCCTGTTCATATTCCTCTCAGTCCTTCTTAGGGGAAGCTGGGTGCCTTAAAAGTGGTAGATCCCACCCAGGGTGGTCTACCCTCGCTGCCTAAGCACCCATGGGGTGTTGGGTCTGCACCCTGACCCCTCACAGGGAGGTACAGAGCAGTGCAGAGCAATCCCAGCATGCCCTGTAACCTTATCCTAAGGGCCACAGTCTCAGCTCCTTCCGACTCAGCTCCCAGGAACCCTCAACAGGAGAAAGCCAGAGCCCAGGTAGCGCTGCCCTCTTCACAGTGGCCCAGGGCAGCTTCCAAAGATGTGGGTGGCAAGTGCTCCACAGAAACACAGGTTCCTGAAGGCACCGTGGCCCCAGACCTGACCGCGGATGGCCATGCTTCTGACCGCCTCTGCAGGGCCACCAGCTAGCTCAGTGTCCTGCGGGCTGTTTCCTGTTGCACGTCACATGCTTGCCTGGCCGCCTTTGTCTGGGCCATCTTGGCAGAAGGGTGCTGGTCGTCGGGCCGCACCCGGCTCATTCACACACCTTCTGCCGGCAGGATGGTCTCTGCACCCCCAGGCCCACCCACTGCCACCACCACACACAGACTCACAGCCTCCCATTTCGTCCCGGGCTCCATTGAGGACGTGGCTTATTAAACAGAGAAGTACATCATTCGTGTTGTTTTTCAGGCAGGACAACCGTGTGCATGCAGAGTTACCCCCCTGAGCGAGAGGGGCAGCTAGAGCAAGAATGTCCTGGAGTTGTTGGCCCTCCGGACCCAGGAGGCAGGGACGTGCTGTGGTGGAGAAGGTGGGGCCACCTCCCCAGAGAAGCAGGGGGCAGAGAAGGCAGCATATGCCCCTTAGTTCTTGGAGACCTGACCCTTTTCTCAAGGGAAACTTACTCTGACCCTGTCTAGGAGGCGAGGAAGGCAGGCATTGGGTTGGCACCCCCCAGAGAACTGGACAAATAATCAAGCTAGAGACCATGCCAATAAAAAGGAAGGAAGCTTACTTAATATTTTCAAGAGTCAGTGGAGTCCAGTAATGGGCCCCAGGGGCGAAGGTCAGCCCAGGGTAAGGCAAGTCTGGGAAGCGGCCCAGCCTGCCCTGCAACCGCCCCAAGGCTCAGAACAGGTGGTGAGGCTGCTGTGGTTTGCTGCTAGGCAGCCTGGGCCAACTGGGGAATATGGAAGGGTGAGTCCCTGTCCTGTCGGCCAGCCCTGAGCCGCACAGGCACGGCCACCCTGTGGAACCAGCCCTCTGAGTCATGACTTGTTCCTGCCCAGGGAAAGGCATTCATGGAAAGCAAACTGGAAGAGGTGGCCTAAGGCCCACTGCCCATGGTTATGACCCTCCGCAAGGTGAGACACCACAGTGAGGTAGGCTGGGCGGGTTTTAGCCTCCAAAGAGAAGTGAGCCTTTGCTCCAAACCAGCATCTGGCAAAGTGGGAGATGGCAGAACCAGCATGCTCCTTGCCCTCCTGCTGGTGAGGGTCTGGTCAATGGGATTGTAGACTGAAACAGGACAATGGGCCAGTGGTCCATCACTCAGAAGTGGGGTCCTAAAGTTGGAGTGGCATGTGTTTGGGGGTGGGGGGAGTGTGGCCACCTCAGCTAGACAGCTTCCCCTCACTACCCACCCCTGTGAGTTCTAACCCCTTGTAGGACACCTTCAGAGCAAGGTGCCCGCAGGCGAAGGCCCTGCCCAAACCACCCTCACTTGAGGGTGTAGTAGCTCGTGGGCACAAAGGGCATCTTGCTGACCACAGCCATCTGCTGCTTCCGCCGGACCTCTACTAGCAGCGGTGTCCCTGGCCGGCTGTACTCACGGGGCACGTAACCCATCGCCACGTTCTTCTTCAGGCAGGGTGAGGGGCAGCCACTGGTCACAGCACCTGTCCAAGCATGGGCCACGTGTTAGTACCACTCTGCCAGCCCAGTGCCCCACCCTCCTGAGGACTGGTCACCTACCAATCTGGGTACCCTCCAGGGTCAGGATGGCACTGTGCGCCCGCATCGGGGCTCCCTCACACACCAGCCCCACGCGCCGCCGTTGCACCTCGCCCTTCAGCTGGGAAACAATGACGTTGGCTCCAGGGAAGTCCATGGCAGCTCGGCGGCGCCTCCCTGGGGCATGACGGCAGACCTAAGCCACAGCCCACAGAGGCCCCAGCCACAGGAGGACCCCAAGGGACACCCCTCTAGCATCAGGGCCCTTCAAGCGAGCTCTCCCCAGTTCTATTCCTCCCCGGCACTGTAGTCAGTTGGCCAACAGTCTCCTGCCCCTAAGGCCATGCTGCCCACCTTGGCCCTTGGCCCCCGGTGAGCCCTCATTTCTTTTCTGTATTGCCAGAGAGCATTTGCACTCCTCAGAGAGAGAGAGAGAGAGAGCAGCTTCCGATGGGGCAGGCTCATGCCGCAATCCCATCTGTTTTTCCATCCTGTTGGGATTTTTGGTGTGCACACACATGCGCCCAACATGTTTTTTTAAGCCACCAGGGTTGGGAACCAAAATGCAGTTGATAGGACCAGCAGATGGCGTAATGGTTACGTTGCTGGACTCCCATGCGGCTGACTGTGGTTCAAGTCCTGGACCTGGAGGCTTGAAACTCACACCAGATGTGTGTGCGTGCGTACCCAAGGTCCCGAGAGGAGAATGAAGAAGGAGTTGTGATGTGGCCATTCTCCTGCGGGATGATTTTTTGCTTTCTGTCTCTGTCTCTGACTAGTGCATACGCCTGATAGCAAAAATCTCATTTAAAAGATAAATAAATAAAAAACTGCAGCTGGCTGTGTGTGGGATCCGTAGTGTCCCACTTAACCACTAGACTGTGGGGCCAGCCTCGAGGGCCCTCCATTTCTTTGTTTTTGTTGTTTTAGTTTGCTATAGGACATGCGTGCTCGCCAGAGACAGAGAGGGAAGTCCAAAATCGCATCCCCCACCCCCAAGGGCTGTGCTGCAATCCCTTCTCCTCCATTCTCTCAGGCTTCTGGGCACACACAAGCACCCAGCCTGCTTTTTAAGCCACCAGGTCCAGGACTCGAACTGTAGAGTTAGCTGTATGGAATCCAGCTGCCTTAACCTTCATGCCACCTGCTGGCCTTCTCCTCAGTTCTAATAGATGAAGCCACAGTGGCGCCTCCATGGAATGAAAGCTCCAAGTCAGGCGACCTTGGTAGCAGGCATAGGCTGGCTGCTCCCATTATGGCCACTCCCACCTCTAGCACCTCCTCCTCCAGGGCTAACCCAGCTCACCCAATGTCCAACCCAGGCTGCCCTCCACAGGGGTGGTGTGCTCATCGATATCACTCCCATACAGGCAGAGGCCTGCTTCCAGGCGCAGGCTGTCCCGGGCCGCCAGCCCTGCCAACTTCACCTCCGGGTTTTCCAGCAGCGCTGTGGCCAGGTGGACTGCCCCTGCTGGCGGCACTGAGATCTGCATGGGACACCAGACAGCTGGTGGGCAGCTGGCCCCCAGAGCCTTGTGCCCTGTACTCTCCTGCACCCATTTCTCGACCTACCTCCACGCCGTCCTCTCCTGTGTAGCCACAGCGGGTCACGCGGCAGCCGGACACGCCAAACACCTCCGCCACGGCACTGGTCATGAAGGGGAGCTTCCTCAGGTCATCCGCCACGCCGGCCTGCAGCACCTTTGCTGCGGTGGGGCCTGAGCCCAAGGAGCCAGTGACCAAGCGTCCAGGTCCCAGCGCCCCTCAAAGCTGGACTACAGCCCTTCCTCAGGGATGAGCAAGCCCTACTCTGCAAGTGGCAGACAGTGTCCCCACTGCCAGTTCATGGAGCCACATAGTAGGTGGAGGAGGGCAAGACACCCAACTTCAAATCGTGGCACACAACTACCCCCCCCGTCCACACCTTCCTCTTGGCATGGCCTCAGTGCTAGCAGTCGAGGAAGCCAAGAAGGCAAACCCAGCTGGGCTCTCACCTTGCAGCGCCAGAAGGGCATTTTCCACCACCTCCAGGCCCACATCACTGCCCCTGCTCTGAAACTCCTTGACCTTGTCCTAAAAGGAAAGGCGGAAACCCACATCAGCCTCTGGGACCCCTTAAAGAGTACCTGCCATGGCCAGGACACTCCAGCTGGACAAGATAGTGAGCTGGTTCCCATCTCACAAGCACATCCCTACTAAGCAGCAGAGATGACCCCAGGTCTGCCACCTCTCACACCTTTACCAGAGGATGCTCATTTAGGGGCCGGGTCAGCCCCACCTTCCCTGGTTTCCTATCCCCAAGCTCTGGCATGCTCCCGTGAAACCCTGTTCTTGAGTCTCACAACTACTCATTTACTCCAAGAGCCATTTTTTTTTTTTTAGAGGTTTTTGACATAGGGTGCGTGTGCTTGCCAGAAAGACAGAAAGTGAGAAATCACAC
>NW_006209032.1:780016-789514 GCF_000334495.1 Tupaia belangeri chinensis | reverse complement strand
CCCCGCCGGTGGGGGGGTGGGGGGGCATGGATGCCCACACCGCAATCCCTTCTCCTCTTGTGATCTTGGGGATGCACGCACATGAGCCTGGCGTGAGTTTAACCCATCGGATCTGGGACTTGAAGCACGGTCGACTACATGGAGGTCCAGCGACATAGCCATTACACTAACTGCTGGTTCCCCAAGGGCCATTTTCTGAGCCCCTTGTCCATGCCAGGCCTGTCCTAGAAAACAAGGATGTTGCTCTGTGAACAAAATGACAAGGTACCTAGGAACCATACCTGCAGAAGGGCCAAGTCCTTGTCCCGGCAGCCAGCATTGGACACCACGTACAGGTGCCCCTCGGAAGTGCTGGTCACGATCAAGTCATCTAAGATGCCTCCGGCCTCATTGGTGAACAGTGACAGCGTCCCCTAGTGCCAAAGTGGAGCATATACTGCCTCCAGGTCCAGGAAGCCAAGACCAAGACAAGGGGGAGCCAGACCCAGCCCTGGACCCACTCACCCAACAAACGCAAGAACCCTCATGCACAGGGCTCAAGGTTTGCGAGGGGCCAGCCTGGTCTCAAGGGCAAGGTCTTGATCTTCATTCAGAGTATGTTTTCATTCCCTCCCTCCCTTGGGTGGAGTCTCTGTGACCTGAGGTCTCTGCACTCCTCCCCAGTCAGTACTGAGAGCGCCCCTCACATTTAATCGGTAACACCCAAGGACCCACTGCTTTAACCCTTCCAGACCTGGGACAACTCGGTCCATGCTCCAAGCCCAGGACAAAAGCTTCAAAGTGATCTTGGCGATCCCAGGCACTTCCGCCAGCACCCTACAGCCAGTCCCCGCCAAATACGGTAATGCTGGCCTTAGCATCGCCACAGGATAGGTGAAGAGCCTGAGTTTTAGCAGTCACAAGTCACCTGAGGACCTCGCGATTCGGCAGGTCTGAAGCAGCACCTGAACGTTTTAACAGGCGCATAGGAGGCGGCGAGGCTGCTGGCTTAGGGACCGCACTTTGAATAGTGAGGGTTAGGCAGCATAGGGGGTCAGAAGAGAGCAGCTTGGGAAGCTTGGTTTCCGGCCTCCCAGCCAGATAGCTGGGTGTCTGGAAATGACTCAGGGATTCTGTCCCCAAGATTGCAAGCCCTGCGCGACAGCATCTATGCCCCCAAGCCAGAGGCAGGGACTCCGCCTGTCACTGCCTCATGGTTTAGCGCACCCAGAGCAGAAATAAAAAGGCCCACCTGGTTTGGTCTTAGCTCTGCAATGTCTCCAACCACTAGACTCTCCAGCAGCTTCACCCGGTCACGACCAAGGATTTTGGTCTGGGGAAGACATGAAAAGCCTAAGTCTCCGGAACCAGCAGTTAGCATAATGGCTATGTCACTGGACTCCCACGTTAGTCGACCATGGTTCGCGTCCCAGACCCGGTGGCTTAAAACCCACACCGGACGCGTGTACATGTGTGCCCAAGATCCCAAGAGGAGAATGGAGGAGAAGGGATTGCGGCGTGGCCATCCCCCCTGGAGGATGATTTCTCGCTTTCTGTCTCTCTGTCTCTCTCTGTCTGTTTGGCGAGCGCACGCGCCCTATAGCGAAAAACCTCTTGGAAAAAAGAAAAGCCTCAGGCTCGAGACCAGCAGGTGGTGTAATGGACTCCCAAGTAGTCAACCATAGTTTGAGTCCCGGACCTAGCAGCTTAAAACCCACACTGGGCGCGTGTGGGTGTGTGCCCAAAATCCTGAGAGGAAAATGGAGAAGGGATTACAGCATGGGCCTCCCCCTTGAGGGGTGATTTCTCACATGGCCAACCGCCTGGTTCAAGTTCCCAACCCAGGGGCTTGGAAATCACGCCAGACACATGTGCGTGCGCATCCAAAATCCCGAGAGAAGAATGTGGAAGAGATTACAGTATGGCAGTTCCCCTCAGGGGTGATCTCTCTCTCTCTCTCTCTGGTGAGCACACGTGCCTTATAGCAAAACTTAAAAAAGAAAAAAATCTTTCATCAGGCCACTGCTACAGCTGCACCCTAAAGGCCACCAGGCAAGGAGGCATCTTCCCTGCCACCCACACCCACAGCGCAGGAAGCAGCTGACCTAGTTTTTGGTTCTACAGGAGGCAAAAGCCCCACCTTTTGATAGCCCCACACCCCCCAACACCAGGCATGACTGAGGGAGGTCACAGATCTCAGGGGGACCTGGCATCTTCCTGAAAATAGCGCTTTTCCAAACCAGTACTCAGCACAGTGGAGGGAAGTGGGCGCCGGCCCTGGAAAACTCAGGACGTTCCATGCAGCCACTCAATGGGAGCAGGCTGGGCTGAGTACAGAAGAGACATCGGAGGTCCTGAGTCCACTTCCTCGGGGCTGTAATCTGTCATGACACCCCCGAGACCTCTAGCTGTTCTGTGGGGCTGTCCTCGGAATCAGCTCCCAGCAGAGCTGGAGTGCACCGCCACGGGTGCGGGGCGGGGGCGGGGGAAGGCCTGGAACTGCGGCCTGCGTGCCCCCTGGCTCACCTGCAACATGTGGGACACATCAAAGAGCGAGCAGTGCCGGCGCGTGTGCAGGTGCGAGGAAACGTGGCTGTCCTGGTACTGCACGGGCAGACTCCAACCCGCGAACGCAACCATTTTCCCGCCATGGGCCAGGTGGAAGTCATAGAGCGGGGTCCTGCAGAGCACGTCCTGCGGGCGGCCGGGCTTAGTGCCACCAGAACGCTAGCCACAGCCGCCTCCCTCTCCCGCCCTCCAAGATCAGCACGAAGCCCCAGCACCCTCTACCCCACCTGCGCACAACTGAAGCGACGACCCAGGGCCAAGGGGAACGCCTGCAGGCGAGAGCCCATATGGGCCACCATGCTCACTGCCCGCTGCATCGTCGCCTGAACCCGGTGCAGACGGCACACAGAGGCCGCCACTCTGCCAGGCACGCTGGGAGATGTAGTCCAGGCCCCAGGACAGGTCTCCCTGGGGCAGGGGATGAGAGAGGGGGTGGGTAGCCCGGAGGGCAGGCTGGGATTTGGAGCTGAGAGTGCAGTGACTCCAGCCTGCAGGCAAACAGCCCCAGGCTCTTCCCACCAGCTAATCAGAATGTGGGCAGGTCAGGCCGAGAGAGCGGATTGGGCTGCCCAGAACCAGAGCTGGGGGCTGGATCTCCCCTGCTGCTCTGCCCTGCCTCCAAGGGATCAAAGTTCTGCCAAGGGTTTGCAGGTTGGGACCTCAAGAGTTTAAGGTCAAATGGGGACTGGAGGTGTGGAGAGGTCACAGAGGGCGGAGCAGCCCGGCAGGCCGAGCGCCATGGCAGCCCTTTGCAGGGGTCCCCGCTCTCCTGCTGAGCAGACAGGCAGACAGCACAGTCATGCATTCCATGTGTTTATTGATCTCGCTGGGACTGAGCACGATCCCTGCCACCCCACAGTCCTTCCCCCACACACATGCTGAGGACCGCTGTGTCCCTCGAAGATGGGACTACAGTCAGCACCCCTTCAGACAGAGTTGAGTGAATTAAGCAAATGACCCTGCAGGTAAAGACACCACCTGTAAGAACTCAGTGGGGAGAGCAGAGTGGCCACCAAAAGGTGGCCCAGCTTGCCCATAAAACCACACAGGTCCAATTCTGCAGGTCTGACACACCCTGCAGCAGCTTCCTAACAGCCCCAGGAGCAAAGCCAGGAAGAGCCAGAGCACAGCCGGGCTTTCTTCCAAGTTTCTCACACTCAGGAAGAGCAACCTGCCTCGCTCAAGTTGGCCTGAGATAACGAGGGCCTCACTCCTAAAAGGCACTGCGAGAATCCTCACCTGGACACCTCTCCCACCAAGGCTGATCCCTCATCATGCTGAGCATGATGCTGGAAAGGGACAACTAGGAGAGGGGATGGGGTGTGTTTGGGGCTGTGTCAGATGGCAGCAGATCCCAAGCCTTGGTTTTCAGGCCGTGGGCTCGCCAGAGGCACCTGCCCAGGCCTGAAGCGTGTACCATTTGAACACACATCCAGGAGCCAGCTCGGGGACTGAGGGACTCAGGCCACTGAAATCCTGAGCTTTGCTCCCTAGGAAGGCGGCAGGGAATTTCTTCCTGTGAGCACTGCACAGAGAGAAGCCCACAAGGGGTTCGGTGGAAGAAATGGGGTTCGTTTCTGCCATAAGCTTCCCAGTCCAGCAGAATGTCACGGCAGCAGTGGCCTTCCAGCATTAGCGGCAGCAGTCCTAACAGGTGAGGAGCAGGCAGGGGACAGCAGCGTGCGTGCTGGCAGGAGGGGCAGAAGGCCCTCGGGGATTCTCGGTAGAACTGGCGTGTTCTCAGGGGAGAAGATGAAGGAAGACTGGGCTGCAGATGGAGCACACCCCTGCCAGGAGCCCATGCTAAAGCAACAAAAGGCGCCCCAGGGTCGTTTTGTTTTGTTTTTTTTTACAGAGAGACAGAGTCTTGCCATGTTGCCCACACTGGCCTCCAACTTGTAATCCTCCTGCCTCAGTCTCCCAAGTAGCCAGGACTAGAGGAACGAGCCATTACACTGAGTTTGCCCAGGAGTCTCGAATCAGTGAATGTGGCCCAGACAGTACAGGCATGCAGGCAACACTGGGAGTGCGACAGGGGACACACTTCGGCCTCTGGTGGCCCGAACCAAGCCTGGTGGGCATGAAGAAGCCATCGTCTCAGCTAGGAGCTACCACTCAAGTGTAGGAGAGCAAGTTCAGGTCATAACAGCCATCCACCTGTAACAAAAGACCACGAGGTCTGACGTGCTCAGGGGCTCACAGAGCCACGCAGGGCCATGCAGAGCCACGCAGAGGGAAGCCATCACTCACATCGAAGCGGCCGATCCTTGTGGAGGTGTGGCTGGCCCGGATCATCTCTGTCAGCGCCCACATCTGCTGCACCTCAGAGGACACCCTGCTCGGGTCTGGGAGACCCTGCTCCAGAAGGAGGGGTCAGTGGCCATGGGTCTCTCCCCAGCAGTGCTCTGAGAGCTCGGGAGAGGCCACACTGGGCTATGGGGCCCTCCGAATGACATTCCCAGGTGGCATGTGAAACACGAGGTTGGGCCTGACGTTCAGGACGCAGCCCAGGGCCACACGAGAGGCCTCAGTCCCACAGAGCACCCATGAGAAAAATGGTACCCAATATACTGGGCCCAGAGGCCCAGCCCCAGAATCTTACACAGGGGCCCACCGAGGCCTGTGCTGGACACCAGAGCTCTTCACACATGATTCCACCGGGGGGAGGGCTTACCTCAAGAAGGGGGGTAGGCTGCTCACTGGGCACCGGGTGGGACAGCCACTTGGGAAAGGTCACCGGGGGAGTCTGCAAAGCAAAGGTGTCCTCTGAGTGAGACACAGTGGGAGCACTTGGAGATCACATTCTTAGGCCCTCGGAGCAGAGGGTAGGGCCCCTGAGCCCCAGACACTGGGAGAACCCTGCAGAGCCTGCAGAGGCCCCAGCGGATAGCCAGGCGACTTATACACCAGTTACGCACCAGGAGGCCCCAGAAGCACACGCTGCAGAGATGCCTCCCAGCATCTGTAAGCCTCAGCTCTGAAAGCAGGGAATAGCCCCAAAGGCTAAGGGGATATGGGGACACAGCCTCGCCTGTCACCGAGAGCTTTGAACACACATGCTGTCAATTTCATGAAGGCCTCCTTCTCAGTCTCATTCCTATGGATCACCACCCCACTCCTCCAACCATAGCTTCCCTAGTTAGCCACAGCTAGAAGCCTCCCGGGCAGAGGGCCGGCCAGCAGTTCGAAGCTGTCACTTACCTTTGGTCCCTGCTGGTAGATCTGCAGCTCCTCCACTGTGAAAGACAGCCAGAGTGGTGACGGCTGCCGAAGAATCAGACGCAGCTCCAGGACTCCAGTCATGTCACACAGCATCTGACACACACACATGAGGACCCAGCGAGGACCCAGCTCATCGCCCACAAGACTTCCACCCAGCAATGAGCCAAGATGCAACCTCCCCGGGCCTTCAGGAAAGAGAACAATTGTCTCTCTAAGTCATTTGCCTGAAAGCCATCACCCAGGCTAGCCTGCCTCCTCCTCTCCCTTCCCTCCTGGTATACTGACCCAATCCCTAGGCCTCTTGGAAGTCCTCATCTGGGCTGCCCTGGCCGTGCTGAGGCCCAGCTGACCTGGTGCTTGAACAGCGACACATACTCCTGGGCTCCTTCCTCACTGTGCGGGTCGGGCATCAGGCAGTAGTCCCGCAGGCAGGTCACCCACTTGGCTGGTGTGTGCACCGAGGTATCCCGACGGACACGGATGCTCAGGAAGGCCGTGTAGTAATTCTTAAACGTGATTTCCTGCAGCTAGACCACACACAACCCACCATGACCCAGCAGGCCTAGGCCTAGGGCCTGAGAGGTTTGAAGATACCGACTCCTCCTTCCTCTGGGACATACCCTTCCACTAAACTAACAATTTCAGTAAGCGTCACTAGGGTCCAGGAAATTTCACATTTCTAGAGGTACTCACAGTGCAACTGGGCAGGACTGTACAAACCATGATAGCTAGTCTTTTTTTTGAGAGGTTTTTGCTATAGGGTGTGTGCACTCGCCAGAAGGACAGAGAGAGACAGAAAGTGAGAAATCCCCCCGCAGGGGGGGATGGCTATGCCACAATCCCTTCTCCTCCCTTCTCCTCTCGGGATCTTGGGCATGCACGCACACGCACCCGGTGTGAGTTTAAGCCACCGGGTCCAGGACTTGAACCACAGTTGACTACGTGGGAATCCAGCAACACAGCCATTATGCCAACTGCTGGTCCCACAATGGCTATTCTTGCCACATGTCCAAGACACTGCCAGAGATCAGAGCCAGAAAATGTACATGTGAAACTTGAAGGAGGAAGAATCAGGAAAGGTAGGGAATGTAAAAATAGCACAGACAAAAAAGCAACAGAGGAGGGGACCAGCAGGTGGCTTGGTGGTTAAGGTGCTGGACACTCCCACATGGCCAACCACGGTTTGAGTCCCGGACCTGGTAGCTTGCTTTCTCACTTTCCCTCTCTCTCGCTCTCTGTGTCTCTCTCTGGACAAATTAAAATAAATGAATGAATAAATAAGATTTTAAAAATAATAAAAGAAAAAAAAAAAAAAAGAAAAAGCAACGGAGGATGAGAGAACCTGGCAGACTACAGGAACAGTGAATGCTTCGGCCTGGCTAAGAGGAACAGTTCTCACTGGACACTCATCAGAATCACTCAAGGAAAGTTAAAAAAAAAATTAACATATTTACTTAATTTTATTTATTATTATTATTATTATTATTATTTTAACTTGCTATTGGACACATGCACTCACCAGACAAAGAGAGAGAGAAAGAGAGAACAAGCCACCAGTTCTGGGCCTAGAACTGTGGTCAGACGTGGGAATCCAGAGCCTCATGCTGGCCCCAAAGAAATGTTTAAAAATACCAATGTTCAGGCTCTACCTCAAACCTAGTGATCAGCATTTCTTAGGATGGGATGTTTAACCAAGTTTCTCAGCTGAGAGTAAGGAGCAGTTTAGGGAGAACCACACACTTCAGCACAAAGTGCATGGGGCTGATAATCAGGTGGGACATCACACTGAGTGGCCCTGAAAGCCAGGCCACTAGTGTGGTGGGCTCTATCCTGTGCTGAGGCCATGCAGCATCCGGGTCACATTGTCAGGGATGTGGAAGTGCAACTGGAGATGGGAAACTGGATTCACTGGGGGACTCCTGCGCAGGGAAGAGTTACACCCGACCTCCAGCAGGGACTACAGAAATGGGGAGAGGGCAGGTTTGGGGAACCCCATTGTTCAGTGACCTCCAGCTGTGGCCAGAGTCAACCTCGCCCTCACCTCAATGTATTTCCAGCCCCTCCTAGCCTACTCTCTGGCGCCTCCCAGCTGGCTCTGTCCAGGACGTAAGGAGACGCTGAATAAAACAGAAGGCTCTATTTACTCTGTGTTAACTGAAGAAGGAGATACATGAATGGTTAGCTAACTCGCAAGGACAAGGGCCACCGCAGAGGTTTCCTGTAAATGCCAGGGAAACGCCCCAGTTCCCAGATTTGCCCCGCCCAGGAGCCCAGGTCGCGCCCATGGGACTTGCTCACCTCGAAGGGCGGGACGTTGGGGAAGGTGACATCGATGACCAACACCCCAGGCCGGCCTTGGGAGGTTCGCACGTCCCCCACCTGCAGGGCTACGGTGCCTTTCACGTGGCAGAGCAACGCCACACGGGACATGGTGCCAGGGACTGCGGCCAAGCGCAAGTGCCGCTCCAGGCCTCCAACCACCAGTCCCTCCAGGCGCCCCAGCACTAAGAACTACGATTCCCGGGAGGCCGCGCGCTCGGCCAGCTCAGCCAATGACCGATGCTCAGGGCGGGTGGAGAGTCGGAAGTGCCTGCGGAAGCTCTCCTTCAGCCAATCACCGCGTGAGTCTTAGAGCCGCGCCCAGCAACCACAGAGCCGTGTGTATCCAAGCGGCTCTGAGCGCTTGTGGACGCTCTTAGGGTCCTTGGCTTTGTCCCTCAGCTCAGGGCGGTCGCCGATCGAAGTTCATAAAACCATGAACACAAATGAGTGTAGTAGGTGGCCGACGTTAATCGTTAAAGTATGTATTAGCTATTAAAATAGCAGTAAGGCTGAGATTTGCACAGATGCGGTGAAAGGATGGTTAACACAGCTATTCCTGGCCGCACAGCCACTGACGAGCGAGGATGTGGACTGCCTGGTGCTCTTGGCCATTGCCGATTTCCCACCACTTTGAAAACCAGTCTGGCCTTTGTTAACTTATTATTTTAAAAATATGACCAGAGAGAGAGAGAGAGAAAGCAAGAAGGCAAGCCACCAGGTCTGGGATTTGAACTGTGTTTACCCAAGTGGTGTCCAATGCCCCAACTATCACGTCACCTGTTAATAAACTAAATTATAGGGATCAGCAGAAGACATAAGGTTACATCACTGGACCCGCTGGACCCCCATGTAGTTGACCACAGTTCGAGTCTCGGTCCCTGCTTGAGCTCATGCCAGGTGAGTGTGCATGCATGCCCAAGATCCCCCAGAGGAGAATGGAGGAGAAGGGACTGCTGCATGGCGATCCTCCCTGGGGGATAACTTGTTGCTTTCTGTCTCTCTGTCTCTCCAGGGAGCACACGCACCCTATCGCAAAAGCCTCTCTTTAAAAAAATGTTTTTTTAACCCCTAAATTATAAAATGATCCAGTCATTGCACGGCTAAATATTTACCCAACAGAAATATTTACTGGGTGTGTGTTCGTGCATGCCCAAAATCCTACAAGGAGAAGGGATTGCAACGTGGTCATCTCCCTTGGGGTGATTTCTCGCTTTCTGTCTCTCTCTCTCTAGCGAGCGCACGTGTTCTACAACAATAATCTCCCTCTCAAGAAATACAGAAGTTTCAATGCCTGAACAGAAGAAGTTGGTTTTATACACAAAGAAGGACTGGAGAAAGTAGACACAAGGAACAGAAGGAACATTTGTCATTTCAGTTATTTTCCTCGTAAGTCGGGGACTAGGGAAA
>NW_006209032.1:762566-779989 GCF_000334495.1 Tupaia belangeri chinensis | reverse complement strand
GATTAAGGGTCAGCTGGTGGCATAGTGGTTAAGGCAGCTGGATCCCACATGGCCAGCTATGAGTCCAAGACCCGGTGGCTTGAAAAATACACCTGGGTGCCGGCAGATGGCATAGCAATTACATTGTTGGCTTCCCACACGACTGACTGTGATTCAAGCCCCAGACCCGGTGGCTTCAAATTCACGCTGAGCATATATGTGTGTGTGCCTAAGATCCCAGGAAGAGAATGGAGAAGAAGGGATTGCAACCTGGCCATCCCCCTTGGGGGGTGATTTCTCACTTTCCCTCACAGTCTCTGTGTCTCTCTCTCTCTCCCTGGCGAGCACACGTGCCTTAAGGCAAAAACTTCTCAAAAAACAAAAGAAAAACACACTGGGTGTACATGTGCATCCCAAATCTCAAGAAGAAAATGAGAAGGGATTGTGGTGTGGCCATCCCTAAGGGGTGCTTTCTCATTTTCCCAAGCTTTCTTCTCCCCCCCCCCATGAGTTCATGTGCCTTAGATTTGTTTTGTTTTGAGAGGTTTTTGCTATAGGGCACGTGTGCTCGCCAGAAAGACAGAGAGAGACAGAGAGACAGAAAGCGAGAAATCTCCCCGCAGTGGGGATGGCCACGCCGCAGTCCCTTCTCCATTCTCCTCGCAGGATCTTGGGCATGCACCCACGTGTGCCCAGCCTGAGTTTAAGCCACCGGGTCCAGGACTCGAACTGCGTTTGACTACATGTAAGTCCAACAACATGGCCATTACACTAACTGCTGGTCCCTATCTCCTTTGTTTCCGCATACTCCGCTCTTTGTTGTTCTTCCCTGGAATGATGCCTCCATGGGGAAGGGGCAGGACTGTGTTCCATCTGCCTACCACTAGTAGGTGCTGGTACCACTGTGGGATAAAGGAATGGAGGGATGTGGCAGCCTCACTGGGGACTGTCACATGCCAAGGTGGCTTCTGCTGCCGGCAGGTTATGTTACAGGTTATGTGACATTGGTTATGTTTCTACCAGAAATTACTTCTTCTTTTGTGTGTGTGTGTGTGTGTGTGTGTTTTTTGAGAGGTTTTTGCCATAAGGCGTGTGCGCTTCCAGGAAGGCAGAGAGAGACAGAGAGACAGAAAGCAAGAAATCACCACCCGGGGGGGATGGCCACACCGCAATCCCTTCTTCGCCGTTCTCCTCTTGGGATCTTGGACACACACGCACATGCACCTGGTGTGAGTTTAAGCCACTGGGTCCAGGACTCGAACCGTTGTCGACTCCATAGGAGTCCAGCAACATAGCCATTGCGCCAACTGCTGGTCCCTACTTCTTCGTTTTAGAGGTCTTTATTTTTATTTATTTATTTATTTTTGCTATAGAGCGTGTACACTCACCAGAGAGACAGAGAAAGACAGAGGTGAGAAATCACCCCCCAGGGGGTTGGTCACACTTCAATCCCTTCTCCTTCATTCTCCCCTCAGGATCTTGGGCATGCACGCACACATGCCCAGCGTGAGTTTTAACCCGGCAGGTTCAGGACTTGAACCACGATGGACTATGTGGCAGTCCAGTGATGTAGCCATCACACCATATGCTGGTCCTAATTGTGTGCTTTCTTGAGAGAAAGTCAAATAACTCAGAAGATTCTTCTGCTTCTTTTTTTCTTTTTTTAAATTTTTGCTATAGGGTGTGTGAGTTCACACAGGGGGAGGGTAAGGGGGAGTGATCACACTCCGGGGGAGGGGGTGTGTGTGTGGCCACACCGCAATCCTTTTTCCTTCATTCTCGTGATTTTGGGCACACATACACATGTGCCAGAGTGTTTTTTCAAGCCACAAGAGCTGGGACTCAAACCACACAGCTGTCCATGTGGGACCAGCTGCCCCTGCCATGCCACCTGCTCGCCTCCAGAACATTCTTCATTCTTCCTTTTTATGCCTATTCCGGGGTAAATATTGTTAACAGCATGGCAGTGCAGGTCCTTCCAGACCTTACTCTGTGGGCAACAAGACTGAGTTGCACTGTGGTCAAGGTGGAGAGGAGGACCGAGAGGAACGAAGAGAGTGACCAGTGCCAATGGGGCAGACAGTCACCCGTCCCGCAGCCGCAGCCGTGGACAGGCCTCTGCTCATAGGATTGCTGGGCTGGGTGGGCCGCATGCCCTCTGGGGAGATTCTGGTTAGGGAAGGCTGCCAGATAAAGTCAAAGGGCAAGCGGTCTTTACAAATGTTGTTCATTTACGATATATCCTAACGCTTAGAGTATTGGCGATAATTAGGAAATAATGAGCTGAAAATGAGGAAGAAGTAATGTGAAATGCAGTAGATGGTTCCAGAACAGATGCCTGTGCGTACTTTCTTTTATTTTTTACTATTTAAAAAAAGAGAGATTTTTCTCTATAGGGCATGTGTGCTCGCTGGAGAGATAAAGAGACAGAGAGAGAGACAGAAAGCAAGAAATCACCCCCCAGGACCAGCAGTTAGTGTAATGGCTATGTTGCTGGACTCCCATGTAGTCGATTGTGGTTCCAGTCTCGAACCTGGTGCCTTAAACTCAGGTTGGGCACATGTGCATGCGTACCCAAGATCCTAAGAGGAGAATGGAGGAGAAGGGATTGCGGCATGGCCATCCCCCCGGGGAGTGATTTCTCACTTTCTGTCTCTCTGTCTTCTCTGTCTCTGTCTGTCTTTCTGGCGACCGCACGTGCCCTATAGCAAAAACCTCTCCAAAAAAATAAAGAAGAAAGAAAGAAATCACCCCCCTGGGGGAGATGGCCACGCTGCATTTTCCTCTTGGGGTTTTGGGTACACGTACACACATCCCTGGTGTGAGTTTTAAGCCGCTGGGTCTGGGACTTGAACTGAGGTCAGCTATGTGGGAGTCCAGTGATGTAACTATTACGCCATCTGCTGGTCCCTCCTGTGCTTTCCTTTGCAGCCTTGAGAGAGAAGGGCAGCTGTCCTTGGGAGGCGGGTTTGGAGAGGAGTGTTGGGTTCAAGGGTGATGATGGTTGGGCACACCTGTGTGTGTGTGTGTGTGTGTGTGTGTGTAGAGGGCAGTCTGGTACGAAGTCGGATCTGGATCTGGCGCTCTCTGGCATGAAGTTGCCATGGGAGGAGCTAAAGGCAGACCACCCCAGGGCTAGCAATGGCCCATCCTTGCAGAACACCCTTGGGGACCTGAGCAATGAAGGGGGTCCGCTTTCCACACTCCCCGAAGTAGGCCAGGGAAGGGATCATGGTGGCTTTTCTGGTCCCTGAGCTGGATATGCGAGGATGCCTGTCCGTGGACTCATTGGCCACAGTGGCCACCAGGTGGCGCACTTGTAAGGGCCGCCACTGCTCAGCCCACCCTGAGGGCCGTCAGCCAGGGCAGAGAGGGCTCTACAGCCACACCTCTCTTGGCTGTTGCTCCTGGGAGGAGGACCTCCGCAAGGTTCCTCAGTCCTCAGGGACACCGCGAGCCCTTCCATCCTGAACTTCCATCGTCCTCCAAGGTCTCTTCCCTTCCTCCTACCGGAGGAATCCCCGTAAGGTTCTTTCCCACCATGCACCTGCTTCAGAGCCACCCAGAGCACCCCGATGATGGCTGTCTCCGACTTTCTTCTCTGGGCTCCATTGTTAACCTGTGCCCAGAATCCCTAGAGAGGCAGTCGTTGCTCCACACAGCAGACCCGAGGCCTTCTTCACACCCTTTCCCCAGACCAGCATATTCTCAGGCTCTCGAAGCCCCACACGGGTGCAGGGAAATCGAGTCTTCAGTTTTACGCCTTTTTAGATGCCTTGGATTTGGCCAGTCAGGGGCCCCTTTGGATGGGGTTACCCCAGAGGACTTGCCCACAGCCCTGCCTCTATATCCTTAACCAGCCGACAGAATTACTCCTCCTCTGTCCCCCACATGGTTGTTTCTGAGGAGACCCCTCAGCCTTGTTCTCTTCCAAGTCAGTCCCCCTGACATGCTCGCAGCCAACACCGTGTTTACTTAACTCAGAAGGCTGTTCGCAGGCTAGAAAGAATTACTAAAGAAAATGCATTGCGGGGCCAGTGGGCGGCGTGGTGGCTAAGGTGACTGGATTGCTCATGGTCAACAGCGTGATTTGAGTCCCAGACTCACTGGCTTGTATTCTGCAACATTGTGTAAGTAACTTATTAGCTCTAATCGTTTTTTGTGGGTGCACTTATTTATTTATTTATTTTAAAAATGTTCAATGTAGTTCAAACAGCGTCTGGTTCATTTTAGCTCCTTCATCGTCAAACCCGGAGGCCGGGACTGCATCAGCTTCTCCACCTTCTCTGTCTGTGATGACCAAGGTGTAAAGGTATCTGCTGCACTGAACTTTAAATTTCACGTTATCCTTATTTTTCTTGATCTTGACAGATTTGGCATCCTTTCGCTGGGCTGTTGGCAGAAAATCTTTGATTTCCTCAATTTTCCAAGGCATGGTGGGGAGCATGAGGAGAGGGTTCTGACGGCACAGCCAGCAGCCAAAAACGAAGAGAACCTGTGGGTGCATTTTTTAGGGGTCTTTATAAACAAGATCTCATCTGGCTCAGCCCAGTAGTGCAATTGGTAGCAAACTGAATTGTATCTCTGGAAGCCACATGGGTGACCACAGGTTCGGATCCCCAGGTTGGCCTGAAAACATGTTTGTGTATATGCCCATGATCCTGATGAGTTAGAGGGCTGGGGAGAGGGGATCCCCTCTCTGTCTCTGGTCAAGCGCATACCTCTGGCAATTAAAAAAATAAATAAGAAGACAGGACTGCAGGACAAAGAGCAGAGCTCCACTTGTTCTAGACCTGTCCTGTGGGGCCAGGGAGGATGAGGTGCACAGACACCTTGCCACATGCACAGTGGAGTTCCTGCACAGGCCTACCGAGCTGGGGTGGCAGGGACTTTAGAGACAAGGCCAATTGGATGTCTGCGTTTGGATCCCAGTTCTGGAGGATGATGCGTTTCACACTCTTAATTTTTTTGGCCATTTGCCCAGAGGCCTCGGAGTCTGATGAGACTGGCAGACATACTGTGGAGGGACAACCAGGCCCAGGTGACAGAACACAGGAAGAGGATGGAGTTCGGGACCAGAGAGGCTTGCGTTCAGTCTGCCCTGATCTGGCTCTGCAACCTTGGCCTGTGAGCTGACCTTCCCATCTGCGTCTGCAAAGTGGGGGTGTGGGGGCCATTTTGCTACCACCAGGTGGGCTGTGGGTGGGACGCTGTCGGTGGTAGTGCTGGTCATACTAGGTAGGCTAGAGGCACCCAGTGGGAAGCTGCGACTTGGGCCCTCCTGGGCAGGGCTGTGCCCTTGGCAGGGAGAGTCTACCGGCTGCCCTGCTGCTTAGAGTGTGGAGCAGAAAGCCAGGGGCTGAACAAGGAGCTGGCCGTGCAGCGGGGCTAAGGCAGCTGAATCTCACATGGTTGAGTTCTGGACCTGATGACTTGAGAAATACGGCAGGTATGTGTGCATGCATGCCCACAATCCTAAAACGAGGGAGAGATGGAGGACAAGGGATTGTGATGTGACCATTCCCATGGGGGGTACTTTCTCACTTTTCCTCCCCCTCCCCTCTAGTGAGTGCATGAATCCTCTGGCGAAAGTTAAGGGGAAAAAAAAGAAAGCTGAGGGGCTATGGGCGGCTTTGGCACGAGGCGTTAAGTTGTCCTGGCTGGGGCGCACCTGTGGCCCACACAGCACTGTGTCAAGATGAACAGGTCATAAGCTCTCCCAGGGCAGGGACTGTCCCTGAATGTCCTGAAGTGCCAGCCAGCAGTCAGCACACACCGGGAAGGGCTCAGCTACCAGGGAGCCGAGAGGCAGGTGAGGATTGAACGGGTGCTGCCAGCTGCATGACAGACCCTGCCCACTGTGCCCCGCCCTCTGCACGTGGGATGGAGCAATGCAATGAGCTCTGCAGACTGCATGGTGCACTGCACACTGTGCTGCACGGCACGCCACGTCCTGGGCCTGGTACACGGCATGGCACGTGCACTGCACACTGGGCACCATGCTCTGCATAGCGCACTGGGCACTGCATGCTGGGAGGTGCAGTGCATTCAGCACGCTGATGGCACACGGAAGGAATGCTGAATGCTACGAGACCCAGTGTGTGGCGTGCCACGTCCTGTGTCCTGTGTATCAGCTGGCTCACTGTGCAGCACGTGGCATGCTCTGCGCTGCACACTGCACTATGGACTGCACATTCATTGCATGGTGGACTGCATGCCGAGTGGCGCTGTGCACACTGGGCGCAGCATGGTGCACCAAGCACTGTTCACCGTGCAGTACGTCCCGCACTGTGTGTTATGCGCTGTGTGCTGAGCCCTGTGTGCTGCACACCACAGCCTCCACTGAAGCCCCTCCTCTTTTTAGAGAAGATCAAATTGTAGGGACCAGAAGTTGGCATAATGGCTATGTCGCTGTACTAGCACGTAATCGACCGTGGTTCGAGTCCCGCACCCGGTGGCTTACACTCACACCAAGCACGTGTGCGTGCATGCCCAAGATCCTGAGAGGAGAATGGAGGAGAAGGGATTGCGGTGTGGCCATCCCCTCAGGGGGGTGATTTCTTGCTTTTTGTCTCTCTCTCTCTCTCTGTCTTTCTGGCAAGCACACATGCCCTATAGCAAAAACTTCTCCAAAAAAAAAATTATTTTTTAAACTTTATTATTTATTTAAATTGGATCAGAGAGGAACAGAGTGAGAGAGAGAGGGAAATGAGAAAGCAAGCCTCCAGGTCCAGTACTCCAGCTGTGGTTGCCATGTGAGAGTCCAGCGCACTTAACCACCATGCCACCTGCTGGTCCCAAGCCTGGTGTGTTTTAAGCCGCCAGGTCCAGGACTTGAACTGCGGTCAACTCTGTGGAAGCCCAGTGATGTCACCATTACGCCATTTGCTGGTCCCATTCTGCTATGTTGAATATAGAATCTGGTCTCAACTTTCTGAACATGTTTAAGAGTTTGTTTTATGAGAATGTGAGCATATGTGGGTGTGCACGCGTGAGTGAGAGGGTGGGAAAAAGAGAGAGAGAGAAAAAGAGATCCTCAACAGGGTCTCAAAATGCCGCAGGCCCTTCCCCAGCTCTCTGGTCAGTCCCACTGTGGGTGTGCTCCTGGCGCATCTCAGGCGGACTCAAGAGCTAAGCCCATGGCCAGCCTCGTGGCTCCCAGCCCGTAAGTCAGCACGCTGGTGCCTCCGCCTCCAAGGCTGGGTCTTTCAAGGGTGCATGTACCTGCTGGAGACAGCTAGAGACAGACAGAGAGAGAGGGAAAGTGAGAAAGCACCCCCCAGGGGGAAGGCCACACCACAATCCCTCCTCCTTCATTCTCACCTCGGTATTTTGGACACAAGTACCCAATGCGATTTTCAAGCTGCTGGGTCCAGAACTCGATCCAGCCATATGGGACTCAGCTCTGTGGGATCCAGCCACCTTATCATCCATGCTATCTGCTGGCCCCTATGAACTTTTTCACTTAACACATATTTACTGAGCACTGTATTTAAATTTACCGAGAGAGAGAGAAAGAGAGAGAGAGAGAAAGTGAGAAAGCAAGCAGCCCAGTCTAGGACTCAAACCGCGGTTGGTCATGTGGGAGTCCACCACCCTTAACCACCACGCTGCCTTCCGGCCTCCCCTCATAGAATTTTCATTTGATCAGAAAAGCCAAGACACAAACAATTTGTATGCACCACACCTAGCAGTGGTAAGCCTTCTGCACACTACGGCAAGAAACGTGTCCATGAATCCTTGCCAGGATGAAGCCAGCCACTTGTTAAGGTCACCTGGACCCTAGGGCAGATAGCAGTTCTTTCCTTGTCTCCTGTGCCAAGGCGGGTAGAGGTGACAAGAGTGCGTAATTAGGCCAGGCCCTGTCCAAAGGTGGCCGCAGGTTCCTGAGAAAAGCCCTGAGTGAATGGAAGTTTACTCAGTTTCAAGGCGAGCCCATGGGAAGGGCTGGTCTGGGTGGCATCTGAGGCTCAAGAAGACGCGAGATGCAGACGGGATGCCTGAGCGTGGGCGTGATTTGGACTCGCGTTTGCGAAGCCCAAGGCCTGGTATGTACAGTGCTCAGTGACCGTGGTGAGTGACTGATCCCACCGACGGATGGAGACAAACCGGGAGGCTTGGTGGGGGTGCGAACGGGGACTCACAAGTGGGCAGAAGGCAGGGGAGCCGCGGACATCGGAGGAGGTATACACGTGCACATACACATGCGTGTGTGAGCGAGAACAAATCCAATCCCCTCTCCCCCATTTTTTCACCCTGTCAGGATTTTGGTCACACATGCCCACCATTTTTAATTTTTTTAAAAGTTTGGTATAGGGCATATGTGCTTGCTGGAGAGAATGAGTCAGAATGTGAAATCCCCCACCCCACCCCCGGGGACGGACACATTGTAACTGCTTGTCCTCCATTTTTCTTTTTTAAGCTGCTGGGGCCAGGGTTTGAACTGTGGTCAAGCCATGTGGGATCTGACTCACTGTGAGTAGTGCTTAACCATTGCGCTACAGGGCCAGCCCTTGGCCTTTCTTTTAGATAGTCTCCAAAAGGACGATTAGGACAAGCGGAGCAGGTGGGCCCCTGGAGACTTCCCTAGCCCCACCCCTCAGGCTCTAGGGGGCTGGCAAGTCCAGATGGCAAGGCATTGGCTGGCCTTGCAGCCAGCTGGGGCGGAACCCACTGGAATTTCTCAAGCTGCAGGCATTCCTAGGCTGGAGTCCCTGTAAATAAGTACTGCAGAGACTCTTAAATTATAGGCGAGAAAGTATGTGTGAGGGTGCTTTTCCGGGAGAACTGCGGCTAGCTTTCAGATTATGGAGGTAAGGAAGGCTGAGAACCCTGCCATGGGTATGAAGTCCAAAGTACCCTCTCCCCAGGCTCTGTGTCCAGACAGGCCCCATGCTGCCTCCAAAATGTTGGCTGGCAGTCCCCCATCTCCCTGGGGCCTGCCACAGAGTCCTCAGCTGCCCCATCCAGGGCTCTTGGTGTGTCCAATCAGGAGGAGGGCAGGAAACGAGATTCTCTTCGGTCCTCGGGGGCTGCTGGGAGAACTGGGGGCTTGGAGCAGCTTCCTGCAGCTGCTGGAACAGGGAGCCAAGGAATGTTTGTGCTTCCCTGCCTTTCCCGGGACCTGTGTCCT
Source organism: Tupaia belangeri chinensis (assembly GCF_000334495.1). Classification (NCBI taxonomy): domain Eukaryota; kingdom Metazoa; phylum Chordata; class Mammalia; order Scandentia; family Tupaiidae; genus Tupaia; species Tupaia belangeri. The sequence continues at coordinate 770,877 of NW_006209032.1, read as the reverse complement.
GCTGCTGAAGTCCCTGGGCTCCACCAGGCCCTTCTGGGCCTCACCTCCAGCACGTTTTATCCCATTAGGAAAGGAATCCGGAATAAGATGACTTTAGTGCTGAGGCAATGCAGACCAGGCAGGAGGCTACCCAGCTGGCTAGCTCCTAGGCCTCTGCTCCTTCCCTACTCTCCTCCTGCTTAACCCCCTCTCTAGATCATCCTGCTCAGAGGCAGGCAAGTCCCAGCAAAGTCTAGGATGCCTGGCCGGGGCCTGCTCCAGTAATCACCTCTCCCCATTCTTGTCCATTTGGCCAGGTCTGGACATGCCAGGCATGTCTTCTCCAGAGACCTCCCCAAGCCAGCAGGAAACTCAGCCGCTCCCGTCCCCGAACTCAGCTGCAGTGACCGTGCTGAGGTGGCTTTTTCGCAGGTGCATGCCTCTCTAGCCAGGCACAGCCTCCCCAGCTGTGGTGTCTTCCCTGCATTTGGCTTTCTCGCAGGTCTGGAAATGGACGAGGTGCTTAGTAAAGGGCTTGAGCTGAACGGCCACTTCCCTTCCCTTCCCACAATTCCTTATCCTCTTTACAAATAAGGACTGCAGTGGGTTTAGATTAAACTCCGGACTGCAGAAGACTCTCCAGGCAGACCGTGCAGACTGAGACCACCTTTCTTTGACTACTGGCCCCCAAATCTTTTTGGTTGTCCCCCCCTTTTTTTTTTTAAGGTTTCTTTCTTTCTTTCTTCTATTAGTGAGAAAAAGAGAAAGAGCGAGAGAAAGAGAACCCTCAAGGTCTTGATGCTGTGATCAGTTCCCAGCCCACGGAAGCCCCAGATTGTGGGCACATGGACCCGGAGTATTCAGAGAGGTCTCTGGACACAGAGGCAGAAACTTCCCAGTGGGCTGGCCTCACCCAGCGCAGCTGCTGCTGCTGTGCCTCCCTCAAGCGTGGAAAGATTTTGCCTTCAACATGCGAGAGGGCAGTCAATGACCACAGGTGTCACTATTAGTGAGAGCAATCTTTGCCTCTAGGTGCTTGGGGTCTCCTAGAGACAGTGGAGACCCCAAGGACTCCACTGTCAGGACTGTGGCTTAGGCTGTTTTCTAGTGGGATGGGCAGGACTTGGGGAGGTGGAGGAAGAGGGATGTTCACAGGCGGGAATCTGTAGGGGGTTCAGGAGAGAAATTGGTATGTGGTCTCTCACCCTCTCTCTCTCTTTTCTTTTTCTTCCATAAGCAAGAGAGAGAGAGAGAGATACAAAACCCCCAACTTCAGCCAGCCCAGGATCTGGGGCTCACATGCATGCCTGGCATGCTCAGGGAGGTCTCTGGACATGAACCCAGAACCTTCCCTGTAAGTCAGCCTGGCAGAGTGTTGCATTTTACTCTTGCACTACGGTCTGGCCCTTGAGACTGGTAGGTCTTGGCCAGTCTAGGGCAGGTCCTCCTATTGCCCCGGGTAGGGTGGGAGTGGGGCTTCCATGTATCCTATAGGTGGCTGGAAGTCCCTACAAGTGTTTAGGCTTGTGGGGTTTGGGCTCCAACATGCCAACTGGACTCCCTGGGAGGTCTCTTTGAAACACTACTGGTCCCCAACATAGATTCCAGGAGGCTTAATTTTCAATGGAATGTTCATTTATTACCTCTAACTTTTCTCTCTTAACTTTGTTTAAGGCAGCTGGATCCCAGATGGCCAACTCCGTGGTTGGAGTCCCAGACTTGGTAGCTTGAAATATATGCTGAGTGCGGCCAGCAGGTGGTGTGGTGGTAAGGGGTGCTGGGCTCCCACATGGCCAACCACGGTTCAAGTCCCAGACCTGGCAGTTTGCTTTCTCACTTTACCTCTCTCTCTTTCTCTGTCCTTCTCCGGCCAAATTAAAAAAAGAAGTAAATAAATAAAGTTAAATAAAATAATTCTTTAAAAGAGAGAGAGAAAGAGAAATACACACTGAGTGCATGTGCATGTGTGCCCAAAACCTGGCAAGGAGGAACAGGAGGGGCTGTGGTGTGATCATCCCTCGTGGGAGACACTTTCTCACTTTCTCTTCTTGCCCCTCAGTGAATGCACGTGCTCTCTAGCAAAGTAAAAAAAAAAATTCTTTACTCATTTTAGATGTGCACATATGACAGAAAGAGAGACAGAGACAGAGAGGTAAGTACGGTTGCCATGTGGAATCCAGCTTTTTTTTATTTTTTCTTTGCCAAAGGGCATGCGTGCTTGCCAGAGAAAGAGAAGGAAGGAGAAAGCGCCCCCAAATGGGGCGTGGGAAACACCGCAGTCCTTTTTCCCTCCGTTTCTCTTTCCTATCAGGGTCTTGGGCACACGCACACACACCCACAGTATTTTTTTTGGAGAGGTTTTTGCTATAGGGCGCGTGCTCTTGCCAGAAAGACAGAGAGATAGAGACAGAAAGCGAGAAATCACCCCCCAGGGGGGATGGCCACGCCGCAATCCCTTCTCCTCCATTCTCCTCTCAGGATCTTGGGCACGCACGCACATGCGCCTGGCGTAAATTTAAGCCACCGGGTCTGGGACTCAAACCGTGATCGACTACATGGGAGTCCAGTGACATAGCCATTATGCTAACTGCTGGTCCCACCCATAGTGTTTTTCAAACTGCTTGGTGGCTTGGAAGTTAAGACAACTGGATCCCAGATGGCCGACTGCACAGGTCAAGTCCTGGATCTGGTGGCTTGAAAGTCATGCTGGGCCGTGTGCATGCATGCCCAACGTCTGAGAGAAGAATGAAGGAAATTGTGGCATGACCATCCCCTCTCAGGGGTGCTTTCTCACTTTCCCTCTCTGTCTCTCTTTCTGTCTCTCTGTCTCTCTCTGGCGAGCGCACGAAACAGAACTGTGGGTGAGGACTGAGAGCAGTCAGAGGTGGGGGCAGAGGGGTGAAGTGGAGGGGGTCAGGTGGTTCAGGGGGACCTGCCAGATCACTGTCCTCTGGCCATGATGTCTGAAGGACACTGTGCAGGGCGGGACCACAGGTAGGTCTGGGTCTGAGGTCAGCTCTGGTTGCTGTCACCTGAGGACTAGGCTAGCAGAGTCTCCACAGGGGACAGGGCCCTGGAGCCCCTCCTCACGCAGACTGCTGTCCTCCCCTAGCAGAATAAAGTACTCAGCAGATCACAGCCCAAGAAGTCAAGAGGGGAGTGCAGGCCGACAGGAGGCCCGGGACCTTGGCCTGGAGGAGCCTGGGAGCAACAGCAGCTGTTGCTCCTGGCAGAGGGGCAGGCAGCCCACAGCTGTGGTGGCCTGTGGATGCCAGGGTCTCCAGAATTCGAGGCCAAGGACATCTGAAAGGCGGGCTGTGGGTGGGCCAGGAGGGCCATCAAGGCAAGGGAGGAGGAGGCCTTGCCAGCTCAGCCGGGGGCAGTGTCCTGTTCTGATCCAGCTGTCTGCGAGCAGCTGCACGGAAGAGGGAGGGAGGCCGGGCAGCAACAGGTGAGGAAGCGGTCTGCGGGGCCGTGGGGACGGAGAGCCAGGGTGGGCGGGAGGGCCCTGGGGAGGGGACCCGAGAGAACCTGGGAACTGGGGCCGGACCAGCTCCATGCCAGAGAGCACTCCCAGGCAACTGGACTCTTCAGGGAGGCAAAAGCTGGAGTTGGGGGGACCAAGTGCTCTCCTCTCCCTTCTGGAGGTTTCCCCAGAGACCACCCTCCTAGGGCACCCACACACGTGTCTGGTGTCTGTCACTGTCTCCCATGGGACACCTCTGGAGCCGTCCCACCCTCTTCCCTGGGTTGATTTTTCCCCTCTCCCTACCCTCCTCTGCTCCTAATCCACTCTCGGGTTCTGGTCCTTCTCCGGAAGAAAAGCAAACAGAACCCAGGATTCCTAAGGGCCCTTTGGAAAGTTCTGATCCACAAAGGTCAGAGAGAGAAAGGGGTACCCACTGGCTACAAGAGCCCTTGGGCTCTGTCTCTGGGAGCCCAGGGAAGCGAGTATAACCCGTTGTCTGTGGAGCTGGTGAGCAGGCCCAGCTCCCACTTCTCAGCCCACCTCCGCCAGGGCCCCACTGCTGCTGACCTCGAACCAGGAACTGAAGGTCCTGGGCGGCAGGGTGAGTACAGAAAGGTGCTGGACGTAGCGAGGGTGGACAGAGGGATGGCTAAGGCCAGCCTTCCTTCTGGGATCCTTCCAACGTGGAGGACCAGCTGCTGGGCCCTGGCTCTGGGGTCCAGGGTACCCCCTTTAGAAGCTCCTTCTCTATACTCTGCCCCCTCCTTCGTATTGAATCAGCTGCCTCGTTCCCTCGAGTGCTCGGGGCGCCAGAGATGACAAACTGTTTCTTTTTACCTTTTGGAGGGGACACCTTTCACACTAGGAATGAGTCTTTGTATGGCCCTGGGGACATGTCAACACCCCTGCAGAGCTGCCACCAGTCATAGTACTCCCAGAGGCCCAGAGCCCTGGCTTCAAGGTGGGGTCTCTCTCTTACATGGAGGCCCTGTCCTGAGCCAGTTCCTAGTCCTTCTCACTGTGCGTGTTCCTAGTCCCTAGGGCCCCATGCCAGGTTCAGGTCAGTGCACCCATCTGATGGGTATAGATCCTTTCCTGGGGGTCACATCTATTCATGGGTGACCCCAGCCAGGACTTAGGTACAGCTTGGGTAAGTGACAGCTGCTGGGTGGGACTTTTGAAGGTCACAGGGTCAGCAGGGTGATGGATGTGACAGCTGGCTGAGGCCCCATGATGGCCAGGTGAGTGACAGGGCACCTGTCCAGAGGGCCTCCTGCATGCTTGTGCTTGGCAGCAGCCCTGGGGGAGTCAGGTGGGGGCTGCACTGGGGGCCCTCCTTGGACAGGGTCCTCTCCGCCAGTACTCGCCAGCCTTTCCTCCCCTCTCCTCTCCCCTGCGTCTGGCTCAGTCCCTGGGCTTCCTTTCCCCATGGAGCAGGCGCTGACCCTCTGGTGTCCGCATCTGCAGTGACAGTAGGAGCACCCAGGCTCGGGGGAGCCCTTCCTCCCACCTCAGGGACGGCCCTTCCCCCAGACCTTCTTTCCCTGGGGCTGGAAGGAGCAGAGCTGCCTCTCCGCATTCCAGGGAAGGTAGAGGAGGGAAAGGGAGACCTTTTCTCCCTAATTGCTTGTTCTGACTTGACTTCCGTGGCGCCTGGTGCCCCACCTCCGCACGACCCCCCATCTCTGCCCCACCCCTGCCCGTTCTTCCCCACAACCTCTCTGCCATTCCCCTACCTCTTTCTGCACCCACGGAGGGAAAGGAGGGGCTGCAGGCTGGCGCCCAGCTGCTGCCCCTCACCTCTTACCCCACTGCATTCCTTCCTGCAGGCCTCCGGGCTCCCCACCTCACTCCCCACTCCCACCATCCCTATCTTGCCTCTTGCTTGACACTTCAGGTAAGTCGCAGTCTGGTTAAAGCCAGCTTCAGTGCTCGTCCCGCTGCCCCCTCTGCCCCTTTCTACCACTGCTCAGGCCTTGACCACCTGCTAGGTACCTCCAACCTGCTGCCCCGCCCTCCTAGGCCCGTCCAGTCCTTCCCTAGAAAACCCTGGGGCTTCTCCCTCCACTTCCTGCTGGCTCTGCAAGCACTTCCTTGATGACCTGAGGACACAGTGGACCCTCGGCCTGCTCTTCGTCCGCGTAAGGATCTGATCGTTACATTCGTATTTTCCTATTTCATTGACTGTCTGTCTTAGCACACTGGTAGTCGGACTCCAATAAGGGCAGGGCTTGTCTATCTCTCTGTCTCTTTTTTTTTTTTTTTTTGAGAGATTTTTTTTGGGGGACCAGCAGTTGGCGTAATGGAGCGTAATGGCTATGTTGCTGGACTCCCACGTAGTTGACCATGGTTCGCATCTCGGACCCGGTAGCTTAAACTCATGCTGGGCGTGTGTGCCCCCAAGATCCTGAGAGGAGAATGGAGGAGAAGGGATTTCGGCATGGCCATCCCCCCTAGGGGGTGATTTCTCGCTTTCTGTCTCTCTGTCTCTCTCTGTCTTTCTGGCCAGCGCATGTGCCCTATAGCAAAAATTCTCTCCAAAGAAAAGAATTATTTATTTAATTTTATTTATTCATTCATTTATTTTAATTTGACAAGATAGAGATTCAGAGAGAGAGAGAGCAAACCACCAGGTCTGGGAATCAAACTGGTCAGTCATGTGGGAATGTCCAGCACCTTAACTACCGTGCCACCTACTGGCCTCTCTTTTTTATTTTTAATAATAATTTTATTTAACTTTATTTATTTACTTAAATTTGACCAGAGAGGGACAGAGAGAGAGAGAGAATGAGAAAGCAAGTCACCAGGTCTGAGACTCTGACCATGGTTCGCCACGTGGGAGTCCAGCACCATTAACCCTTAACCACCGCACCACCTGCTGGTCCCACGTCTGGGATTTTTCAAGCCACTGGGGCCAGCATTCGAACTGTGCAGTCAGCCATGTGGGATCTAGCCCCCTGGACCACCAGGCTGTGGGCTGGCCCCAGGGCCTGTCTCTGTTCCCAGCTATCTTCCCTGCATTCAACAGACTCAGTACATTTCTGGGGCTTGAACACCACACGGATGTCTCACCCTGGCCCTGACTCAGTCATGGAACGCTGCCTTCTGTTGTTTCAGTGAGTGGGCAGGGCCACGGCCCACTTGAGGTCACTCGATGTGGTGATGAAGGGGCCCAGAGAGAGCAAGCAGCCTTATCAGCTCTCTTCAGAGTGGCTAGAGGGAGCCAACAGATGGCGTGGTGGTTAGGGCAGCTGGACTCCCACATGGCTGACCATGGTTCGAGTCCTGGACCTGGCAGCTTGCTTTCTCAGTTTCTTTCTCTCTCTCTGGTCAACTTTAAGAAAATAAAATAATGACAATGAATTTAAAAAGTAATAAAATGGCTGGAGGGAGCCTTCTCCTTCTCATTCATCCAGGCATGTTGGAGATTCCCCAGACCAGAGAGGGGCTCCCAGAGGCCCCATCTGTCGGTCAGCACTCAGCCTTGTGCAAAGGCTACCCATTCACTTGCGGCCGGCACCTTCCGGTGTTCTAAGGCTGTGATGGCAGAGTCAGAATCAGGGGTGGTAGGGAGCCAGTTGACGTCTCTAAGGGGCCTGAGGGTGCCCAGGCTGAGAAGACGGGCAGGCCCAGCTCTCAGGCCAGCCCTGGTGAGGCCCCTGACTGTGCCCTGAGCTCGATTTGGACTTGTGACTGATCACAGAAGGTTCTAGACTGGCTGAGCTGTGTGAATATGGGGGCTTCCCCTAAGGCTCTGAGTTTAGGGGCTACCTGGTCAGCAACCAAAAAGAATGAACAAATACATAGATCTCTCGGTTTGGCTTGTTCCCACTGGCTGCCGGCCAGGCTAGACCTAATCTAGTGTTTAGTCCAGTACTCAAGGCCACAGGCCCAGGGCTTTGGGAGCTGCGATCCAGAGTCGGCCCTTGGAGAACTGACTTACCCCAATGCCAGCGGCCAGTGGTGGAGATGGCACTGGACATGAGTGTTTGCCCAGGGGAGAGGTGTCTTCTATTCCTTTAGCCACCACGTGCCCTTTGTGGGGCTCCCGCACTTGTGTTCCCAGAGGGTCGGGCATGCAAGCGGTGGCCCAGCTTACTGGAGGAGGACACTGGGCCAGCCATGTACGAAGGGACCTGGGGGGAGTGCTGGAGGGCCCTGCAGTGGAAAGAGCTGGCTTCTGGGAAGGCTGGTGGCGACCCGCAAACACGCCTACTGGCAGTTCCTCCCAGATGAACTTATCAGCCCTTGCTTTCTGCCAGAGCTGCCAGACAATCTGCCTTCTGTTAAATCCAGACAAAAGGGACCCCTCCCTTGTTCTGAGTTGGCTGGCCCTGCCTGCCAGCTCACTCACTGCCCTAGGCAGGCCTGCAGGCCTGGCACTGGCCCCTGCCCTTCTCCATCAGGAAGAATCAAAGGAGGCTCCGTCCCATGTGAAGAGTCTCAGGATGGGCACTGAGCCCTGGCCCTCGGTTCCTTGGGAACATTTAGAGTAAGAAGTCCTAGAATCCTAGGACCAGAGGAAGGTTTGGTCTCTAGGTGTCCGCTGGATTTGGTCTGAGCTAGAAACAAAGTCTTAATTTAAATCGTCGTAGCCCCGAGAAAACATGGGACCTTTGTCTTGGCCTTGCACAGGACTTAGACCTGTGAGGATGACTGCCAACCAGGTAAGGCAGGAGCAATGGGCTCTGGTTCCTTCCTTCCCAAACAGAAATGAGCTTCCACTATGGCTGGTTGTTAGGGAAGGGGTGCAATGTGCCGCCAAGCACATTGGCCTCTGGCCTCAAGGGCTCACACTTCCATGGTGGAGATGAATAAATCTTTTTTTTTAAGAATTATTTTATTTAATTTTATTCATCATAT
>NW_006209032.1:758981-762104 GCF_000334495.1 Tupaia belangeri chinensis | reverse complement strand
TATATATATATTTTTTTTTTTCTTCCAATTTGACCACAGAGAAACAGAGAGAGAGAGAGGGAAAGCGAAAAAGCAAGCTGCCAAGTTAGGACTCGAACTGTGGTTGGCCCTGGAGACAGATCTTAATCAGATAATCTTTCTGGAGCCTGAGGCTGGAGTCTAAGTGGAGGAAGCACTGGGGGCTGAGGGCCCCGAAGATCTGAGGGCTGTCAGGTCTAAAGAGCAACATTCTCAACCTCTTGATCAGTACTCCCCAGGCCTGTACTACGTGGACCACGTGCTCCTGGGTTTGCCCTGGTCCTCTCTCTCAGCCTTGCCCTCTGGCTAGCTGTACCTCACTTTGGCTGGGGACCCTGTGCTGAGCCTGAGTGCCCGCTGTGCAGCACCAAGGATGGGAAAGGCTTCCACTCTCAGAACCAAAGGGAGTAGCAAGGCCTTAATGTTCCAGTCCCTACTCAACCTTGGGACCATGAGGACAGCTGTCCACCTGTCTCTATTCTTTGATATGGGCTCCTATAGTGACCAGTCAGGCCAGAAGAGGCTGGCTCAGCTCTGGTCATCCAGGCCTGATACCCAGGACCCGATGGAACAGCAGTTTGGGGAACCCCAACGCAGACCGTATGACACAGACACCCACGAGACCCAGAGCTTAGAGCTGTTCCGGCCTCTCTGTGTGTGAATAGGGTACACAGTGGGCTATACCAAGGCTGGAGTGCTGGGGGACACAAAAGAGGGAAGCATTGGGTCCATCTGGGGCCCTAGCACCTCCATCTGAGCCAAAGTTGGGGAGGTGAACTGGAAAGGATTTGTCTGTAAGGGCTTTAGGCGTACTCTGCTTCCTTCTGTGTCGAGGACTAGGGATGCCCTAGTCTACCCTTGGGGACCAGCCCCTTCCTCGACGGGACTTCTGGAGGTGTTTGGGCATAGGGTGATGGGATGCTGAGGCCAGATTAAGGCCTGATGCTTCACACAGCAAGACAAACGCCTCAAAGGAAGAAGAGTTGTTGGCGGTCAGAGAGGCCTAAGGAGTGGTTTGCTGCTTCTGTGCAGATGGCAGTGCCTGGGAGGGGCTCTCGACCCCTGTACTCACTTCTGTGTTTTGTTTTGGAAAAACAAATATATAATTCCTACAGTCAGATACTAAAATACCCAGCAGAACCTGCTGGCATTTCCTGGTGTGTGTTTGGAGGTGAGTGACAGATTCTATAAACTGAGGGGTGGATGAAAGAATATATATTGTTTTGAAACTCCAATAACTTTCTGCATTCTTAGCTTTTCAAAAAAATAGAGCTGAATCTGAGAGGCCATTCATGAAAAAAATGTTTCCTTATTTATTCATGATAGAGTGTGTGAGAATGAGAGAGAGAGAGAGAGGGAGAGAGGGAGAGGAGCACCTCCACCTGCAATCCCCTTCCTCCAGCCCTCCAGCCCATGGGATTCAGGACACTCAACTGGGCTAGGGATTCAAAATGTGGTCCCACGTGGGACCCGGTTGTTGTTGTTGTTGTTGTTTATAATTATTTTATTTATTCATTCATTTATTTTTTAGTTTGAGCAGAGAGAGACAGAGGGTGAGAATGAGAAAGAGAGGAAGTGAGAAAGCAAGCCACCAGATTCAGGACTTGAACCCTGGTCAGCCATGTGGGAGTGTCCAGCACCTTAACCACCACGCCACCTGCTGGTCCCAGGGACCCGGTTGTTCTTAGCAATGGCCTGGACAGTAACGTTTTGGTTTTAACATCTGAGGGACGGTTTTGAGGTCTTTTCTCTGCCTTATCTATTTATTTATTTTCCAGAGAGAAAAAGAGGGAAGGAGGGAGTAAGAGAGAGAAGGCATTCCCTTAGCGGGGCGTGGTCACGCCTTAATCCCTCATCTTTCATTTCTCCAATCTGTGTGGATTTGGGGTGGGGAAGCAGGTGGACTCACAAAAACAGGTGTTTTTTAAGTGGGAGGTGTGTATGTGTGTGTGTGTGTGTGTGTGTGTGTGAGGAGGGGGGCAGAAATTCTGATTGCAGTAGGCCATGAGGGATCCAGCTCCCTTAACCACTAGGCTACAGGGCTGGCCCCTACTCCCTGGTTTTCAGTTTCTTCCTTTTCTAATCTCTGTCTCTGTGAATGAACTTTGGAGCCCATGACAAGCATAGAGTATTTCAAACAGGTTTGCCTGTTTGGAAGGTAGGGCATTCCTTTCTACTTTCTTTGAAATTTGCTTCTCCCAGGTACTCCTGAGGAGGGTTAAAAAGCAGGGAGCCCCTGAGCTGTCTGGGATTCAGGGAGGAACCCATAGTAGGCAAGTTCTGTGTTCAGAATGTGCTTGCTGACAGTGACAATTCCGGTTTGGAATTCCAGACTGGCCACAAGCCACGGAGGGTGTGGACTCGTCTTGCCGGGGTGCTGGACGGAAAGGGAGCAGAGTCCACCATGGACCCCATCCCAGTAACGTCAGGTCTGGGCTTGCAAATCGGGGAGTTGCAGATAACTACTGGAGAGTGAGAGCTGAAGGGGAGAGACCCCTGCGGTAACCTCCGCCTCCTACTTCTCCACTCCAAGAATGCGGGCCACAAGGAGTGAGTGACCGGCGCCAGCGGGTCACAGCTATTTTAGGCGCCAGAGAAGGCATCAGATTCCGGTGTCCCGAGCAGGGGGTGGGGACGAGACTTAGGCCCAAGGCGCTTCCCGCTTCCCGGACTCCCCTGCCAGCTGTGGAACGAGGCCCTCAGAGGTGGACTAGCTTCGCGCCCCATCTGGGCCTGGCCTCAGTTTCCCCATTCTTGTAATGGCCTTTATTTTTCACAACTCAGAGGACGCTCTCGCTCCTTGTTTCTGAGGCTTAGAAATACCTCGATTTTCGTTCGAGCGAAATTAGGAGGGCTGAACGCAGTCGAAGAGGGGCTAGCTGTGGCCAGGGCCGGTTCCCAGGCCTGACCACTCCGGGATAGTCTTTGAGGCCCCAGAATCTGAGGCTGCACGGGGCTCCCACTTCCCACTCCTGGTCCAGAGGGTTCTAGGCAAGGCCAGGTCCGGTCGGGGCGTGTCCCAGGACAGACCTGGCTGGCCGGGGGTGTGGGGCTTCCATGATGGGGCGGGGCCTTTCTAGCGGGGGCGTGGCGGGCGCATCAGAG
>NW_006209032.1:751249-758639 GCF_000334495.1 Tupaia belangeri chinensis | reverse complement strand
GACGTCCTTGCGGGTGAGGAGGCGGTGCCGCCCAGGCGGAGCCGCCCCTTTGCTCTCGGTCCCGCAGGCAAAGGCTCGGGGCGTTCGGCGGCAAGGCCCGGGCTGCGCGCTGCTGTGATGGGGCCAGGCCTTAGCCCTGCCCGCGCTCCCGGGAACGCGGGGCCTGCGCGTCGGCCGCCGGCGTGTGCGGCCTGTGGGGCCGCCTCCCCGGCTTCCAGTGGGGGTCGCGGCCCAGTTGGGCCGGATTCCGACCGTGGGGCGCCCAACCCGCTCTAGACGCTAGGGAAGGCGCCGCCGCTGCCTCTCTGAGCTGTTCAGAGCCTTGGGGGTTCGTCACCCCCACTTGAGCTTCTTTAAGAAACCTAAGTACTACCTTTTTACGTGGTATTTGAAGACCAGCTTCCTCTGAAACATATTATATTTGGAAAATGTCCCCTGAGAAAATGCTGTCTTGCTCCGAATCCGCTTGCTATAAATTCCAAGTTCATTTCTTGCAAACTCAGCTGGTAATTTAAAATGCAACTTGAGAAGCTCTTAGATTTGTAAATTGAGTTACTTCAGAATTAGTTGTAATGGTGATGAAGAAGTTTTGTCTGGGAGTTTTGCCTGGTGAGGGAGAGCCTGGGAACACCTTTATTGCCTAGAGTTCTAACTTAAGAGTCCAGCCTGCTGTTTCCCTAAATAAGCGAGTAGAGGTGATCTCTGGCCTGGACACCAGACTGTGCAGTGAGGGTGGTGTTTATAGCACTTAAGTTCAGGTCAAGAGTTGGATGTACTTCAGGTGTTTTGCAAAGTCTAGTGTAGAAGGGGTATTGTAATTTCATCAGATTTCATGCTTAGTGTTCAGGCTTGGTAATTTTGGAATGTACCTGTTCTAAAAAAATTTTGACCGTAATGCATTTTGAGAGCATAAAAGCCTGTAGTTTGAATATGGAGAGGTTGAACTGAACTTTTCTGTGTGTGCCTTGGAGCCAAGAAAGAACAACTCATGGTCCGCTTGCTTAAAGGAGGCTGAAGAGCTGTTTCTTGGAGAAATCAGATTTTAAGGGGCGCAAGAGCTGGCTCCAGGCCCGTGGGATCCTGACTGAAGGTGGGCATCAGTAGTGCTAGGTAGACAGCAGGCTCCTGATTGGAACACGAAAGCTCGTGTTTTGATAAGTGCCTGTGTTGAAAGAAGTGAAGGGCAACTCCTTACTGTCCTAAAATACAGATTTGGTAAAATGAATTCATTCATTGAATGAATATTTGGCTTCACTATTTGCCAAATTCCCAGGTAGATCTGTGGACCCATGTAAAAGAGTTTGGCCTGAAGGACCTCAGTTGGGAGGTGAGACAAGAACCCAGATTTCTAACCTCCCACTAAGTGTGCTCACGTGGTAGTCTAGGAGGGAATTTTGAGCTGTGGTGTTCAGAGTCAGCAGGCCTTAGCAGGGGACAGAAAAGCCTGGACACAGGGCGGTATGTACATTCACACCTGAAATAGCTCCTGGGAGTCCTCCAGCTTGGCAGGCGGGTGCGCTGGGCCTTCCTCATGTGCTCGGGATTCTAACTTCATACTTGGGGGGAAGGCCTGGGAGGGTTTTAACTCAGAGGAGTGGCGTGATCCAGACCTATGTTTAGAAAGACTTTACTGGTGCCCACTCACAGTGGCAGGGAGGGGTGGGTCAGGATCTCTGGCAACAAGTCAGCCTACTGAGGAGGTAAGAGGAGACCTCTGGAGGCCAGCAGGTGGTATAGTGGTTAAGGCTCTGGATCCCACATAGCTGGCTGTGGTTTGAGCCCCAGACCCAGTGTCTTCAAAATGATGCCAGGAATGTTTGTGGGAAAGTGTAAAATTAAATAAATAAATGATTTTTTAAAAAGTTAAAAAATATGAAAAAGAAATAACAAAAAAATTAAAATTATGCCAGGTGCGTGTACATGCAATGTCCAAAATAGCAAGAGAAGAGGGTGTGGTGTGACTGTCTCCCCCTGCCCCGCCCCTCGGGTGACTGCTCACTTTCCCTCTCCTTCTGGCAAGTGCATGCACTCTATGGCAAGAACTTAGAAACAAACACAGGAGGCATCTGGAAAGAGGCTGAAAAGTTACAGGGGGGATGTGAGCCATGTTGGGGAGGAGCCCACATTAGGCTTGTGCAGGCTGGAAGACCAGCAAGACCAAGGGTTTACACCACCTCCAGACTGCCAGATGCAGTGGCCCACAGGTTTGTTGGTGTCTGTTAGGCATTGTGAATGGTGGGGTTTGGGGGTCTTCAAGGCCACTTAGGCTGGAGTCCGTGCTTTAATTGTTGCAAACCTATCTCACTTGAACTAGCAACCTCGCATTTCCTTTGGGGAATTGTAGGTGTCTTACCCTTGGAGAGACGCAAGTGTCCGTCCTTGCTGAGGCAGATGAGAACGTGTTGTGTCCCTTACTTCACGGCTGTTCCAGCCTCCTGCTCCCAAGGCCATCAATGTAACAGACCCACGCTAGCCGGGAACCTTCTGTCCTCCCTTCATGTGGTCTCACTAATGCTAAGGAAACCCTTTGTATTGGCCGAGGAAACAGTCACAGAGGAAGGAATGTACCCAAGGTCACATAGCTGTCATCTGGCAGCATCAGGATGTGGACCCAGCTTGAACATTTGGCCCTCGATACCCCCCTGCATTTGTGTCGCAGCAAATTGGTAACGGTGTCCTCAGCTGGGCGGGTGCTTCTCTGGGGAAGACCAAGACCTGGTCTCTGCTGGTGGGCACAGGACAGGACAATAGGGGAGAGATGATCAGAAACTGAACGTGGAAATCAGAATGTGTTGTGAGGGACCGAGTTCAGAAACCAGGGCTTGATGGCGTGTGGGTGGTTCCTGGGACTATGCTGAATAAGCCAGGGAGCATGGTGCTAGGCCAGGGAGGGCGGGCCAGCTGGAGGGGAGAGCTGCGTTTGAGCTGGACCTTGAAGCAGGGTGAGTGGTTTGATGATGAAGGGGTGGGGTGGTGGCAGGAGGGTCATAACTGTGGCAGGAAAGGAGGTAAGCTCAGGCAAGAGGTGGGAGGGACAAGACTGAGCACCAGAATGGCACACGGGAGTTTGGACTTATGCAGGAACAGGGAGCCTTGAAGGTCTTGGAGCACAGCTGTGGTGGGATCAACTCTTGGTTTTAAGAAGTGAGCTTCTAGGGTGGTGTGGTTTAGGCATTGGACTCCCATATGGCCGACCATAGTTCAGGTCCTGGACCTGGTGGCTTGCTTTTTCACTTTCTGTCTGTCTGTCTCCCTCTGGTCAAATTTAAAATAATAATAAATTATTCTTAAAAAAAAAAAAAAAGTGAGCTTCCTGTTGTGTGTGTGGAGACTAATTGATCACTGCTGTGGTCCAATGGGGTGGCAGTGGACCTGAGGAAGGACAGCGGTCAGCCAAGGGGCAGTGAGAAAGAAAGTTCTAGACAAGTCAGTGCTGTAGGTGTGCAGGGCCTGCCTGGGGCTGTGCCAGGAGGGACCTGCCCTTGAGCAGGAGGGCAGAGGTGACGGTGAGGAGAGGAGGCTGTGGGGTGGCCTTAGCCACAGGCTGGTGAGAACTTGAGAGACTCGGAAGTAGAGGGGTCCCATAGGCTACAGGAAGGGAGAAAGGCATGAGTCTTCCTGATGGACAAGGAAGATGAGGGGCAATCAGGAAAGGGTGGAGGAGGAAAAGATCTTAGCCTGAGGACCCAGGAGTGGACAGCTGGAGCTGGAGGAAGTGTCCCCTCGGAAAGGTGAGGCAAGAGTGGACCTGAAGGTGGAGCTGGACAGTGGGGAGTGCCTGGAGGTTTTGAGTGGAGCCGGTGGTGCTTGTGTCCCTGGAAGGAAGGGGTGAGGAGCCAGGAGGCCAGTTTCGTGTCTTGTGGGGGTGTAAGTGAAGTAGGTAGACCAGGGTGGAAGAAGGTAAAGGCGAGGAGGGTGCAAGCATAGGAAGAGAAGCAGCATTTGTGACCCACTTTGTGGGTAGGGGGGCAATGTGTTTTTCTTTTTTAAAAAGATTTTTGCTATAGGGTATGCGTGCTTGTGTAAGAGACAGACGGAAAGTAAGAACTCACGTCCCGAGGGAAGGCTCATGCTACCCTTTTCCATTCTCCTCTCCCAATTTTGGGCCTGCACGTACACGTGTCTGGCATGAGTTTCAAGCCCCCGAGTCTGGGGCTCGAACCACGGTCGAGTATGTGGAGTCCAGTGCTGTAATTGCTATGCCTGCTGTTGGTCCTGGGGCCCAACATGTTTTAAAATGGCTCCAGTTTAGGAGAGTCTGCCACGGCACAGCTGATGTAGATCTAACCTGGATTCTTTGAATTGCCTTTGGTTCACAGGGTTAACCTGTATGAGGAAGACTAAAGGTGGACCATGGTGGTGTGAAGGCAGAGCCCCCTGGTCTGCCTTTTTGAGTTGGCTGTAATTTGATCATGACCGCCTTTTTAATGGAATTGCCAGAGGGTGAATGCCATCCCCAGAGAGAGGGAGAGGGAGAGGGAGAAAGCACCCCCTAATGGGGACTGCTGTATAGTCATGCTGCGTTCCCCTCTCCTCCACTTCCTCACCCTACTGGGACGTTGACCATGCAGGCACATGCACCTGACGTGTCCCTCAAGTCACCAGGGCTGGAATTCAAACAATGAATTGGCCATGTGTCATCTGGCCCCTTAACCACTAGGACACAGGCTGGTCCTGTCATAGCCTTCTTGACCAGAGATACACAACTGTCTAGGGAAACGAAAAGTGATGATGAATCCATCTAATGGGTGGGCAGAAATACAAGTGAGCCCTGTTGTGTTTTTTCTACATGTGTAGGAAGTCGGTGTTGGGAGGTTCGATATAACATGCAGGATCCTTCGTGAACCATTTAGACTTGAGTGGTTGTAGAGTGCGTGGGGGCTGAAGTAAGGTGATGGTGATTTTAAGTAAACTGGTGACTGGTTGTTTCCTGGGAGGTCTTTGCATGTCCGTGCCTTTGGGTCTCCAGGCCAGCTTGCTAAGAGTCACGTAACCTGCTTTGACGACTGACAGTCCCCCTTCACTCTGATCATTAGTAATACTGCTCAGACAGCAATTTCTATATATAGGGATTTAGAGTAGTTTACAAAATTACACCAGCCAGAGGGCTTAATTTAGCCCCAGTGAACAGGGCTTCCTATTTTCCTCTTCCTTAGGTTTAAGAGCTAAGCCTTTTCTTAGTCTTAGCCTGGGTCCGGGGTGGAAAGGAGGGTGGGGTGCAGTACTACAGAATCATAAACTGACGGGGGGGCAGAGTTGGTGCAGCCATTCTGTGATGGAGCAAAGCAACTCAGAGTGAAGTTTCTGCAGTATATCAAATTAATTTGTATTTATATTTTATTTTACCTTATTTATTTATTTTTTGGAGAGGTTTTTGCTATAGGGCATGTGTGCTCGCCAGACAGAGAGAAACAGAGAGATAGAAAGCGAGAAATCACCCACCCACCCCCACCCACCCCACCCCCTGTGGGGAACGGCCATGCCGCAATCCCTTCTCCTCCATTCTCCTCTCGGGATCTTGGGCATGCACACACACGTGCCTGGCCTGAGTCTCAAGCCACCCAGTCTGGGACGTGAACCGCGGTTGACTACGTGGGGGTCCAGCAACATAGCCATTACACTAACTGCTGGTCCCATATTTTACCTTATTTTTAATAGCCTAAGTATGTATGTGCTCACCAGAGAGATAGAGAGACAGAGCAAGGGAGAGGGGAAAGCACCTCCTGTGGGACATGGTCACTGCAATCCTTTCTCCCCCGTTTCTCCATCGGATGCTCACACATGTCTAGCATGTTTTTCAAGCGGTGAGACTGGGATTTGAACCGAAGATGGCCGTGTGAGATCTGTCTCCTTTAATCAGTAGGCTACAAGGCTGGCCTTGTATTTACATTTAAAAAGTAGGATTCTGTTGCAATTGGAGCAGTCAGGTGAGTATTGGAAAAAGTCACTTTCGGCCCATCCATGTAGCCGAGTAGTTAAGGGAGCCAGATTCCATATGGTCAGTCATTCTTTAGAGCCCACCCCGGGCACGTGCGAATGCATGTCTAAGATCCCAAAAGATGGAGAAATGGAGGAGAAGGGATTGTGGTATGACCGTGTCCCATTGTGGGATGGTTTTTCCCTCTGTTTCCTCTCACTTTCTCTCTTTTCTGGTGAGTGCATGTGCCTTCTGGCAATTAACAAAAAAAGTCACCTTTCTGGTAGAATGTCTTTTTATCCTGTGTGTCCCAAGGTGCATTTAATAGTGTTGAGATTTTACTTCTCAGTTTAACTTCTGGAATAATTGTTTTGTAAAATACCGTTGTCAGGGATCAGCAGATGGTGTAAAGGCTTTGTCACAGGACTCCCATGTGGTTGACCGTGGTTCGAGTCCCAGACCCGGTGGCTTAAACTCACACCAGGTGCATGTGCGTGTGTGCCCAGGATCCTGAGAGGAGAATGGAGGAGAAGGGAGTGTAGCGTGGTCATCCCCCCTGGGGGATGATTTCTCACTTTCTGTCTCTCTGTCTTTCTGGAGAGCCCATGTGCCCTATAGCAAAAACCTCTCCAAAAAAAAAAAAATACTGTTGTCTAAAATACATTGGGGTTAATTTTATATCGTTGAAACTTTGTAATTTTTAATTTTGGATTGACTGTACAGAAAACATTACTTTTTCCTACCATGACCTTTGCCAGAAAGGGTGACTCACTGGTGATGTGGGCAGGAGATGAGTGGCATTCCCCACTTCCTTTGCTGTTGGTCAGTGTGGTGTAATTCTCTTTCTGTTGTGGGCATTCACAATATTGTTTCCTTCTTTTCCTGCAGGGCCTCTGCTCTCCAGGAAGAAAAGGCTTTTAAAGCTGCTTAGCACTAGAAGGTGTGAGGTAAGATACTTGAAAAGAGAGGTTTCTGCAAAAGAAAGATGAGGGGTAATCATATACTTAGCAAAATAATTAACCATAGATTTCAAAACACTAATAGTAGGTGAAAGTTCTGTCAAATAATAAGTATTTTTTTAAAGAATTATTTTTATTTAACTTTATTTTATTATTATTATTTTTAAATTTGACCAGAGAAAGACAGAGAGAGAGAAAGTGAGAAAGCAAGCTGTCAGGTCTGAGACTCGAACTGCAGCCTGCCATGTGGGAGTCTAGCATCTTTAACTACCATGCCATCTGCTTGCTTTTAAAATAAGTGTGGGAACCAGCAGTTAGCGTAATGGCTATGTCGCTGGACTCCCACGTAGTCGACCGCGGTTCGCGTCCCGGACCCGGTGGCTTAAAACTCACGCCGGGCGCGTGTGCGTGCGTGCCCATGATCCCGAGAGGAGAATGGAGGAGAAGGGATTGCGGCGTGACCATCCCCCCTGGGGGGTGATTTCTCGCTTTCTGTCTCTATGTCTCTCTCTGT
>NW_006209032.1:747300-751191 GCF_000334495.1 Tupaia belangeri chinensis | reverse complement strand
CCCTGCTGATTATTGTTGGCAAGCAAGTCAAGAAGATGGCAATTAAAAGGCAACTGTGGGGGCCCAGCACTAGACACTCCTGACCTGGTGACTTGCTTTCTCACTTTTCCTATCTCTCTCTCTCTCTCTCTCTCTCTGTCTTTCTCACTGGTCAAATTAAAATAAATAAATACATAAAAATGAAAACAAATAAGTCTTTAAAAAAATTAATGTGGAAGGTAAAGGTGGAAAGAAAAGGAAAAACTCTCTTGTTCTTCCAATTTCTCATCCTTTTTAAAATTATTTATTTATTCATTAATTTTTTTTAATTTGACCAGTGAGAGACACAAAGAGAGAAGAGAAGGAAAGTGAGAAAACATGCCATCAGGTTCAGGACTTGAACCGTGGTTGGCCACGTGGGAATGTCTAGCACCTTAACCACCTCTCCACCTGCTGGTCCCTCTCGTTCTTTTTTTTTTTTTTCCCCCCAAAGAATTAGTAATTTAATTTTATTTGTCATTACTATTTTAAATTTGCTACAGGGCACATGTGTTCACCAGAGAGAGAAAGAGAGAGGGGAGAAAGTGAGAAAGCAGGCCATCAGGATCAGGAATTGAACCATGGTCAGCCTATGGGAGTCCAGTGCCTTAACTACTATGCCATTTGCTGGCTCCAGATTTGCCTTTTTTTTAAAAAAAATTTTTTTAAAGAGAGATTTTTGCTATAGGGTGCATGGGCTCACAGGGAAAGATGGAGAGAAAGTGAGAAATCACCCCTCAGGGTGATGGCCATGCTGCAATCCCTTTCCGCCATTCTCTTCTTGGGATTTTGGTCATGTAAGCACACGTGCCTGGTGTGATTTTTAAGTAGCCGGGTCCAGGACTTGAAACTCACTCAGTCAACTACATGGGAGTCCAACAACATAAGCATTATGCCATCTGCTGGTCCCAGGATTTGCCTTTTTAATTTTTTTTGAGAGGTTTTTGCTATAGGGCACATGCGCTAGCCAGAAAGAGAGAGACAAAGAGTCAGAAAGTGAGAGATCACCCCCTGGGGGGATGGCCACGCCGCAATCCCTTCTCCTCCATTCTCCTCTTGGGATCTCGGGCACGCATGCACATGCGCCTGGCGTGAGTTTAAGCCACCAGGTCTGGGACTCAAACTGTGGTCAACTCCATGGGAGTCCAGTGACACAGCCATTACGCTAACTGCTGGTCCTGAGGATTTGCCATTTTTATAGCCACAGAGAGACCCAGTGTCAGTGTTCCCTACCCTGAGGACTTGTACATCCATGGATCTATTCCTGAGGCAGTCCTGGCCCTTGGATACCCTCAGTGTAGGGGAGGGTGCCATGTGGCAGCAGCTCACAGATGAGTAAGGCACTTGGAATCGGGAGGTGTCATATTCAGGGAGAAGGTGGCCAGTGCCTAGCTTGGTTCTGTGTTTTGGCATTTGCTCTCAGTTCTATGGATGTTTTTGTGCATGGAGTGTAGGGTCCATAAACAAGGAACACCTTTTACACACTCCTTCCTGATAATTGGTTTACAAGATGTATCAAGACGGATCGAAAGGCATTCCTCTCATTTTGCAAATATTCTCTTAATCTCTGTTTTGCTTCTTCCTATCCTGGGAGCGTTTCCTCCAGGCAGCCCAGAGGTTGATAGGGGATTGCTTAAGAAGATTCCCAAGATTTTGTTTATGGCAGAAGTGAACCAGTTCTGCCTTGGTTGTCATAAACGTGTCTTTTAATTAGCTTGGTTATTCTCCAGGACTGGGTTGATTCTCTAGCCAGTTTTTGCCAAGAAAAATGAGACAGTCAACAGTGGAATTCCCAAAAAAGCATTTATTTATTTATTTAGTGAGATTTTTTTTTTTTTTTTTTGAGAGGTTTTTGCTATAGGGCACGTGCGCTCACCAGACAGACAGAGAGAGACATAGAGACAGAAAGGGAGAAATCACCCCCCAGGGGGGATGGCCACGCCGCAATCCCTTCTCCTCCATTCTCCTCTCGGGATCTTGGGCACGCACGCACACGCGCCCGGTGTGAGTTTTAAGCCACCGGGTCCGGGACACGAACCGCGATCGACTACGTGGGAGTCCAGCGACATAGCCATTACGCTAACTGCTGGTCCTTGTGAGAGGTTTTTGCTATAGAGCGTGTGTGTTCACCAGAAAGACAGAAAGTGAGAAATCTCCACCAAGGGAATGGCCACACCTCAATCCCTTCTCCATTCGCCTCTTAGGATTTTGGGGACACATGCACACGTGCCCATTGGGAGTTTTAAGCTGCCGGATCTGGGACCTGAACCACAGTGGCCTATGTGGGAGTCCAGTGATATAACCATTCCACCATCTAGTCCTCCAAAGCATTTTATTTTATTTATTTTTTAAAGAATTATTTTTATTATTTAACTTTATTTATTTTAATTTGACCAGAGAGGGACAGAAAAAGCGAGAGAGAGCGAGAGGGAAAAGAAAGGAAGCCGCCAGATCCAGGACTTAAACCACAGTCAGCCATGTGGGAGTCCAGTGCCCTTAACCTCCATGCCCCCTGCCGGCCCGGCATTTTAATTAAAACATTTTTTCCCTTTATGATAGAGTACATGTACACTGAGAGAGGTGGTTGTGAGGAGTGTCCTCCACAGGGTCTGGTCATTGCGACAATCCCCTTCTAGTCCTTCAGCTCATTGGGTCTTGTATGTTTGCCTGGCGTGTTTTTGGGCCAACAGAGTGGGGTATGCAAACCACAGTCACCACGTGGTATTAAGCTCTTTTAGAGCAGCACATCCCTGCTGCATCATGGAGATGTTCCAGCATTTCCTTTTTAAAAAAAAAATATTTAATTTGGGGACCAGCAGGTGGTGTGGTCAAGGGCGCTGGATTCCCACAAGACCGACCACAGTTCAAGTCCTGGACCTGGTGGCTTGCTTTCTCCCTTTCTCTCTCTTCCTGTCTTGATCAAATTTATAATAATAATAATAATAACAGCAACAACAATAACAAATGGAATTAAATAATTCTTTTAAAATATTTAATTTTATTTATTGGTATTATTATTATTTTTAATTTGCTATAAGGTGTACTCGAGAGAGAGAGAGAGAAAGAAAGTGAGAAAGCAAGCCAAGTGTGGGACTCGAACAGCAGTTAGCTGGGTGGGAGTTCATTGTTTTTACTACCACGCCACCTGCTGGCCCCCAGCATTTCCTTTTTATTTTGCTGTTAATCAGAACCTGGGACACTATCTATTTTCTGGGCCCTAATTTCACCGTGGAACGTTTCTGTAAAGTGCGCGTCTCATCACTAGAAATGTCCTGTGCACATTCCCTTCTTGGGCTGGTGGGTCACCTCTGCCGCAGCCCTGCCTGACCTCAGGGAGCCCTCCTTGCTGGAATGTTTTCAGATGGACTCCGGCTGGTGAATAACCCTTGAGCAAGGTGGACTATGAGTCTTGGGGGAAATTGAGGAAGCTCTACCTCTTGCTTGAGTATGACTGAAGAAGTGTCTTTTATGTTCTCAGACTTTTGAGCAGTGTTGGAAGATTGAATTGCCTGAGTGAAGAAATTTGGTAGGTGGAGACTAGAAGAGAAGCTCTTTATTAAAGATCTAAAAATAGACTTCATTAAAAAGTCACAAATAGATAACAGTAGGATTCCTGTCTTGCTCTCCCGGTTCTGGGTTTGTGCTACCAGCTGTTGCCTCTGCTTACCTGGAAAAGCTCATAATATTTTGTCAGGAGGATCATCAGTATAGACCTAAAGCACCGTGCGTGCCAGTCTGAAGATGGGCTTTTTCCAGTTTTGAAAGTAGTTTACAGAGCGACCGGATTCCCTGGCGCAGGGACGGAGTCCTTAGCAGGAGAAGCTCACTCTTCTGCTTGCAGTGCCAGCCCTTGTCTCAGAGCCCTGAGCTGCT
>NW_006209032.1:716887-747269 GCF_000334495.1 Tupaia belangeri chinensis | reverse complement strand
TCCCTCTCACTGACGTTGCTGACTAGAGCGGGCTCCCCTGCGAGGGCCATCTATCTACTCTGCCTGATTCAAGCAGACGACACCTTCGTTGCCCTTCTGTTTTTTGGGGGAGAGGGGTGTCCCCTTCTAGGGAGGAAAATGGCCGCTTGTGCCTTTTTCTTATGCAGCCTCGGGTGCCCTGGGCTGCCCGTGCCCTTTCTCTCTGAGTGAGGGGGTGGAGGAATGTCCTGGCCTCCCTCTTCCATCCTGCCATGAGCGTCCAGGGAGAATGGGGCCCATTGTGGCTGCGCCTTTGGGCACAGCCCTCTGCTTCAGTGTCAGGCCTGCAGTGGCCTCTGTGTCCGGTCTGCTGTGGTCTCAGGGAACTGTTCCGTGCTCACGTGCTGCCCTACTGTTCAGGAGGTCTGCAGGACGGGTGCCCTCTGTCTGGTCGTGGCTTGATAATGATTCTGTAGACCGCTTTGCAGGCCTGAGCTCGCTCGTTAGCAGCTCGGGGGTCATATTAGGAGAAGTAAGCCTGTTACTTACCAGGGTGGCTGAGTGTCTGCTGACGGGAGGCTGGGGGCTCCCTCCGGGCCTTTCCTATGTTCCAGATCCACTGGGAAGTGTAGACCTCATCTCTTTGTGAATGAAATTAAGTCTTAAATTCTTGTTTTCCTTATTTTTGCCTTAATCAACTTTAGAAACCCTTAAAGGTATGAAATGCCAGAATATGGTTTTTGCATATTGGCCAGACTCTCCTGGAATTGGAAAGGGCATTTAGTACTTTGGCATGAGATCTTTATGAGGTTCTTCAGATGTTCATGGAAAATGTGGTATTATGAAAAGGCTCTGGGGGTTGGCCCTGTAGCCCAGTGGTTGGGAGAGCCAGATCTCACATGGCTGGCTGCGCAAGTCTAATTCTGGCCTGGTGGCTTAAAAAACACACTGGGCATGTGTGTATGTGCCAGGTCTTGGCAAGACAGAGAGGTGGAGGAGAAGGTGTCGTGGCAGGACTGTGCCCCATTCGGAGTGCTTTTCTTCCCTCTCCCCTTGGAAGTACCTGTA
The DNA here is from genome assembly GCF_000334495.1 of Tupaia belangeri chinensis. NCBI lineage: Eukaryota > Metazoa > Chordata > Mammalia > Scandentia > Tupaiidae > Tupaia > Tupaia belangeri. Next base: position 746,222 of record NW_006209032.1, on the reverse strand, counting down.
CTCTCTGGGCAACAAACAAAAAAAGCTAGGCGAGATCTCTCTGTGTGACAGTTCTCCTGCATTAGCCTCCTGAGGAACAGGGACCATGGGCATGTGCCCTCACATTGGCCGTGAGCTCACGGTCTTCCAGCCCTCCTGGGCTCATTTTCTTGAACCTCACCAGTGAAGTAGAAAGAATGTAGACCAGTAAGATCACTGTGTGTTGAGACTGACTGGAAAGTGCTGCCTCGTGTGTGTGTGAGAGAGAGAGAGAGAGAGAGAGAGAGAGAGAGAGATCTATTTCTGCTCGGGTTACCAACATCAACGTGTGATTCTTGTGAAAAGCTCTTGGTTTCTAAAGGGCTATCCATAGACTTTTTTTTCCATATTACTTCTGACTGAGCACTTCTAAAACTTTGACTTTTTAGCCAACAGATGTACTTTAGGAGACCTAGAGTATCTGTCCCCTGCTTTTATTTAAGATGAGAAGGAGATAGGTATTTATTTTTGGACAGCATCTCACCACGCACCTGCCCTAGCCTTCCAGCTAGCGGATCACAGGCGTGCGCCACCATGTCTGGCTGTTAGGTAGGCCTGGGGACTGGACCTGGGCCTCCGTGAGGCCCTGGCTGGTACAGTGCCTTGACACTTGCACTTTCAGCTGGGGCTCTTGAGCGTGTATTTCTTTTTTCTTTTTTTTTTTTGCGGGGGAGAGGTTTTTGCTATAGGGCGCGTGCGCTTGCCAGACAGACATAGAGACAGAAAGTGAGAAATCCCCCCCCAGGGGGGATAGCCACGCCGCAATCCCTTCTCCTCCGTTCTCCTCTTGGGATCTTGGGCATATGTGCGCCTGCGCCCGGCGTGAGTTTTAAGCCACCGAGTCCGGGCCGTGAACCGCAGTTGACTACATGGGAGTCCAGTGACGTAGCCATTATGCTAATTGCTGGTCCCAATTGAGCGTGTATTTTTGGTTGAATGTTGAGCAACTGTAGCTTCTGTACCTGAACCATATAAATTTTGTTATTTATTTATTTTAGTGATTTTTGATACAGGGCGTGTGTGTTCACTGGAGAGAAAGAAAGTGAGAAATCACGCCCCAAGGGATGGCCATGGTGCAGTTCCTTCTCCATTCTCCTCTCGGGATTTTGGCCATGTATGCACATGTGTGGGCATGAGTTTCAAGGCTTTGGGTCCAGGACTCACACCTCTGTCGGCCATGTGGGAATCCAGCACCTTAACCACTATGCCACTTCTGGACTGAGCTATGTAATTTCACTGAGCTGTGTATTTGGAACTCTGTGGGGTAAGAAGTCTAGAACAGGGATGTTAAGGCTTATTTGTTTCTGTTAGTAAGCTGAACTTACGGAATACCTGACCGTTACTCTGTAAAGGCCTCGGAGACCCCCACTGTTTTGGCTTCCCAACCCACTGAGAAGTACATTGAGCAGAGTTCTGGGATGTGAGGAAGACAAGGTCCAAGCATCGGTGTCCAACTTCTGAGAAGGGAATGATTGTCCTAAGGACAGAAATCGAGAGAGGGAGAGGGAGAGAGGGGACAGTGAGAAAGTATACCCTGGGGGATGGCCATGCACTCACATGTACCTGGCTGTGTCCTGAGCCACCTGGTCCAGGACTCAAACAGTGCAGTCGGCCATGAGATCTGGCTGACCCAACCGCCACACCACAGGCTGGCCTGACCTTAGCAGTTTTATTTCAAATTTGCATCATTTGTTTATTCCCCAGCTTTATTGAGGTGTAACTGGCAAGTGAGAACTGTACGTATTTACGGTGTGTAACATGATGTCTTGGTACACATTGCACAGGGATCGCCACCGTCAAGGTGACTCACACGCATCACCTCCTAGAGTTTGCAGGTGGATCTGTGTTACTGTCAGGTCGTGGTCACTGCACTAGGCCCTGGGCATGGTTCTGGCAATGGACGAGGCAAGTAGGGGCCCCGCTTCCGCCCTGAGTAGGCAGGGGAGGAGAAGTGAAGACTGCGTCTCCTCAGTTGCTGTTTTTCAGAAGACACTGTGGTTCCGAGATGCCAAGACCTGCCTCTGGCACTGACCTGAAGTCTCATACAGCACACCCCCGGTTCCCGCCTCTACAGTGGGTTAGAGGAGAGCAGATGACCTTGGGGAGCTGGCAGGGCCGTGGTCTAGATAATTTTCAAAGCCAGGCTGACATTCGGGCCCACAGATAGGTCTGAGATGTGTTGAAGCAGGACCTCAGGTCACGTGGGACCTGTGAGGTGGGATTTCAGGAACTGGTCATACGTGTAGGCAGGGCTTTGGGGGTGATTGGGGAAGCAGAGGAAGAGATGGAAGGGGATTAGAGAGTAAACCTTGGAACAGGAGGGGGAGGGACAAGATAAGTCCCAGCAAGTGTTAGAACTTTGCTTACTTTGCTGTGCTCATCCTGTCACTTGGAGGCGGGAGGCGGGGCAGGGAGGATCACAGTGGGGAAAGAGGTGTACCTTCTCTGGGGTCTCTCCACGCCAGTCCTCCCCAGCCGTTCATTTAGGGTCGCAGGCATTCAGGGTGACTCACGACCCAAACCGGGGCCTCCAGGTGGCTCAGTATTACGCGGTGGCACCCTTCTGCCTGTGTTACTGTGACTGCTGCTACCTCTGCTGTCCCCAGGCCTAGCTCTTAGCCTTCTCCTCCCTCTCTCGGAGCAGACCTGGGAGCAGACCTAGCTGACTTGGACTACTGTGAGTTACCGTCTCCCTCCTCTCGTCTCCCTCCTCTCGCCTCTCCTTTCCCTTTCCCGGGGACTTGGGGGGAGCTGAGGCAGGACTACTCACTAGGGACTGTAGGGTGGGCACCCTGGAGCTTTGTGGGCCAAGTGGGCTACAGATGACAGGCCAGTCCTGACGCGAGAGCGTCGGGACAGCATAGATAGAGCTAGACTCTGGAAACGGAGGCAGTGAGATCGGACAGCCCGGAGGTGAGGAACCCGTTTGGTGGCTGAAGGACAGACAGTGCTAGTGTGCTTTGAGGGGAGTGAGTTTACACCCTCAGACTGGGGGAGTCAGGACAGTCTGCCGTGGAGGGAGTGGGACTGGAGGAGATAAGTTGGGATTTGTGGGCTTCCACTTCATAAAACAAGAAATCTCTCCCTTGGCCCTGGGAGCCAACCGAGAAATGCATGAAGGAGCCGGGCAGTGGTAGTCCCTGCGCCAGCTTGAGAGCCCGCAGAGCGGTCTGTGCCTGGCTCAGTGGCCGGGGGTTCTTTCTGCTGAACTGCGAGAGGTGCCGCCTGCGCTCCTGAGCCCCTCCTTTCCTGCCTTTCCTGACTCAGCACTCTTTTTGCAGGTGCTGCTTCGTACAGTCTCAGGGTTCTCTCACGGCTTGTTTCATGTTTGCTTATGCCTCTTTTTTTGTGTTTCAGGTTTGGTTATGCCTCTTTTTTTTTTTTTTAACTATCACTTTTTTTCTTTTTTATTTTATTTATTTGTTTTAATTTTACCAGGGAAGGTTTTATGTAGCATTTCTTTTTTTTTAAAGAATTATTTATTGAATTTTATTTATTCATTCATTTATTTTAATTTGACCAAAAAGAGACACACAGAGAGACAGAGAGACAGAAAGTGAGAAACCAAGCCCCCAGGTCTGGGACTCAGCCCGTTGTGGGCCATGCGGGAGTGTCCAGCGCCTTAACCAGTATGCCACCTGCTGGTCCCCATTATGTTGCATTTCTTTATGGCTTATCCCCTAAGTGCGCATCCAGGGTACTGCAGTTAAGTCGTGTTCTGTTTTGAACTTGGCATTTCCTCTGTTGGTCTCGGGTCTCCAGCTTGCTCCCAGTCCCTTTCCCTCCCTATTTGCTGAAGAACCTGGGCCTGTGGACTTTCCCACAGCCCGGAGCTAGCAGCTTCCCTCTCGGGTCACTCTGGGTTTCCTATGAGAGCAGTGGGGTCCAAAGGCAAGGCCTGTCAGCCCTGGGTCAGCCCCTGTGGCAAGGCCCAGTGGTTTGGGTCTAGCCTCTGGAGTGCTGCTTCCCCTGTGGTCCTGCTGTGCTCTGTGGGAGGGCTGTGGGGCCCGAGGCTGGCCAGCTGTCCTTGTCAAACCAGTCTCTCCAAGCTGGTGTGGCAAAAGGAGAGGCCTGGATGACTTCACAGCTCCCTGGCTGCCGGCCGCCTCTGGCCTGCCCTCCTTCTGCCCTCCTTCCCACATTCCTCTCTCCCCAGCTTTCAGCCCATCTAGTCCCTTCTTCTCTGTCCCCGCTTGTTTATACAGTACTGTCATTGGAAAAGCGTGTCTGAGGCCCAGCCAGGGTGGTGTCGGCGGTAAGGTGCTGGTGCATGGTCCTGGAGCCACGTGGGTGACCCAGGTTTCCATCCTGAGGCCAACCTGAGCGTGCCCACAGTACTGGCTGGCTGGGGGGCTGGCAGAAGGAGTGTGGTGGGGGGAGAGCTTGTTGAGGGTACACTTCTCTCTCTCTTTCCCCTTTCTCGCTCTCTCCAGACGTAAATATGATAAACTTACAAAAAGGATAGAGGGGTTCTGAGGGCCAGCAGGTGGTTTGGTGGTCAAGGTGCTGGACTCCTACATGGCTGACCATGGGTCAAGTCCTGGGCTTGACAGCTTGCTTTCTCACTTTCCCTCTCTTTCTGTTTCTCTCTGGTGAGCACATGTGCCCTACAGCAAAAAAAAAAAAAAAAAAAAAAGATAAATAAGGAAAAATCTGAAACTGTAAAGGGTTCTCATCTGCTCAGTTATTTGCTCATCATCTGGGGACTGTGGAAGCCTTTGTTTTCCCCTCTGTAAAATGAAGGGGTGATTTAATTGGTTGTTTTAAACTGTCCTGTGATTTTTCTTTTTTATCCACTTTTCCTGTGTTTGAAAACTACAGGAGGAGAGTTCCCAGTTTTCCCCTATGGCAAAGCCCCAGCTGTAAAGAGGTCGGGAAATGGTGACAGCCAGAGGCTGTCTGCTTACATCTGCGTCATCAGGCTGGGTGGGCAGGGTGGGCAGTGAGAGGCTCTGTGGCCTGTGGTCCCGGCTTCACTTGCTGGGCACAGGCTCTGGGTGCAGAACTCGCCTTACAGGACAGACAGCGTGTCCGCTGCCGCCGCATCGCTGCGATGCTGGCAGGGGGCCGAAGACGTGGGCCCGTGGAGGGGCAGAGCACAGCCTCAGTGTAGGGTGGGCCCTGGAACTCAGCTGTCCTGGCATTCTCCTGTGCAGGCCCTGCCCAGTGTACCCTGAAATTGGATGGCGCAAGGGGGACTCAGTGCCCACCTCAGAGGCAGAGCCTCTGCGGAAGATCCAGAGGCAAAGTGCAGCTTACGTTCGGTGCTTTTGTTCTGAGGACTCTGAAACTCTGGCCCAACCCTGTCACCCTCCAGGAGGTGGGAACTGCCCCTAAGAGAAGGTGTCACATGGTGTGCCAGGACTGAGCTGGGACACTTAGGTGTGTATGGCGTTTTTGTTTCTTTCACTGTTATTTCACATGCTTAGTGTTTCATTGATTTTACCCGCGAATCATTTCGGAACCACGTAGATCCCAGATTTTGCATCCGTATGTCACCCAGGTTGCTTAGACCTAAGGTGATAGACCAGATTTTGTTTTCTTGCTTTGAATCCAAGTTTTCTGAGGGTTGCGCTTCAGAGGGAAGAATGTAAGGAATTTCAGAGTCCGGCTGGTCGGTGCTGGAGGACGGACTGGAGAGGCTGCTGGGCACTGCGTGGCCTGCCTGGAGCAGGGGTCAGCAGTAGGCAGGCAGGCGGCAGCGGGGGAGGGCAGACTCCGTGTGATGCGTTCGTACCATTGCGTGTACAAACCAGATTACCAGGATTTAGGAAGATCAGTACCACAACGGAGCAGTTGGGGTGGGAAAGCAGGAGTTCAAGCTGTGTTCTCTGGTGTGTGTGGTCAGCTAGTCACAAAGGTCCTCCGGGGATGTCCTTGCCTTTACTTCGGGTGTCATGGTGGCAGACAGGTTGCAGCCCCAGACAAAATTTTACTAGGTCAGAGTAAAATTTGAGTTTTCTTCTCCTGGCTTTGAAAAATCTTCTTTTATAGAAATAGGTGTTTCACCAACTCTCCTGAAAGTCAGTAGTGTTTGGTTTTGTTGATGTCGCTTTTTTGCCATAGGGTGCATGCACTTGTTGGAGAGAGACAGAGAGAGGGAAAATGAGAAATCATCCTTCAGGAAAGATGGCCACACCACAATCTCTCCTGCAGTTTCCTCAGGATTTGGGGCATGCATGCACGCACACATGCCCAGTGTGATTTTTGACTGTTAGGTCCGGGACTTGAACTGTAGTCAGCCATGTGTGAATCCTGTGCCTTATCCACACCACCTATGGGTCCTTGATATCACTATTTAAAAAAAATTAAACGTAATTTACATGAAGTGAAGAGCATAAATCATATATACACAGGTTGACACATTTTTAGTATGTGTGTCTACCCCTTAGGTGAAGAGGTAGACTATTTCCAGATAGTTTCATTGTGTCTTTCACCAGTCAGCATCCCTCCAAAGGTAATTTCTCTTTTCTAGATTTTTGCCATCAGGTGGGTGGGATTGCTAGAGAGAAAGCAGAAACGAGAGTGAGGTATGCCCCCAGGCGTCTTGTCCACACTGCAGTCTCCTTTCTTCCATTTTCCTCTCAGGATTTTGGGTACATGTGCACACTTGCCAAGTGTTTTCAAGCTGCTGGGTCCAGGATTCGAACCTTGCAGTCAGCCATGTGGGACTCAGCACTTTAAACACCATGCCACCTGGTATCCTGTAGTCTCTCTTGTAATATTACCGTGGTATCCTGGTTTGGCTGTCCTTGACCTGCGTGTAAATGGAATCATGGGATGTGTATCACTTTGATGTGTCTGCCTGCAGTCATTGAGGTCAGGCCTGTGAGATCCGTCCGCGGGTCCTGTGCTGCAGTTTGCTCTCACTGGCCGTCATGTGGTCCTCCACAGAGAACACACCCTTTTCCTGCTTTTCACGTTCCTGGGCATTTGGGTGGTTGTCAGGCTTTGATAGCATGAATCAAACTGATGCAAAGTTCTTGGCCATGTCTTTTGGATAACCTATGAGTGACTCGTAAGATATATTTGATGTTTTCATTATTGGGCATTTTGTTTTTATGCCCATTGTTGTATTCTGTTTTGATTTTTTTAAAGAATTATTTAATTTTATTTGCTCATTCATTTATTTTAATTTACCACAGAAAGACACACAGAGAGAAGGAAAGTGAGGAAGCAAGCCACCAGGTTTGGGACTCTAACTGTGGCTGGCCATGTGGTAATATCTAGCACCTTAACCACCATGCCACCTGCTAGCCCCTCTATTTTGAAATTTTTATTATGGAGAATTTAAATACACCCAAAGGCAGGATCAGCAGATGGTGTAATGGTTATATCACTGGATTCCCTTGTAGTCACTCGTGGTTCGAGTCCTGAACCCTGTGGCTTGAAACTCATGCTGTGTGCGTGTGTGTCCAAGATCCTGAGAGGAGAATGGAGAAGGAATTGTGGCATGGCCACATCCCCCTTGGGGGGTGATTTTTTGCTTTCTTTCTCTCTTTCTGGCAAGTGCACATGCCCTATGACAGAAATCTCTCAAAAACAAAAACAACAACAACAAAAAAAACGAGGTTGGTAGATGGAATGGTGGTTAAGGGCGCTGGACTCATGGCCGACCGTGGTTTGAGACCCAGACCTGGCGGCTTGCTTTCTCACTTTCTCTGTCTCACTCTGTCCCTCTCTGGTCAAATTAAAACAAATAAATAAATCAAGTTAAATAAAATAATTATTTATAAAACAAAACAAAAACAAATATACCCAAAGGCAAAACAGTACAGTGAATTCCCAAGTACCTATCACCAGCTCCAACGACCATCAGCCCACGGCCAGTATTGCCCCCCATATGTCCACCCTCTTTTCTACTTGTGTTATTTTGAAATAAATCCCAGACATCTTTTCATTTCATCCATAAACAGTGTGGTGTGGTCTCTGAGAGATAATTTCACCACAGCATGTGCTGAAAGGCTTTCTGCTCCTCTGCTCCTGCCGGCCTAACCTGGTGGGTCACACCATGGGCCTCAGGGGGGTCTCTGGCTCCCAGCTCCTTTTCCTCCTCCTCTAGATGAAGCTGCCTGGGTCAGCCAGGTAGCCTTGGGGCCAGGAACCAACACAGAGCAGACAGTCCTGTGTCAGTCCCTGTGTGGGCACCACTTTCTCTTGAGTTAGTAATGATGCACACAAGCCAGACCACCAGAGAGACAGGCATGAAGTGGACTCGTGCCTGCTTCCTCCGCATGGCACATGGCTGTCCCAGGGGGCCGTGCTGGCCTGGGATGGAAGGTTCTTTCCCAGTGCCCCAAGAGCCTTGGGGTGTGACCTCTAGGACTACTGGGCACCAACGTTCTCCCAGACCGGCCCCTTGGTGGAGGGCAACAGGCAAGCTTAGATTTGGAGGTAAGATTTAGAGAAGGTTAATGTTTCTCAGAACAGTAAGCTACAGGATGAAGGTTGAACTTTGGAGCACTCAGATACTCTTATCTTCCCTTCTCAGGCTCAGTACTTCTGTGTTCTGCCACCCTGAACCCAGAATTCTGGGCTTGACCCAGGAAGTGCCTTGGCCCAGAGGAGACCACAGAGGAAGCAAAAATAGAGCCCAGAGCATTGCAGGCACTTCTTATTTGGAGTAATTAGCCTGTAAATTCTTGATGGCAATTTTCCTCTGAGGTAGACAGGTTTGACTGGGAAAACAGCGCCATGTTTTGCTTCATTAGCGGTTGAGGTGCTCGTCCTCCCGTGTTCTCATGCAGGCTATTAAGTGCTGTCACTCCCAGCTCGAATTGACGACACCCGCTGCCCACCCTGCCCATTGATCAGGCAGTCAGGGAAGGGCAGACGGCTCTCCTGGCTGTTTCTCCTGCCTCCCCTTCCTCTCTGTCTCATGTTAGTAACCAGCGGGTTAGAGAAAGTGAGGGAGAAGTCACTCAGACCTTTGGGCGGGGATGTATGTACCTTTTATTTTTTTTTTGGAGAGGTTTTTGCTATAGGGCACATGCGCTTGCCAGACAGAGACAGAAACAGAAAGTGAGAAATCACCCCCCGGGGGGATGGCCATGCTGCAATCCCTTCTCTTCCATTCTCCTCTCGGGATCTTGGGCACGCACGCACACGCACCCGTCGTGAGTTTAAGCCACCAGGTCTGGGACTTGAACCACGGTCGACTATGTGGGAGTCCACCGACATAGCCATTACACTAACTGCTGGTCCCCAGTGTGTGTACCTTTGACCCAGCAGTTCTCCATCTAGATGCGTCCTCAGATTTGTTTCCAGAAGAATTCAAGTGTGAGTGTGGGAGAATCCCCTTGAGAATAAGACGTGGGACACTTAGACACACACAGCAGGGGCAAATGAGGAGGTGGAGCTGCCTGGTGGTGCAGAGGGCTCCCAGTTCCACTAAATTAAAAAGGGCAGTTGGGGCCAGCAGGTGGCATGGTGGTTAAGGTGCTGACTCTCACATGGACGTGGCTGGATGTGAACCAGCAGGTGGTGTGATGGTTATATCGCTGGACTCCCACATAGTTGACCACGGTTTGAGTTCTGGACCCAGAGGCTTCAAACCGACGCTGGATGTGTGTGCATGCGTGCCCAAAATCCAAGAGGACCATGGAGGAGAAGGGTTTGTGACGTGGCCACCCCCCCCCCCCCCCCCCCCCCCGGGGGGGGGGTCATTTTCTATCGCTGTCTCTCTGGTAAGCGCACACACCCTATGGCAAAAATCTTTCCAGAAGCTGACACGGGTTGCGTGTGCATGCATAGCCAAAATCTGAAGAGGAAAATGGAGGAGAAGGGATAGGGGCATGGCCACCCCTGGGGGGTGATTTCTCATTTCCTCAGTCTCTCCAGTGAGCTCATGTGCCCTACGGCAAAAACCTTAAAAAGACAAAACATAGCTATGAAGCATGTTCCATTCAAGCCTTAAGAATGAGGGACCAGGGACCAGCAGTTAGCGTAATGGCTGTGTCCCTGAACTCCCAGGTAGTCGACCATAGTTTGAGTCCCGGACCCAGTGGCTTAAATTCACGCCGGGCGCATGTGTGTGCGTGCCCAAGATCCTGAGAGGAGAATGGAGGAGAAGGGATTGCAGCATGGCCATCTCTCTGTCTCTGTCTTTCTGGCGAGCACATGCGCCCTATAGCAAAAACCTCTTAAAAAAATAAAAAGAATGCGGCACAGAGGAGTGCACCTGTTCAGGTGTTTGGAGAGAAGCATTGGATGTGTCTGTGGAGTACATCTGAGGAAGCCCAGCCGGCTCACCGGTGGGCCTGGGAAGGGAACTGCCTCCCGTGCACGTGGCTGCAACTTGTTTTCCATCCGTGTGGGTCACTCTTGCTGCAGTAAGTTGAAAGGGGAGGACTGGACTGCTGAGGGCACTGTGAGCCTGCCTGGGGCAGACAGGGAACCCGCTGCTGGGATACACTGCACATTACCCACCCAGAGCTTGCCTTTAGCCCTGATCTCTGTCATAGCCTGGTCTGGGATTTTTCCCCCAGGAGAGAAGGCCTCTGGGACCGGATGATGAAACTATTTTTAACCTTAAGCAAATATAACTCAGTGTAGTCATTTCAGGCCTCAGGGTGACATTTTCTTCCACCACAACTTAAGTCATTTTGTTTTAAACAAACAAAAGTCATTTTTTTCTATGTTTTGTGTTTATAATGTTTCTGAATGAGAATGTTTTTTTTTTTTTTTTTTTTTCTTTTCTTTTTAGTTTTGATGTAGGGTGCATGTGTTTGCTGGAGAGAGACAGAGCCAGAGAAAGTGAGAACGCACCCCCCGGCGGGTGGGGGGGGATGGCCACACTAACGGTCTCTTTTCCATCTATCTGTTGGGATTTTGGGCAGCATGCGCACACATTAGATCCGGGATTTGAACCACACAGTTGGCAGTGTGAAATCCAGACTCCCTAATCACCACACTACTGGCTGGCCTAAAAAGTGCTTTTAAAATACTCTCACTTTACCTCATAGACTTGGAGGATGAAGCCCTGATGGGGTGTGTGCTCTGAACCCTGCCATCTGGGGCTTTCGAGCCTGGGATGCAGGATCCCCGTGGGCAGAGCAGTGGGGTATGAGGTAAGTGGTGGGCCGAGGGTCAGATGGGCCGGTGCAGGGCTTACCGGCTGACTCTTGTGTTACATTTTTCACTTTATTTATTGATAAATAGCCCTGCTTTGCCAGGGAAGGCCTGAGAGAGAGTTGTACAATGTTTCGCAGTCCCTCCTCTTAGCAATTATTTGTGTTTCCCCCCCATTTCATAAGTCATAGATTTTTGCATCTTTAAAAATATTTGATATGGGACTACCAGATGACTTAATGGTTACGTCACTGAACTCCTATGTTGTTGACCAGGGTTTGAGTCCCAGGCTGGGCTCACACCAGGCGTGTGTGCGTGCCCCAAATCCCAAGAGAATGGAGGAGAAGGGATTGCAGCATGGCCATTCCCCCTGGGGGATGATTTCTCGCTTTCTGTGTCTATCTCCACCTCTCTGGCGAGCACATGTGTCCTATAGCAAAAATCTTTCTTAAGAAAATGCTTGATGTAACTTCACATTTCTAAAAAAAGGCAAGGAAAATCTAAGGAACTCCCAACTCTGCCTTACCCAGCACACCGTTTGGTATAGGGCGCGTGCGCTCACCTGACAGACAGAGAGAGACAGAAAGCGAGAAATCACCCCCCAGGGGGGATGGCCACGCCGCAATCCCTTCTCCTCCATTCTCCTCTCGGGATCTTGGGCACGCACGCACACGCGCCTGGCGTGAGTTTTAAGCCACTGGGTCCAGGATGCGAACCACGGTTGACTACGTGGGAGTCCAGTGACATAGCCATTATGCTAACTGCTGGTTCCTCTGAACCATCTATTGATACAAATAATTGGCAGACATCAAGCCCCTTTACTCCTAAATACTTCTTTTAAAAATTATTTATTTATTATTATTCTTTAATTTGACTAGAGAGAGAGAGAGTGAGAAGACAAGCAGCCAGGCCTGGGACTTGAACCATCATCGGCCATGTGGAAGTCTAGCACCTCAACCACCACATCACCTGCCAGCCTCTACTCCTAAATACTTGATTGTGTATTTCGTTTTTAAATAAAATTTGCTAGCAGGTGCATGTACTTGCTGGACAGAGAGTGAAAGAGCAAATGAGAAAGCACCTCCCCATGAGGGACGTTCACGGGGTAATTCCCCCCACACTTCTCCCTCCTTTCGGGATTTGGGGCACACACATACTTGCACCCAGTGTGTTTTTCAAGCTGCCGGGTCTTGGACTTGAACTATGCTGTCAGCCATGTGGGATCTAGCCACGGTAAGCACTTTTCTTGTGAAGAGATTGAAACAGTGAAACAATCAGAATTGAAGAGGAGAAAGGGAGGGAAGTAGGGCAGCATCTGCTACTAAGTACATGGGTAGCTGGTAGCCTGATGGTGGAGGTGCTGGATTCTCCGTGGCCAACTGCACAGTTCAAGTCCTGGTCCCGGCTTTCTCGAAAAACACTCAGGCATTTGTGCGTGCGTGCCCTAAATCCCGAGAGAGTGGGTCATCACCGTGGAGGATGACATCTTACTTCCTCTTTCTCTGTCTTTGACAAACCCCAAGCCCTATGGCAAATTAAAAATATATATATTGTGCATTTATTAGAGCAAGGTGCTTATGGAGAAAGAAAAAAGCAATTCTTGCTGAAGCAAACAGGCATTTCAGTGATATTTGGTGTCCTTCATCCAAAGAGGGACGCAAACACCATGTTTGCCTAGGTTATCTCTGTTCTCGCTGCCGCTCGCTGTTGTAGCTGGTGTTCTTGCATTCTGTATTTACCTAGAAAACGGGTTCTGAGGACAGACTTAGGTGTACGAGTGAAAACAAGACCTGTTGGCCAATAAAAAGCCGTTACCATGTCACACGCGTGTCTGCGGTTGTGCTGCTTTCCGGGGTGCTAGGACCTCTGTGCTGGCCGCCCTCTTGCCTGTCCTGCACGCAGAGGGCAGCCACACCTGAGGTCCTGGTGGGCAGATGAAGCAGAACATGCTCCCTGGCCCTCAGAGTGCTTCCAAGTGGAGCCTGCTGTGTCCAGGCCCACGGTGCGGGGCATGGTCCCACGTGCTATGCCCCGTGCCGTGGAGTCGCCCAGCAGGACACGAGCCACACGGAAGTGACCAGACCAGGTGCACACAGGTCCTGCTGGAGGTGCTTGCTGAGTCTTAGACGCCTCTGGAGATGAGGCTTGTCACATCATTGGTCCCTTGTCAGTGTCAGGGTCGATACCTGGTGATCTGTCTGTAGAAGCAAAAATACTTGGGATCCTGGGTGAATTTCAAGTAATCTGGAAAGTAGATTTACAAACTCTAACTTAGCCTTCTTTGAATCAGCCGTGCTTTATCTTATGGGATAGACTGTCCCTCCCGGAAGCTGCTGTTTGAGGTCTCAGCAGCACTGTCTTTGGGGTGTGGAGGGTGGAAACCGCGAGGAACCTGCTGGGGAACTTCCTGCTGCTTAGGCCTGCCAGAGAAGCGCTCGAGTGTTTTTTTTTCTTTTTTTTCTTTTGAGGCGCCTGGTAGGTTGTGAGTTTATGAAGACAGCTTGATTAAAAACATAAAAACAGCAAACTCCAACTCTCTGGTCAGATGCTCCTGGTAACTGGTAAACATGCTGTATTTTTAGTCTAGGTTTCCCTCCGGCATTTGCTGAATATAGCAGGTAATGACCCAGGGCTGGTGCAGACCCGGCGGGTGCTCCCTGCCTGTGGTTCCCCCTACACTTTCAGGCAGGGTGGAGGATGGGATGCTGCTTGGGCAGTAACCATCAGTGAGCTCCAGGAGGCAGCCCACAGACGCCACAGCCCATGGAGGTCACACTCCATGGAGGCCGCACTCCACGGAGGTCGCACTCCACGGAGGTCACACCCCACAGAGGTCGAGACTGAGTACTGCTGTTCTCTGACCGTCTTCTTGGTGGAGTGAGACATGCCTCAAGCCCAGCAGCTATTTCTGCTCTAGGAGGAGTGACTTGGTGGGGTACCGAGGGCACCCCCCAGCCCCCCTTGGCTGCTGCCCTGACTGTGCCATTTCTGCCCCTTCTACTCTCCCACATGGAATGTTGCCAAGGGTAACTGGGTGGAGGGACAAGGGTAGGGACTGAGGCCAGCCCTGTTTGGCCTGTTAAGTTCTGCCGGGTGCCCTCGTCTGAGGTCACAGCTGCATCTAATTTGCTGGCACTCTGTCTTTGGTCCGTGACCTTTTTTGTGTGCCTTCCTGTCCCCCCCATTACTAACCCAAGAAAGTTCTGAGCAGGTAGGAGTGGTTGTCCCCAGGGCTTTTTGAGGGGCCAGCCCATAAGGGACCATGTAACCATGGAACCCTTCACAGAGAGTTTTTATCCCTGCAAAGAGGAGACTTCTGATTCTTACTTTTTTTTTTTTGAGAGATTCTTGCGATAGGGCATGTGCACTATAGCAAGACCATAGAAATTTAAGTCACTGGATGGATGTACGAGGAGACAAAATGAAACTTCCATTTATACAAGAAGGCGTTGGGCTGACCGTGAACACAGTGCTTAAGTATTGTGCATTGGGAGCTGGATCCCACGTGGCTAACCATGGTTCCAATCCCAGCCCTGCAGCTTGAAAAACTTACTGTGTGTGTGTATTCCCATAGTCCTGATGGGATAGTGAAATGGAGGAGAAAGGATTTTGGTGTGACCATGCCCTACTGGTGCATGCATGCGTGCTCTCTCTGTCTCTTGTTTCTCTCTCGCTCACATGCATGTGCCCCCTGGCAAAAAAAAAAAAAAAAAGGAGGGGTCTTATAAATAAATAGGTCCTAGAACAAATAAAGATTTATATAGTGATTGGGAAGGAAATTAAAAAATTTTTCCTTTATGATAAAAGACTTCATTGCAAGTATGAGAGAGAGAAGTGTACCCCCTCCAGGGTCTGGTTATGCCACAGTCCCTTCTTCACTTCTCTAGGCTGTCGGATCTTGGGCACTCTGCACGGTTTCAGGCTGAGAGTGGGAGGTGGGGAGGGAATTTTGTGCTTATGTTAGAAACTAACTGACAATTCCTTAGAAGTGAAGATCAAGTGTCTGAAAAATTAAGCTGTGGCCTGGTAGGATCTCTGTCCCCCTGGGCTGGTACTTGCCTGCCAGTGGCCCAGGTTCGAAATCCAGGAGATGCAGGACTGTTGGGAAGGAGCAGGCCACGCTTTGCGTGCGTCGGCAGATTGGGGCCGCTGCTGCAAAGAGCTTTGTAGCTGCTGCTTTACCCAGTACTCGGGAGCCTGTAAATCATAGCTGCACCCCTTTGATAAGACTGAAGATCTCTTGCATTTATCACTCCCTTATCCCTTTTTGCTTTTAATTTTTAATCCGTTGGCTCTAAAATGCAGGAATTAATTTCCAAATAATTACAACAGAGTGGAAACCCACTTTTTCTTTTGTGCTGCGGGAATGATCAAAGACTGCGGAAGGAGGCAGTGGAGACAGCAGGAAGTGAAAGAATGGGTGTCTACAAGGATTTCTTCCGGCGTGTTAACCCGCGTGTAAATCCAGTCTAGCTGACAGCAGCTGGAGAGGAGCTGAGGCTTGGAGGAGAGGAGGGTGCTTGGCCGCGATGGCCTTCGTGTCTTCCGTGGTGCAGAGGTGCCTGAGCTGGGCACTTTCTCCACCTGTGCTGAAGTCCTTAAAGGGCAGTCTGGCATCCTGCAGGGGAGGGAAGGCCAGCACGTGGGAGCTGGCAGGCCTGGCGCCGGAGCCTCGCCCTCGCCAATTCACTGGGAGTGGGTGCTCTCGGACGCCCCTCTAGATGAGCCTGACCTGAGGGTGGGCGTGGCAGGTGTCCCTGTCCTGCCCTGCATTGGCCTGGCCACCACTTCCACCACCTGGCCATCGAGTGGCCTTAGTCTTGGAGGACAGGGATCCCAAGTGTCCAAGGACGACTCTTGGCTGCTTCACCCCAGCTTTTGGAGGTGTATTCCCGAAACCTACCAGGGAAGTTTGTGCCTGTTTAGAATTCGCCGCTGTGGCCAGGTTGAAGCAGGTCAAAGGGCCAAGCGGAGCTGTCTGGGGGGAAGGAATTCTAACAGGAAAACCTGAGCAGAAGGGAGTGCACGCTAGTTTTGTCTTGTCTTGTGATAAACAAAGCGTGTTGACCCGGCTGTCTCTGGCAGGGAATGAATGTTCTTGGTCGACCCTTAACAGTGTGGCTAAAACCAAGAATGTGGCCAGAGGCAGGTCAGAACTGTAAAGAGGGAAGGTTGAAGATTTGCCGAGGTAAACTCTTGGTGTGGCAGCACCTTAGGGTGAGTGTGAAAAACCCCCAGCCCTGTAGACACAGCTGCTGGCGGGGCCAAGAGCTGCAGTAAGAGGGGCCCGAGTAGGGAGCCTGGGGCCGGGGCCACCCTAACATTTCATCCCACTTCTCTGTTTTGAAGTCTGATTAGCCAATTAGGTCAGGAAGGCCAGCAGCCAACATGCCTTTTTTTAAACTTAATTCATCAAAGCCAGATTAGCATATTAGTTTTGAGCCATGGCACTTACTTTTAATCTTCTGTAATCTAATGGAAGAAATATCAAAACGCTCAGCTTTTAACTTCAAAGTGTGAAATCGGGTTATCGTTGCCTTTATGCTTGGTGAATCATTTTGGGGGTTTAGTGGGAGCCCTTTCCTGTGCTCTGCAGATGTCTGTTGGGGGAGAGAGCAGCAGAGCAAATCCCACCAGCAGAGTAAATCCCACCAGGACCCCGAGTGGCCCTCTTACCTCCTTCTCTTCTTTTTTTTTGGAGAGGTTTTTGCTATCGGGCGTGTACGCTCGCCAGACAAAGAGACAGAGAGACAGAAAGCGAGAAATCACCCCCCAGGGGAGATGGCCACGCCACAATCCCTTCTCCTCCATTCTCCTCTCGGGATCTTGGGCACGCACGCACATGTGCCCGGCGTGAGTTTAAGCCACCGGATCCGGGACTCGAACCGTGGTCAACTATGTGGGAGTCCGCAACATAGCCATTACGCTAACTGCTGGTCCCACCTCCTTCTCTTCTCAGGGCCACCCCTGGTGCCCAGCCTGGGCCCCAGCATGCACCCATCATCCCATAGTGACCCCATACCACCCCTTGGTGCCATGTAGCCGTGGGGAGGTCTGAAGGCAGCTTTTAATTCCCAGTGAGCTTCTACTTGGTAAACACTTGTTTATATTTACGTGAATACTTAGTTTATTATCACTCGTGTTTCATGATTTAATACTGTATGTGAATCATACCGAATCTTTTCATATGAAATTTGGAAAGACTTCATGCATAGCATGTGAAGCCTCACACCTTGCACAGGTAACTATGCACTGAAGTGATAGTTGTTAGGCTGTCCGGAGGTAATTGTGGTTTGCTTTAATTGGGCTCTTGGGTGCCCCATGGTGCGAGGATCCCACCCGGGTTCTGCGGAGGCTGGCCACTCACCTCTCTAGGTCTCTGAGCTCCATCTCCACCTCACCTCCCACTCCAGCTGCTGAAGCCAAGTGAATGGTTAGGCTCGGTCTTGTTTTTGAGCTTAGCTTACCCTTTGTGTCCTCAGTGCCCCACCTGGGCTTTGGGTATGAAAAGACTGGGCCTTGGGACCAGCAGTTAGCGTAATGGCTATGTTGCTGGACTCCCATGTTGTTGACTGCGGTTTGCGTCCCAGACCCGGTGGATTAAAACTCACGCCGGGCACATGTGTGTGCGTGCCCAGGATCCCGAGAGGAGAATGGAGGAGAGGGTATTGTGGTCGTGGCCATCCCCCTGGGGGGTGATTTCTCACTTTCTGTCTCTGTCTGTCTGGCGAGCGCATGCGCCCTATAGCAAAAACCTCTCCAAAAAAAAAAAAAGACTGGGCCTTGGTTGGCCGAGTAGCCTAATGGTGAAGGGAGCCAGCCGGCTTCAAAAGTACACATGCGTGTGCCAGCGTGCTCAGAGTCCCGATGGGATGTAGAAAGGGATTGTGATATGACTGTGCCCATTCGGGGGTGCGTTCTCCCACACTCTCTGTCTTTGGCCAGTGCACACACCCTCTAGCAAGTAAAAAAAAAAAACAAAAAAAAACAACAGTGGATCACGCATCGCGGCCGTGCACCGTAAGGCTTCCCATGTGTTTTGTTTCTGAAGTCTGATTGTTGTGACTCTTGTAGTAACATTTCCTAAAATAGTTACTTACTGTGGCAAAATGTGCACAGCACAAAATATGCCATCTTAAACATTTTGAAAGAAAAATTTTAATTGTAAAAAGCACCATGTAAAATTTACCACCCTAACAGTTTTGAAGTGAGTAATGTTTAACCGCAGCGTTTGGAGTTCAGTGGAGTGTGGACTGAGCCAGCTGCTCCTCAGTGAGCCAGATCACACAAGACGTTAACAATCTACTCAGGTGGAAATCCATGGCCAGTGGAGGATGGCTTTTCAGCCTCTACTTTCGAACCTTGTCTTTCCCCTCTTCTCTAGGATGTTTGCACCTAGTTAACTTGGTACCCGGTGTTAAACCTCTGCTTTTCCTTCCCGCCTTGGCTGAGAAAACTGAAAACACAAACCACCGCGAGCAGAAACCCTGCCCCTTGTAGTATCTGCGATCAAGAACCTGCAGTCATTTTCCAAACGAGAGAAGTGTTCACAGCTGCTTTTCTGTCGAGAGACTGTTGTGGAGCACTTGCTCCTCAGAGGTAGTAACTCTTCGTCCCACGGATTTTTACCTTTAAACCGTGCTGTGTATGTGACCCTGGCCCCGTTGGTTGGTCCTCCAGGGGCTGTCTGCACACTGCTGGCGGTACTCCCGTGGCGCCTGTAGGCCAGGGAGGAACTTAACCCGTGTCAGGGAAACCTCATCTGTCTCCTGAGCTGAGAGATTTTAGGTGCGATCTTGAATCTTCACCAGTGATCTAGCTTCACATGCTAGGAGTGAAAGAAGGCCCGTTTGTAACCGGAAGCAGAGAAATCTGCCGGTCTTTCTGGTGCTGGGGGCCCAGATAAACAGTGACTTCATACCATTGTTTCCACCGTGTTGAGTATATCCTGTTGGCCATCAGATTGAGCTGTTTTAAGCTGGTTAATGCTCCAGAAATTGTTTTTGCTTAATGTTAGACTTACAGTTAATATTTAATTTTTAACTTTTGTGCCTGGACAAAAGCCTTTTGGTTTGGTAGAATCTAAAGTGGTTGTTTTAGATAAGCTTTCTGCTTTTTACTTTTTGTAAAACCATTTAAAACAGGGACGTGGACTTATTATTTTAGCCTGATTTTAAAATGAAAGTCCCATTATCCTTAAATGCTTTAATTACTATGGCAAACGGTAGCAGTTTGACAGCTTAAGCGCTAATGTGGTTGTGGAGGTCAGGGGGAGCTGGGGTCCCCTTGCCTCGTTTTGTGCAGTTAATGATGGGTTGAGTTTCAAACTTTGCCTTCATTCTTGGGAAGTAAAAATTAGTAGCTTTATTTTTCTTCAGTTTTTGGGTGAAGTTGTCTGCAAGTTTCTCTGTGAAGTTTTTCTATGTATGAGGAGCCGTTAAGTTTATTGCGAATTGAGTTGGCGCTGTGTATACACCTGTTCCTCACATTTATGGAGTGGAAAGCACATCTTAACTGAGCCCCCTGCTTGCGGGGAGCACTCATTGGCCCTGGGGAGGTGGCCTGAGTGGCCCAGAGCTGCTGCTTTCCTGGAGTGGGCACTCTAGGGGGGCTCCTTCTACTCCCCAGGTGTGTAAGGCTGGACAGAATGGGGTCATGAGGGCCTGCTGCTTCATGGACCACTCTCTGTGCTCCCGATCAAGTGACACATTTCAGTTACATCTCTATAGGAATTGGTGTTGGTGACAGAAAGGGGGCCAGAAGGGTCTTTTCCTGCCAAGCCCTGCCACAGATGCCTGGGGTCCTTGCTGGTCCCTGTAATGCTCTCAATGACGGACCTAGTGTATGTGAAGTGCACCTATATCCAGGGTGACTGTTATGAGTGTGGGCTGACTGAAGGACACCACCTTTCAGGCCCTACTAGAAACTGTTAACTTCTATCCATCGCTTGAGAGACCCTGGGGAATCATTGCTGGGGGAAAGGGAGCATTGGCCTGGGTGTTTGCAGATATCGGGGTTTGCTGGCTGCACCCAGCTAGCTCTGAGTGGAGGTGGCTCCCTGCAGCAAGTCTCAGGCCTGGCTTCCTTGATCTTACCAGACTGTCCTTCCATTGTTGGGGCTTGCTCCCCAGCAGCCTGGTGGAGGCCCTTTGCTCAGACCTCTTCCTCTACCCCAGCCAACGCTGCGGGCGTGCTGCCTCAGTGGTGCTGTTAGGTGTTGATCGTATGCTTGGCCCAGGAAGGGAATGGGGTTAGAATCTAGGGTGCTGTGGGGCTCTGTTTCAGGTGAGGCAGGAGTGCAGGTTTCTACCAAAAGTGGGAGCGGGCTTGAGTGGCTGCTCGTGGCTGCTCCGGGATAGCAGTGTCCCAGCAGGCAGTCTTGGCCTCGCAGGCGCAGGGCAGGCGTTAACACTTCACAGGTTCTCTGCCCTCTGGGGTAGGGCTTCTAAGGCTGAGGGTGGATCGTGCCTGTCTCACCCTGGCTGCCATGGCTGTTGGACATATATTCAGAGAGTCAGGGATGGCACCATGGCCCTGGGAAGATCCCTCGTCACAGAGGTGGGTTCAGTGGGGTCTGGGACAGTGCTGAGAGTGCAGGACTCAGTTGCAGGTGCCATGCTGAGTGCTGGCACAGAGGACTCAGTTCCTCGCTCCCTCCTCACGTTTCAGTAGGGAACTTTGGCGGCTCCTGTCATCCAGATGGGGTGAGTGGGGTGAGTTCGGCAGAGACATTCTTGGGCTGCCTTGAGCACTTCCCAGTGTTCCAGAAGGTGTAAAGCGTGTGTGTGTTTGTGTTGGTGTGGGTGTGTTGTTGGACATATATTCAGAGAGTCAGGGATGGCACCATGGCCCTGGGAAGATCCCTCGTCACAGAGGTGGGTTCAGTGGGGTCTGGGACAGTGCTGAGAGTGCAGGACTCAGTTGCAGGTGCCATGCTGAGTGCTGGCACAGAGGACTCAGTTCCTCGCTCCCTCCTCACGTTTCAGTAGGGAACTTTGGCGGCTCCTGTCATCCAGATGGGGTGAGTGGGGTGAGTTCGGCAGAGACATTCTTGGGCTGCCTTGAGCACTTCCCAGTGTTCCAGAAGGTGTAAAGCGTGTGTGTGTTTGTGTGTGTGTGTGTGTGTGTGTGTGTGTGAGAGAGAGAGAGAGAGAGAGAGGTGTTAGGTAGGTGGCTGTGTCAGGAGAACTGGGTGGTCTGGCTAGAGTCTCTCAGTTCCTGTGTGCCCTCTCCTCCCACCATATTTGGACTGCCTGCTCTGTGTGACTGGTTTAGTTTAGTGCTCTCTTTGGGCCCTGAGCCCTGAAAAACAAGCTGGAGGATCTCTGCAGTCTCCATCTCAGATGGCCACGTGAGCATGAGACTGCATGTAAAGCAGTCCTTCCAGAGGGCCCGCCCATAGTGCAGGGGTAAGTGCTGTCCAGGAGCTGGCTGACGGGTTTCAATCCTGACCTGGCGGCTTGAAAAACTCTCTGGGTACGTGCCCATGCCCAGCATCCTGACGGGATGGAGGAGCGAAGGAATAAGTGCACGTGTCCAGGTCCCATTGCTGGGTGCTCGTGTGTACCTTGGCTCTCCTCCTCTCATGTGTGCATGTGCTCTGTCATTGCAGAACCCTTCCACAGGTACACCTGTATCTGGACACCCAGTACATGTGTGTGCATGCAGCCTACCACGTTCCTAGCTCAGGCAGGCATGACCCTGGTTCATAGGAAGCCAGCATTAGAAAGATACAAGGATGCTTTTTGCTCAATTGCAAAAAGATTTTTTTCTCCCTGAGCATGGAAAATCCAATACATAGTAGCTGGAGTTGTGCCCCGAACATTGCCTGCCTGCTAAATGCAGAGCACTTAGTCATGCCCATGAAACAGACCCTCCGTGTCGTCATGTGTCCACAGATAGCAGACTGAGCTTATTCTCCTGTTAGGGCAGGGTGTGTCTCATAGCTGCGGCTGTTTTCAAATAAGCTGAGAATTTTAAAGTCGAGACTCAGATTAGAAAAGTAAAAGATCAACCAGGTCTAAGAAGTAGAAAAGTAAATAAACTAAAGCATAAAGATGTAGGGAGAAGCTAAAAAGTCTGCATCCTCCCCATTTTTTCATTTTCTCTTAGCATGATTCCTCGGAAATTCATCCAGGTTGTTGAGTGTGTCAGTAGTTCATCCCTTTTTATTGCTTGTTTATCCCATGGTATGGCTATACCATAGTTTGTTTAATCATTTACCCATCAGAGGATACCTAGGTTACACCATTTTTTGAAAAGGCAGATTTCCCCCCATGGAACTTTTGCACCATTGTCAACCTCGTCCGTGGTGTAGTGGTTAAGGCAGCTGGATCCCACGTGTTCGACTCTGTGGTTCCAGTCTGAGACCAACAGCTTGAAAAACATGCTGGGCGAGTGTACATGTGTGCCCAAACCCTGACAGAAGGGAGTGCAGCCTGACCATTCCCCATGGCTGAGGGGTTGGTGCTTAGTGCTTTCTTACCCTCCCACCCCCACCCCTGTGAGCACAAAACAAAGCAAAACAAACCAGGTTGGGCAGATTTGTGTAAGTCTATTTCTGGTTGTCTATTTTGTCCCATTGATCTATGTGTCTGACCTTCCACTAATTCCTATTATTCGAGCTACGTAACGAGTCTTGTTTGGAAAAATAGTTCCTCTTTATTCTTTTTTCAAAATGTTTTTCACTATTCTAATTCCTCTGCCTTTCCATATAAATTTTAGAATAATCTCGTCCATATCTACCAAAAATACAGAGTTTTTTTTCCTGGGTTTTTGATGTGAATTGTGTTAAACCTTGTATTAGTTTCCTAGGGCTGCTGTTATCTTTTTTTTTTTTTTTTTTTTTTAAATACAACCTGAATGGCTTAAAATAATACACACATTTATTCTCATACAGTTCTGGAAACCAGAAGTCCAAAATCAAGGTGCTTGCTGGCGAGTGCTGAGCTTGCTCCGTAGGCTCTGGGTAAGAATCCATTTCTTGCTTCTTATGGCTTCCGTTGGCTGCTGGCATTCACTGGCATACCTTGACAGTCCTTGGCTTGTGGCCACATTGCTCCAGTCTCTCCCTCAGATTTCACATCCCCTGTCCCTCTCCTTGTATATAACCCAGTCTGCCTCAGCCTTCATATCCCCTTCTCTGTGTGTATTATTTCTCTGTGACAATTGATACTCAATTTTTGGTCCATCCCAGATAATCAACCCCTGAGATGATTTAATACCATTTTCTTTCTTTTTTTTTTTTAAAGAATTATTTTATTTAACTTTTTTATTTATTATTGTCATTATTATTTTCCAGTTTGATCAGAGAGAGACAGAGAGACAGGAAGTGAGAAAGCAAGCCACCACTTGAACCGTGGTCGGCCATATGGTAGTCCAGCACCTTTAACACCATGCCACTTGCCGGCCCCGAATACCATTTTCAAATACACATTTTTTTCCTTACAAAAATAACCTTTACAGGTTCCAGGGATTAGGGCCTACTCTTTTCTGGGTGGTCATTATTCGCCCATTACAGAACCTGTGTATTGATTTGGGCAGGACTGTGCTTACTGTGTTTTTTCCAGTCCATGGCACAGTATGTCTCACAGTTGTGATCGTCTTTGTTATCTTTCACCAGTGTGAAAGAGTGTTTTTTTTAGCAAAGAAGTCTTATACATGTTTTGTTAGACTTGCACTTAAGTATTTATACATTTTTTGAGTAATTTAAATAGCATTTTTGTTGTTTTTTGCGATAGGGCACATGTGCTTACCAGAAAGACGGAGAGAGACAGACAGACAGAAAGCGAGAAATCACCCTCCAGGGGAATAGCCACACTGCAATCCCTTCTCTGTTCTCCTCTTGGGATCTTGGACATGCATGCACATGCACCCAGCATAAGTTTAAGCCACCAGGTCTAGGATTCGAACCGCGGTCGACTACAAGAGAGTCCAGCAATGTAGCCATTACACCATCTGCTGGTTGTTGTTTTTTTTTGAGACAGACTTTTGCTATGGGGCGTGTGTGCTCACCAGACAGACAGAAAGCGAGAAATCACCCTCCAGGGGAATAGCCACACTGCAATCCCTTCTTTGCGATTCTCCTTTCAGAATTTTGGGCACACATGCACATACACCTGGCATGAGTTTTAAGCTGCTGGATCCAGGACTCAAACTGTGGTTGACTACATGGGAGTCTAGCGATGTAACCATTATGCCATCTGCTGATCCCAGTAGCATTGTGTTTTTAAATTTTTATATCCACATGCACATTGCAATTTATTGAAATAGAATTGTTTTTTGAATGTTTATTTTGTACCCTGTGACCTTGCTGAACTCCCTTATCTCACTTATTGGTTCTAGGAGTTTTCATAGATTTTCTTTGTTTTTTAAAATAATTATTTAATTTTATCCATTGTCATTATAATTTTTAAAATTTTATTTATTTTTTTAATTTAAAATTTATTTTTATTTTTATTTTTAATTTTTTTTAGAGGTTTTTGCTATAGGGTGCGTGCACTCACCAGACAGAGAGAGTGACAGAGAGATAGAAAGCGAGAAATCACCCCCTAGGGAGGATAGCCACGCTGCAATCCCTTCTCCTCCATTCTCCTCTTGGGATCTTGGGCACGCATGCACACGCGCCCGGTGTGAGTTTTAAGCCACCGGGTCCGGGACACGAACCGCGGTCAACTATGTGGGAGTCCAGCGACATAGCCATTATGCTAACTGCTGGTCCCTTAAATTTTATTTTTTTGAAGTTGATTGGAGAGAGTCAGAGAGAGAGAAGGAAAGTGAGAAAGCAAGCTGCCAGATCCGGGACTCAAACAATGATCAGCCATGTGGGAATTCAGCCACCCTAACCATCATGCCACCTGCTGGCCCCAATTTTGTAGGATTTTCTATATAAATAATCATGTCATCTACGAAAAAGGAAGGTGTGTGTTTTTTTCTTATCTATGTGCCTTTTGTTTTCCTGCCTTATTGCACTGGCTAGAATGTCTAGCACTATGTTGAACAAGAGTGGTGACAGTGGGGATTGGATGTTGGTGCAGTGGTAAAACGTGATGCTGTGTAGTCCTAGCCCACGTGGAAAGGCTACCAGCTTGAATACGGAGACCTCCCTGAGTCACTGCGTGTGCGTGCCCATCATCGGGAGTGGATTGCAGTGTTGAGACCCTGTGGAGGGTGCTTTCTCTGTCTCACTCTTGGGATAAATAAACTTTAAAAAAAAAGTTCAGTTTTTTTATTGTTTTTGTTCTTTTAATGTTTAAGGTTTTTTGATATCCTGGTTTGAGGAATAGAATACTCTGTGCATGTATCGGCCCCGAATCCTGACAGGTGGAGAAATGAGTAGAGATTGCAGTGTGACCATGCCACACGGTGGGGGGGGTGCTTCCTACCTCTCACCCCCATCTGTCTCTGATGAGTCTGCACTCTCTCTGGCAGTCAAAGTATTTTTTAAATTATTATTTTATTTAACTTTATTTGCTTATTTTTAAGTTTTCGACCAGTGAGGGATAGAATGAGAGAGAAAGTGAGAAAGCAGTCTGCCAGGTCCAGGACTTGAACCACGGTAGGCTCTGCGGAAGTCCACTGCCCTTATCCATCACGCCACTTGCCGGCTCCAATTAAAATATTTTTTGCTAAGTAGATTTCTTTCTTTTGCTGGCTGTGAAGTTGATGACCTTAAGGGGGGGTGTAGCTGGTGGTAGTATTCTAAAAGAAGTATTAAAGGTGGGCCAGGAGATTGAAGTCAGACCTGGTATTGTTTCCAAAGATAGTGAAGGGAAACTCACGTGTAAGCCAGTCTTTTCCAAAATTGTATCACTTTTTGCGGAACATAATGATCTTCAGTATGCTGCTCCAGGGGGACTTATTGGTGTTGGAACAAAAATTGACCCCATTGTGTGCTGGGCTGACAGAATAGTAGGACAGGTACTTGGTGCAGTTGGAGCACTTCCTGAGATCTTTACAGAACTGGAAATCTCCTATTTCTTGCTGAGACGTCTTCTAGGTGTAAGCACTGAAGGAGACAAGAAAGCAGCAAAGGTGCAAAAGCTATCTAAGATTGAAGTACTTATGGTGAACATAGGATCCCTTTCAACAGGAGGGAGAGTTAGTGCTGTCAAGGCTGATTCGGGCAAAATTGTTTTGAATAATCCAGTGTGCACAGAAGTAGGAGAAAAAATCGCTCTTAGCCGAAGAGTTGAGAAACACTGGCATTTAATTGATTGGGGTCAAATAAGAGGAGTGACTATCAAGCTAACAGTAGATGACTGAAGAATCCCAGTTAAATAATACATTTGGATGGAGTCGGAGTTTCTCTTAACCTAGGGTATATTTTCAGAGCAATACAAGGAAATTAATTTCACAGCCCATACCGTAGGTAGCTGTAAGGTTATTCTCATTTTTTGGTGATGAAAATTTAATCTCTGATACTAAAGTAGAATCTATAATAAATGTAAAAGTTGGCATAAAAATTATTTTCATTTATTTATTTATTTATTTTCATCTGACCTGAGAGGGACAGAGAGAGAGAGAAAGAAAATGAGAAAGCAAACCACCAGGTCTGGGACTAGAACCGTGGTAGGCCATGTGGGAATCCAGTACCCTTAACCACCATGCCACCTGCTGGCCCCAAGTAGATTTCCTTAAGGATTACTTTTAAAATTTTGCTATAGGGTGAGTGTGCTTGCCAGAGACAAAGAGAAAGAGGGGAAAGTGAGAAAGTGCCCTGGGGTGGGGGATGACCGCCCTACAATCCCCTCCTCCATTCTCTTCCCAGGATTTTGAGTACATATGCCTACAACATGTTTTTTAAGCTGGGTCCAAGACTTGAGCCACACCTCTCACCCCCATCTGTCTCTGATGAGTCTGCACTCTCTCTGGCAGTCAAAGTATTTTTTAAATTATTATTTTATTTAACTTTATTTGCTTATTTTTAAGTTTTCGACCAGTGAGGGATAGAATGAGAGAGAAAGTGAGAAAGCAGTCTGCCAGGTCCAGGACTTGAACCACGGTAGGCTCTGCGGAAGTCCACTGCCCTTATCCATCACGCCACTTGCCGGCTCCAATTAAAATATTTTTTGCTAAGTAGATTTCTTTCTTTTGCTGGCTGTGAAGTTGATGACCTTAAGGGGGGGTGTAGCTGGTGGTAGTATTCTAAAAGAAGTATTAAAGGTGGGCCAGGAGATTGAAGTCAGACCTGGTATTGTTTCCAAAGATAGTGAAGGGAAACTCACGTGTAAGCCAGTCTTTTCCAAAATTGTATCACTTTTTGCGGAACATAATGATCTTCAGTATGCTGCTCCAGGGGGACTTATTGGTGTTGGAACAAAAATTGACCCCACTAAGTGCCGGGCTGACAGAATGGTGGGGCAGGTACTTGGTGCAATTGGAGCACTTCCTGAGATCTTTACAGAACTGGAAATCTCCTATTTCTTGCTGAGACGTCTTCTAGGTGTAAGCACTGAAGGAGACAAGAAAGCAGCAAAGGTGCAAAAGCTATCTAAGATTGAAGTACTTATGGTGAACATAGGATCCCTTTCAACAGGAGGGAGAGTTAGTGCTGTCAAGGCTGATTCGGGCAAAATTGTTTTGAATAATCCAGTGTGCACAGAAGTAGGAGAAAAAATCGCTCTTAGCCGAAGAGTTGAGAAACACTGGCATTTAATTGATTGGGGTCAAATAAGAGGAGTGACTATCAAGCTAACAGTAGATGACTGAAGAATCCCAGTTAAATAATACATTTGGATGGAGTCGGAGTTTCTCTTAACCTAGGGTATATTTTCAGAGCAATACAAGGAAATTAATTTCACAGCCCATACCGTAGGTAGCTGTAAGGTTATTCTCATTTTTTGGTGATGAAAATTTAATCTCTGATACTAAAGTAGAATCTATAATAAATGTAAAAGTTGGCATAAAAATTATTTTCATTTATTTATTTATTTATTTTCATCTGACCTGAGAGGGACAGAGAGAGAGAGAAAGAAAATGAGAAAGCAAACCACCAGGTCTGGGACTAGAACCGTGGTAGGCCATGTGGGAATCCAGTACCCTTAACCACCATGCCACCTGCTGGCCCCAAGTAGATTTCCTTAAGGATTACTTTTAAAATTTTGCTATAGGGTGAGTGTGCTTGCCAGAGACAAAGAGAAAGAGGGGAAAGTGAGAAAGTGCCCTGGGGTGGGGGATGACCGCCCTACAATCCCCTCCTCCATTCTCTTCCCAGGATTTTGAGTACATATGCCTACAACATGTTTTTTAAGCTGGGTCCAAGACTTGAGCCACACAGTCGGCCATATGGGATCCAGCCCCCTTAGCACTTTACCACCTGGCTGGGTCCAGTTTAATAGATTTCTTTTTTTATTATTTGTTAATGCTTGTTATTTACTTAATAAATTTTATTTAATAATATGCTGGGTATATGTAGAATATTTTAGTGTGTAATTAATATCTTAAAAATATGAACGAAAGGGACCAGCAGATGGC
Organism: Tupaia belangeri chinensis; assembly: GCF_000334495.1. Lineage (NCBI taxonomy): Eukaryota > Metazoa > Chordata > Mammalia > Scandentia > Tupaiidae > Tupaia > Tupaia belangeri. The sequence continues at coordinate 717,659 of NW_006209032.1, read as the reverse complement.
ATAAAGGTCACATCACTGGACTCCCACATAGTCAACTCTGGTTCAAGTCCTGGACCCAGTGGCTTGAAACTCATGCTGGGAGTATGTGCTTGTGTGCCCAACATCCTGGGAAGAGAATAAAGGAGAGAGGATTGTAGCATGGCCATCCCCCCTGGGGTGATTTCTTACTTTCTGTCTGGCAAGTGCACACACCCTATAGCAAAAATCTCTCTTAAAAAAAAAAATGAATGAGGTATGCTACATTCTTTTTTATACAAAATTTTCAAAATCTGGAAAGTATTTTACACTTGCTGGACTAGGCACATGTCCAGTGCTAAGTAAACATATAGCTGGTGGCTTCTGTACTGAAAAGCACAGGTCAGGAAGCTTGAGCCAACTTGAGGTAGCTGTGTTTTGGTAGGAGGGAGGGTTTGGAGGGGTAGTGCATGCCTTTGGAACCATGCTGAAGTGTGAATCTGCTCTTCTTTTTCAGGCTCTGGGTGCTCTGGGATGGAGCAGGTGTGCCGAGGGTGAGGACCCAGCACTGGGACCAAGTCACTTCCTTCCTGAGCAAGACCGCTGGCTTGAGCAGACTTGGGCCTGGGATGAGGATGTCTGGGAGCCTCTCGTGGCTGCCCCCTCTGTGGGGGAGGACCTTCCTCCTTCTGCTCTCTGTGGCCATGGCTCAGTCCCGCTGGCCCAGTGAACCCTCGGAGGCCGTCAGGGACTGGGAGAACCAGCTCGAGGCGTCCATGCACTCAGTGCTCTCGAACCTCCATGAGGCCGTTCCCGC
>NW_006209032.1:707694-716242 GCF_000334495.1 Tupaia belangeri chinensis | reverse complement strand
GCATTCCTGACAGCACAGCGGTCGTTGGGCGCTCCTTTCGAGTGACCATTCCAACAGATTTAATTGCTGCCAGTGGAGAAGTCATCAAGGTGAGGCTGAGATAGGGTGAGAATGCAGAAGAGTTCTCACCTCCCATTGTAGTTCTGCCTGTTCTCAATTCTACGCTTCAGCAATCCTGACGTGGTTCTTCCAGTATCTGCTAAATGCTCCTCAGGCGAGGACGGTCATTGTAGGTCACAAGAGGTAGCTGTGTATCTCAGAATAGCACCTAAACTTCATTCTTGCTCTCCTTTTGAGGATGTCACCATGAAAAAGCCTTTACTTCGTACTGTGAAGACTTCCTGGTCACTGATTAGGGATGAGGCGGAAGGGGCTGTCATATGTATAGGAAGAGGTCACCTTTCATAAACCATTGAAATATAAAACTTTTTTTTTCTTTTTTTAATTTGCCAGAGAGTGAGTCTGCTCACCAGAGAGAGGCAGAGCAGCGGGGGAGGGAGTGAGACAGCTCTCCCACGGGGAGTGGTCACGATCCTTTCTCGCCCTTTCGGGGTTTCGGGCACACTTGCACATGTGCCTATTGTGTTTCCCAAGCCACCCTGGTTCCTGGACTCACACCCTGCAGGTTGGCCATGTAGGATCCAGCTGGGCAGGCTTAAAGTCTAAAACTTCTTAAAAATTTAGACTTATTTTAAAAAATAAGTTATAATAAATATTGGAGTTGTCTAATTTGGTGATTTATGTTGACTAACGTATTTGGTCATTGAAGTGCTGAGGTGACTGCCTGGACTTCAGTCTTGCTGCTGTGTTTTGGGGAAGTAGTCCAGAGAACAAGGGGGTCTGAGACTTGTACAGAGAGTGTCTTGGCTGAACCGAGGTGGCAGCTGGGTGAGTAGGAAGCTTGTGTGTGAAAAGGCAACATCCCCTGGATGTTCCCCTAGATCCTGCTTGAGTTTGCAGGATGGGCAGGTGGGCGAGGTGTCCCACCCAAGTTAGGAACAGCTTCTAGTGCGGAGTTCATGCCTTTTCTTTCTTTCTTTTTTAGATCTATTTTTAAAAAATTATTTAACTTTACTTATTATTATTTTTGAATTTGATCAGAGACAGAGAAAGCGTGAAAGCAAGTCACCAGGTCCAGGACTCGAACACAGTCGACCATGTGGGAGTCCAGTGGCTCTAACCACCATGCCACCTGCTGGCCCCCACACTTCTTACAGGGCCTGATAGTTAAGTGTTTCTGTCTTTATGGGATATAAGGTTTCTGCTGAAATCGTCAGTTCTGCCAGGGTAGTGTGGAAATAGCTATAGACAAAACGTAAATGAGTGTGTTTCAATAAAACTGTACTTGAAGTTGCTAAAAGTGAAATTTGAATTTTATATAATTTTTGCATATCAAGAAACATTCTGTATTTTTCAATCCTTTGACGATACAAAAACTATGGGCAGGGAACCAGCATTTAGCATAATGGCTATGTCACTGGACTCCCACGTAGTCGACCGCCGTTCGTGTCCCGGACCCGGTGGCTTAAAACTCACGCCGGGTGCGTGTGCGTGCGTGCCCAAGATCCCGAGAGGAGAATGGAGGAGAAGGGATTGCGGCGTGACCATCCCCCCTGGGGGGTGATTTCTCGCTTTCTGTCTCTATGTCTCTCTCTGTCTGTCTGGCGAGCGCACGCGCCCTATAGTGAAAATCTCTCCAAAAAAAAAAAAAAAAAAAAAACTATGGGCAATGCAGAAATAGTTGTCAGGCCAGATTTGGCTCCGTAGTTTACTGACTCCCACCCTACGGCATTTTTGTCACGAGGTGTGGCTTGGAAATGAACTAAAAATATTTCAAGATCTACTTTATTATGGTTATTTTTATACTTGGTTTGCATTTAGACTTCTGTATACCCTTAGTGTTCTGGTTATCTATTGGTGTGTTTAAACCACTAAAACTTTTAGTGGTTTAAAATAACCAATTCTTTTTTGGTAACTTTTATTTAAAAAAAAAAATTTGCTGGAGGGTTGTGCTTTCATCAGAGAGAAACAGACAGAAGGGGATAGAGAGAAAGCACCCTGCATGGGGAATGGTTAGACCTCAGTCCTTTCTCCATCTCTCTCTCCTTTTAGGATTTTGGGCTTGCACACACATGCACCTGGGATGTTTTTCAAGCTGCTGGGTCTAGGACTAACTCGACCCGTGTTGTTGGCCATGTGGGATCCAGTTGCCTTAACCCTCATGCCAGCCACTGGCCCTAAAACAACCCAACTTTTTTTTTTTTTAATTATTTGCTTGATTTTTATTTATTATATTTTTCTTTAATTTAACTAGAGAGAGAGAAAGTGAGAAAACAAACCACCAGGTCTGGGACTCGAACTGCAGTCGTCCATGTGGGAACTTTTTTTGGAGAGGTTTTCGCTATAGGGCGCGTGCGCTTGCCAGACAGACAGAGAGAGACAGAGAGACAGAAAGCAAGAAATCACCCCCCAGGGGGGATGGTCACGCCATAATCCCTTCTCCATTTTCCTCTCGGGATCTTGGGCATGCATGCACACGCGCCCGGTGTGAGTTTTAACCCACCGGTTCCCGGACGCGAACCATGGTCGACTACGTGGGAGTCCAGCGACATAGCCATTACACTAACTGCTGGTCCCAACAATCACATTTTTTAGCTCAAAATTTTATGGCAGAGGAGCTAGCAGGTGACGTGGTGGTTAAGGGCGCTGGACTCCCACATGGCTGACTGTGGTTCGAGTCCCAGACCTGGCGGCTTGTTTTCTCACTTTCCCTCCTTCTCTCTCTCTCTCACTCTGTCCCTCTCTGGTCAAATTAAAATAAATAAATAAAGTAAAATAAAATAGTTCTTTAAAAAAAATTCATGGCAGGAATTCAGAGATTCAGGACATGTCTGGCACTAACAGGCGTGGCTGGTCAGAGGCTGGGGGATCTACTTCCAAGGTGGCACATTTATGGCAGGCAAATGGATGCTGCCTGTCCACAAGGAGCTTAGCTGTAGATGCTGGTTCTTCTCCATGTAGATCTCTCCATGATCTCTTCCAGCATGACAGCTGGGTTTAAGATTAGATATTCCAGCCAGCCCTGTGACCTGGTGGTTAAAGGAGCCCAATCCCACATGGCTAACCATGCCTTTGGAATCCTGACCCTGGTGGCTTGGGACACACACCAGGTGAGTGTGCAGGAGAAGCCAGTGTCCTGATGGATGGAGAAGTGGAGGGGTGGAGATGGTAGCATGACCATGGCCCACTGGAGGATGCCTTCATTCTCTCTCTGGCAAGTGCATGTACCTGCTAGCAAACAACAACAATAACCAGTCGTTCCATGAAACAGGAAGTGGAAGCTGCCAGGCTTTTAAGGCCCAGGTTTGGAAACATGCATAGCAGCTCTTCTGTTGTACTCTGTTGGTCGAAGCACATACAAGTTTGGTGGGTCCTCACCTCCTTGGCCTTCTGGCCCACAAACCCCAGGCATCCAGGTAGAAGTGGCCACTCTTCCCTGGAGAGGTGAGCTGTGCTCCTTTCCCATGACTCTGGGTGGACTCGCTGAGTGCCATACCCACCCTGTGCTCCCTTCTTTGTCCTTGGTGGCCCCTTTCTTTTGGTTATGGCTTGTTCTCAGGGTGTCCTTGTGGTCTCAGGGCTGGCCACATGGTCTGCAGATCCTGGCCCACGTAGCAGCTCACTTCCGTGAGCTCTTTCTGGTTTGCCTCAGGTCTGCCTGTGGTTTCCAGGGTCTTCATAATATTCCTGCAAGCCAGATGCTCGCCTAACCATTCAGGAAAGCCTGGCAGTTCTGAAGGGGACATTTCTTGTCAACTTCAGATGTGAACCTTTGTGTATCTAAACTCCGCATTGATTGCCTTTGTCCCTGTGGCTGTTGGAACCATGGAATGTTCTACATGGATTAATCTTGATCAGAAGCACCTTGAACTCAGAGTCAGCCAGAACTTTGCTATATCAGGCAGAGGACATGTAACAGGCTTATTCTCAGGAGAGTAGAGATTCTATTGGGAAAACCGGATTTTATCTGAGCATATTTATCTGTGGAAAGCAGGCCATTTAGTAGCCGATGAGCCTATAGAAAAATGGATGAGCTGTGTGGCTCTTCATCCCAGATGGTCTTATCTACCAGGGTTGTATGGCTTGGGGAGTCAGAAGGTCAGAAAGCCTGACTTCGTTCCTGGCGCTTTGGTTTCCCCATCTATAAAATAGGGTTGAAAAATCTTTTTATATTAAATTTTTTTTTTAATTATCAAAGGATGTATGTGGTTGCCAGAGTCAGAGGAGAGAGCACCTTCCCCAGGGGGCATGGTCATTCTCCAATTCCTTCTCCATTTCTCCGTCCTGTTGGGATTCTGGGCATGCACACACATGCACCTGGAATGTTTGTTAAACTGCCAAGCCAGTGAGCCATGTGGAATCTAGCGTCCTTATCCACTAGGCTGTGTGGCTGGCAAGAAAGTCTTTTTTTTTAACATTAAAAAAAAAAATTTGCCGGGCGCATGTGTGTGTGTGCTCAAGATCCCAAGAGGAGAATGGAGGAGAAGGGATTGCGGCGTGGCCATCCCCCCTGGGGGGTGATTTCTCGCTTTCTGTCTCTCTGTGTCTTTCCGGTGAGCACACGTGCCCTATAGCAAAAATCCTCTCCAAAAAAAAAATTTTGTATGTAACTTTATTTATTTATATTTTAATTTGCCCAGAGAGAGAGAGGGAAAGTGAGAAAACAAGCCATCAGGTCTGGGACTCAAACCATGGTCGGCCATGTGGGAATCCAGCACTCTTAGCCACCATGCCACCTTCAGGCCCCGCCAAGAAAGTCTTTATGTTAAAGTTTTTTTTCTTTCAGTTTGCTATAGGGCACATGTGCTTGCTGGGGAGAAACAGAGATTGGGGGTGGGAGAGAGAAAGTGAAAGTAAGAAAGCAGCCCCCAGATGGATGCCCATGCCACAGTCCCTTCTCTTCCATTTTCAGGCACACATGCACATGTGCCCGGCGTGTTTTTCAAGCCGCCACAACGTGTGCATGTTTGTGTGGGACGTATGAAGAAGGAAGAGAGGATATGTCATGTGGTCTCTGCCGTGCAGAATGAACTGGCCTCCCTCATTTCTGCGCTTGTCACGAGGTGCCACTGCCACTTGTACACGTAGGCATCAGAGACCTTTCTCTTCACACACGCAAGAACATTGGGCAGTCAGTATTCTTGTCTCAAGGATGTTTGTTGGGGCGACCCCCAAATCATAGCCAGGGTCCATCACTACTGCCCTTTACCCAAGTTACCACTTGTTCACCTTTTTTCAAATTTCTTTCTTCAGTTTGCTGTCGGGTGTGTGTGCCGATGGGGTGGCGAAGGTGGGGGGCATGGGTAGTGAGAACTTGCCCCCCCAGGAGGCACGGCCACACCGTAATCCCTTCTCCACCGTTCTCCTCTTGGGACTTTAGGCATGCACACATATGCTCCCAGTGTATTTTAAGCTGTTGGGTCTGGGACTTGAACGCCACAGTCAGCCATGTGGGATCCAGTTGCCTTAATCACCACACCATGGGCTGACCCCTACCTTGTACCTTCTTCTTAGCAAATTTTTGTACTTGGCAGTTCTAGTTTGTATTTGTCTGCATGTTTGCCTCTCCTCACGTAGTAGGCCCTCAAGCGACGCTAGCTGGCAGAGGAGACTGAGGACCCTTCGGCACCTGCAAGCCTGCTTTGGGTCATCAGAGCCTGCGTGGCTATGTGCAGGGAGAAACGCCAGCCTGTGCCAGGGCAGCAAGAGGCCACGCTTGCCTGCCGTGTGCCCCCCAGGCCCCGTGGCACACAGCACCCTTCAGGCTCACTATTTCCACGGTGGGAAGTGGCTCCACCTCAGCCCTCTGACTCAGCCTGGGGCTTATTGGTTTATTATTAGTACAGACGCACTGTGCCCAGTATTCAGTGGTTCATCGTTTATCGCGCTCCTTAGTTATTGTGGTGTTTGCCCCAGGTTTGGCCACTGGGGTGTGCCTTTCAGGTTGGTTCTTGTGATGTTCCCCATCGGTTTTTTATTTTTTTAAGAATTATTGAAATAGTGAAAGGAAGAAAGTAGCCCCTAAGCTTTTTTATGCCCAGGCCACAGTCTCTTCTCCATTTTCCTCTTGGGATTTCAGACACGTATACACACGTGCCCGGCGTGTTTTTCAAGCTGCCACAATATGTGCACGTACACGTGATAAGTATAAAGAGTTTTAACTTACTTGTTTTTTATTTAAATTTGACCAGAGAGAGCCAGAGTGAGAGAGAGGGAAAGTGAGAAAGCGAGCCACCGTGTGCGGGACTTGAACCGCAGTCACCCATGTGGGTGTCCAGTGCCCGTAACCACCATACTACCTGCCGGCCCCCTGTCCTGTCAGTTTTTGAGCACTTCCTTACTTTCTGGTGTAATGAGGTGCTCCAGGCTCATCTCGTACCCACCATCCCTCAGCCGGTTCTCCTGGGAGCCGGATTCCTTGGTGGGGAATGTTCCCGGGGCTCCAGATCTGGATAGGATGTGAGCTCCTTGCTACTGGGCTTTCTTTGCTCCTGGGCTCTGCCGCAGACAATGTGGCTCCATCTTTAGATGACACAGTGGTAGCTGAGGGACTTGTCCCAGACCACAGAGTATGCAGGGCAGAGGTGGCTGGAGGAAGCTTGTGGCCGCTGTGTTCTGCTTTGGAACTGTAACGTAGTGCCATTCTCACCAGTTTTCCAAGACTACCCTCGCAGTTGTCTGTTGCCCTGTCCTCCCCTCCAGCACTGCAGGGCTATAGAAGAGAGAGGCCCCAGGCCTGCCTGTGGCACATGGATGGTGTCCTTTGTGATGGGACGAGCGTGCGGCTCAACCTGCCATGCACGAGGACATGTTAGAGCCAGAGCAAAAGCTGACGCACTGTGGGGCCCAAACTGGTTGCCGATAGAACGGCTGGTTGACACTGCAGGCTGTTGCGGGGGAGCCTGTGAAGGCCGCAGGACCAAGGGCTTGGGAGTCAGGACTGACCCTGCTGTGCAGTGAAAGGCGATGCTTGGCGGTAGGGATCCCATAGGGTCCCCTGTGCAGCGTCAGGCCCTGTTTCAGAGCAGGTGCCCAGTTAAAGGCTCGTGTGGTGAAGTGTTGATGGAAACGGAGCAGCCACGGGACCGTGGTTGGTGGTTGTGGTGGTTGCAGAGCTCCGTATGGGGTATTTAAGGCACTTTCAGGCAGATGTGGAGTCGGGCCCCTCGGTAAGGAGAGGCCACTGCCCACTCGTGTCAGTGTTGTCAGTCTGGGTGAAGGTAAGTCGAGGGGGAAGCAGGCCCAGGGCGGGTATTCAGTGTCTTCCCCAGGTACCCGAGAAGGAAACGCTGGTGAGGAACCCAGGCTGGAGGCAACGGGCCTGGCCTGGCTTTTCTAATCCCCAGGAGGGGTGTCCAGGTGACGGCTGGTATTCTAGTGTCCTTGGACATGGCTGAGTTGCCTAGTGGGGACTCTCAGCTGGAGCCTGGTGCATCCTGAGATCTGGTGACATTAGATGGCATGGCGTCATACTTGCCGACCGGTCAGGGAATGTGCATGGGGTTTTGGGTGGAATCATCGATGTTGGCTGTAGACTGAGTGGCAATCTGCTGAAGGGACAGAAAATCAAGGTCTCACTGAATGAGCCACCCTGACTGCCTGCAGAGCCCTGTCTGAGCTGCCGGGGCTACGCCGGGAATCAGGATGGCAGGGAGTGTGCTTTGGTGTCATCCAGGCCCACCATGGCTGTGCACCTGGGTCACATCAGCTCTTGCAGAGAGTGGGTTCCCTGGGCTTTGTGCTGGTGGTGTCCTCCATACATCCCTCTGCAAGGTCTGGAAAAAGGGGGACCCACCTGCCTGGAAAGCATATCACTGAGACCTGTATTCTCTGCCCTGCCCTCCACCTGAGCCCTTCGAGGGCAGACAGCCCTTGTCTCAGCCTGGCCAGCACCTGTGGCGTCCTGTCATTTTCTGGCCTAGTGCTGAGACTCGATCTGTTTCCGGCTCCAGCTTAGCTCCCAGGTGGACTCCGTTAGCTAGACGTGAGCAGGGGCTGTGGGCTGCCTCTGTGTCCTTATGCCCTGTGAGGCTCCTGGCTCCTGTCCCCTCTCCCGTAGCCTCAGGACACCCTTCAACAGATGGACATGTCTTGATGCTTATACCCCAAAGTCACCCTAGTTCTTGACAGTGTTTTGCTCTCACAGCTGCCTTCGGATTCTCGAGCTCCTTCGGGGCTGTGAGGATGGGCTCCCCAGGAGCTGCTTGGCCTGTGCTACTGGATCCTAGCTTGTCCGGGGTCAGCCATCCATGCCAGCTGCTGCCTCCCTCGGGCTTGGTGCTGGCTCCCTGTGGGCAGCTCTCCTCTAGTTTGAGGGCATGTGGGACTAGCCGAGCAGCGTCGTTACATGCTTGGAGACACTCCAGTCCCTCCTCTGCAGGGTGGCCCGGGAGAGGCATCTTTGAATCTCCCGAGATGACAGTGGCCCCTCTAGAGCCCCCTCAAGCCTCATTTTGGTGGCTCCTGCCCCCCCCCCCACCTTCTCGCC
>NW_006209032.1:706074-707677 GCF_000334495.1 Tupaia belangeri chinensis | reverse complement strand
GTGGCCCCGCCCCCCCCCCCAACCTTCTCGCCTGCAGACAGTCCGGGCTTTCGCTTGGCCAAGATGTTGGCAGCCTGGGAGCAGCCCTTCCTGGGACTGTGCTCTCAGCGCTGGCGGAGGCCCCCATTGTTCCCCAGAGAACAATGGGGACTTTTTTTGGCCAGGAAAGGGAGTTCATGAAAGGAGCGTTTCTTCAGCTGCTTGAGAGCTTTGTGGTGACCCGCCTGCGTGAGATGAACTGCGGTTTCTTCCGCCTCGAGTGGGTGTTTCCCGGTTCTCAATGGACTCCTTGTGGACGCAGCACACCGGGAAATGCGGGTTGGCGAAAGAAGGCATCCCTGGGGGTGGGCTGGCAGAATGGCATTTGCCCAAACTCATCAGCTCAAATATTTACTGAAAATGTAGCTTCTGTGTTTAAAAAAAAAAAAATAGACAAGGATTGCAAGAGAACTTGACAAAGGAGAATAGACGATGTTGGTGGCTGATTCTGAGTTTCTTAGTGGTTGCAGCTAAGTGTTCAGCTGCTCCTTACTCTTTCAGGGGAAAAGATTAATTTTCATTTTTAGATATAAACAGTTAACATCAGAGAAAATGCTTCCTAGATCAGACCAGAGGAGCACTGACCGGGCTGGACAGATGGTTCAGAGTGTGATCCCGTGGTCTCGGTCTCCATGGCAGGAGCCACATGCCGGTGTGCGTTTTGTGGGTGTAGCAGCAGGACCAGTGATTGTCTTTCTTGGGTTGGGGGTCAGCAGAGCAAGGCCCTTGCGCCCACTCCATGCTGCTCCACCTCAGCGGCAAAAGCCTGGCCCTCTGGCCTTAAGCCTGGCTCTTCTCATTGATGGGTGCCCTCTCCCTGCAGCCCAGTCGCCTGACTGCCCATGTTCATCGTTTGCAGAGGCCCCGGAGCACACTTGTCCTACTGTTGTCAGCCACACCTGAGTGCCAGTCAGCACCAAGGCTCGGACTCCACCCGAGGAAGCATTACCTGCTTCCCTGAGCAGAGGACACACAGCCTGCCCCAGTGGCCTTGACCCCCTCTTGTGGGAGTGCCCCAGGTGCTGTCTGTGCTCTGCAGCCACAGGTGGCTGCAGGTTGGCCCACTCTGCAGCTTGGCTGAGGCTGAAGGAGCTGAAAGGGCCCAAGTCGGTGCCTGGGTCTGAGGGGATGCAGGAACCTTGCCAGATGCAGGTGTCTTGGGGCAATGACCCACTGTGCCACTTAGACAAGGACCACTGAAAAGACCCCTACTCAGGGCCTAGCCTGCCCTCCAGGGCCTGACGTCTGGAGGTGTTGGTTGGAGGTGCCACCACAGAGGCCCGAAGGGCCCCCGGAAGATGTGTGGTGAGGGAACTCAGCGCTGCGGGATGCAGGAACCTTGCCAGATGCAGGTGTCTTGGGGCAATGACCCACTGTGCCACTTAGACAAGGACCACTGAAAAGACCCCTACTCAGGGCCTAGCCTGCCCTCCAGGGCCTGACGTCTGGAGGTGTTGGTTGGAGGTGCCACCACAGAGGCCCGAAGGGCCCCCGGAAGATGTGTGGTGAGGGAACTCAGCGCTGCAGCCGCTCGAAAGTGGCTGGGGGGGCGGGGCCTCTCCCC
>NW_006209032.1:704710-705529 GCF_000334495.1 Tupaia belangeri chinensis | reverse complement strand
GGGCCCTGCCCTGCCGTCACTGAGTCCCGCGCCTCCTACGTGGGTGGAGCGTCATCCCGTGGGTGTTGAGTGATGAAGCTCAGGTTTTCTTGGTCTCAGAAGCCAATCGCATCAAAGTCGGCACCAGTGGGAGCCTGATTTCTTTAGCTTGTTTCAGCTTTGCTTAACTGGCTGGCCCAGACTGTGGGTGGAAACTTGCTTCTGAGGGGTGGGGGTTGTTTAGTTGTTTTGTGTGGTTTTTTAGTGTCTCAGCTCCCCAAGCAGCTGGTACTACAGGTGCAACTCTGCCCAGCTTTTGGGTTGGACACTGAACTTAGGCCCTGTGGCCTCCACCTGCTGAGTAGCCTCATCCAGTGCGGTCACCGTGGCTGGGCCTGCAAACCCGCTTGCTTGCTTTTGTTTGTTTGTTTGTTTGTTTGCTTTATTGATTCATGCCATTCTGTGGTCCTCTCACCCCAGCCTCCAGTTAGCTAGGATTACAAGTGCACCCACTGCAACATTTAGGTTGGTTCATAGACCAAACCCAGGCCTCCCATGTGACCCTAGCCATGTGTGGCAGTGCCCTGCCTTATGATTGAGGACTAAGTAACAGACGCTCCTCCAGCCCGTTCTTTGTCCAGGAGTGGAAAGGCAATACTGCTTGTGTTCATGGCAGCTGTACTTTTATCAGACAGTGTGTGCTGGTCTGCTGTGTGCAAGGGGCACCAGCAGAGGAGTTGGAGGAGGGCTTGGAGCAGGCGGGGAGTCAGTCGCCAGTCGTCTGGTAGCACAGGCTGAGCAGTGATCAGAGCCTTCAGAATTGACAGCTCCTGCCCACTG
>NW_006209032.1:683087-704679 GCF_000334495.1 Tupaia belangeri chinensis | reverse complement strand
TTCCTGCTGCATGGCTGGACAGGTAGTTTTCAGAACTTGTCGCAGGTCTGCCTGCATTTGCAGCTTTGATGGCTAACGATGTGGGTCAAGCTCTCCGGAGCTGGGTGTGTGGCTGTTGGAGGTCTTGTTCTCCTCTGTGCTCACCCTCCATCTCGGGACTACACCCTCTCCCACGGCTGCGGGAACTGGAAAGCTTTCGGGTGGCCTGCGAGCTGGAGTCCATGGTGCTCTCAAAGTAGGCGTCTTCCCCCAGAGCCTACGTCCTGCACATGTGCCCAGAGCTGCCTGAAGGCCCTTCCTGGGACAGCAGCTGTGAGGTCCGCAGCCTTGCCTCCTACCACTCCAGGCGTGTTGGCGTTTGGTGATGTTGGTCAGTGCCCTGAAACCTGAGGGATCCACTGGCAGGGACCAGCCTTGTGTCCTGAAGGCATGTGCTGCACCTACTGAGCCCCCACAGCCCCGGCCCTGCTTTTTGCCTGCTCTTCCTGGCCTGGCAGCCCCAAGAGCATCAGCTGTGATAGCTAGGGCAGGAGTTTGTATACTGGCTGGACCCAGGACTCAGAGAAGTTACGATCCCATGCCAGGACCAAGGGCACCTGTTTGCTGTTTAGACCAAATGGGTGACTGCCGTGCTGTGGACCTGGACCTCGCGTCCCTTCATGCTTCTCAGGGATTTCATCCTCTCTCAGCAGACAGGCCTTGACAGGCAAGCGACTGCCTGAGGGCCCCAGCCTTGACTTGCTCCCCTGCGGGGTCCTGACTTCTTGCCTGCAGCCTCCCCACTTCCCTTTAGGTGCTCTGAGCTTCCACTTGGGATGGAAACAGGGAGTCGAGTTCCAGGACAGGAGAGAAGGGCTGGGGATTGAGCCTGGACATCCCGGCCTGTTTGTTTAGCAGCCTCACGTGATTTACTGGTCTCACAGCTCACAGTGGTGGGCGGGAACCAGCACTGGCCAGTAGCAGTCATATAAGGATTGGACACTGGGCTCAGCCTGCCCAGAGCTTGGCTTCATATGAAAGATGGGGTGTGTCATCAGGTATGCTGCTGCTGAGCGAGTCCTGAATTGTCGTTGGGGCTGCACCCGTCAGGAGGAACTTTTGGGGCCAGCAAGTGGCATGGTCATTAAGCACTGGATCCCACATGGTTGACTGGCTACACGGTCCAAGTCCCAGATCCATCAGCTTGAAAAATACCCCAGGCACATGTGTGTGCATGCCCAAAATCCCAAGAGAAAAATGGAGAAGGAATTGCAGCATGGCCAACTCCCCTCTGGGAGGTGGTTTTTCACTTTCCCTCTCTCTCTGTCTCTCCATTTTTTCTCCAGAGAGTGTGAGAACACATCCTATGGCAAAAATCTTTAAAAAAAAAAAGGGGGGGGGCAGCAGGTGGCATGGTAGTTAATGGTGCTGACTCCCACATGGCTGACCGTGGTTCGAGTCCTGGACCTGGTGGCTTGCTTTCTCATCCCCCATCCCTCTTTGGTCAAATTAAAATGGATGAATGGATAAATAAAACAGATAAATAAAAAATAATTCTTTTTTAAAAATCTAAGAAAAGGGGGAGGGAGGCAGCAGGTGGCATGGTGGGTAAGGTACTGGACTCCACATGACTGACTGCTGTTTGAGTCCTGGACCCAGCAACTTGAAAATCATGTCAAATGTGTGCATGTGGGCCCAAAATGCCAGGAGGGAAATGGAGAAAAAGGGATGGTGGCATGGCCATATCCTCTCTGGGGTTATTTCTCTTCCCCCCACTCCTTATTTCTCCGTCTCTCCAGTGAGCGCACACACCCTATGGCAAAAGAAGACTTTAAAAAATCTCCAAAACACAAAGCTTTCGTATCACCCTTGGGCCCTGTAAACTTTGAAAGCTGGTGAAGGTGCCCAGTGTCCCATGGGCCTCGGAGTTCCTGTTTCGTCAGGGCAGAGGGTGTGTTTCACCCCTAGGTGCCTCCGTAGTGAACCCGGGCCCTGGGCCAAGTGCCATCAGAAGGGGCTGCCGGTGGAATCCTCCGGTCTGCGACCCTTCACTGAAAGTTGTTGTTGCCATTCAGATGTTGGTTGGCCCGGTGTTCCCGGTACCAGCATGTCCAGAGGTACAGGAGTTTTAGGACTTCTCCTCCTGTCTCAGTACCACCGGTGGTCCTGGGGGAACTGCCTGCTTCAGGGAGCCAGTCTGAGGGGAGGCAGGGATAAGGGCTGGAAAGGTTCGGTCTGTTCTTGTCATGGCTTTCCCCAGAGTCTCTAAAGCTGTCAGTAGACAACACAGATTGAACATCCCTAATCCAAAATCCAGAATGCTCTAAAATCAGAAACTTTTTGAGCAGCAGCATGAAAAATTCCATACCTGACTTTGTGTGACGTCAGTCACCATCAAAACACTGTGGTACAAAATTAGTGTATAAAATTACCTTTCGTGTTTAGTGTTTAGACTTGGGTCCCATCCCCAAGATACCTTATCATATATATCCACAAACTAAAACCTGAAAAAAAAATCTGAAATCTGAAATACTTCGGATCTTCGAATTTCAGGTAAGGGCTTTCGGATTTCAGGTAAGGGCTACTTGGTCTGTGATGGAAGAATTTGCTCAGTGATCACAGTAAAGCTACCCGTTCTCAGGCTATCAGTTCTCATCTCCCGTCTCCTAGTCTGAAATGGAGCATCATAACTTGCTTTGGTGGGACCTAGGGTTTTCTTTGAGCATGTTATTTCTGTTACATATTAACATGTCATGATGTTACTTGGCATAATCATAGTGCATGGCCTCCAGGGCTGTTGTTGAGAGCCTTGGCCGCAGAGGCCTGAGTGTGCTCCATAGGAAATGTCTGACTGCAGAACTTTGGCTGTTGGGGCAGCAGAACAGGCAGTGAGCCAGGCTGGGAAGCTCCGAGGAGGCGGGGCCCTTCCCTGTCTGGGTTAGAAAGTGCCCTTGTGTAGCTCGAGACAGACTGACAGCAGCACCGGGCTGTTTGCTCCTTGGTGCTGATGGGACATGCAGGGCTGGGCACCCGCCTGGCTGCCTGGCCACTTGGGAATGTCCCATGGGTCTGGCCAGCTGATTGGCACCACCTCTGGGGCCTTTTTTGGTCTCTCAGCCCTGTTCAGTGTCCCCAGAGCTCCACTCCAGGACTTTGCTGTCACTTCCTTCTGTCCTCGGCCGTATGACCTTCGTCCCAGTGTTGGCCACTGGGAGTGGGTCAGGCCGTTCTCGGGAGGCCTGAGACCTGGATCCGTGCTCTATCTCACTTACTCTGCCTCACAGGACCCTGTACTCCTACATCTCCTACCCCACCCTGGTGAAATGCTTCACGGCTCAGTAAACGCTCCATTTGGGCCTTAAATCTTTGCTTCACATTTTTTGCAAAACAAGAACGTTTAAACTTTTATGTATTTACATGTGGATGTTGAAATTTTCCCCATTTTTTTTTTATGGGGCCAGCAGGTGGTGTGGTGGTTAAGGGCACTGGACTCATATGGCCAACCGTGGTTCAAGTCTCGGACCTGGCAGCTTGGTTGCTTTCTCATTTTCTCTCTCTCACTCTGTCCCTCTCTGGTCAAATTAAAATAAATAAAATGAAGTAAATAATTATTTGAAAAAAATGTTTTTTTTTTTTTAAATAATTATTTCATTTTATTTATTCATTCTTTTTTTTTTTTTTTTTTTTTTTTAAATTTGACCAGAGAGAGACAGAGGGTGAGAGTGAGAGGGAGAGGAAGTGAGAAAGCAAGCCATCAGATTCAGGACTTGAACCCTGATCAGCCATGTGGGAGTGTCCAGCACCTTAACCACCACGCCACCTGCTGGTCCCATGAAAAAAAAAGTTTTTTTAAAAAATGAAATTTTCCCTTTTTTAAAGTATTTTTATTTAAATAAATGTGTGTGTGTGTGCGTGTGTGTATGTGTATTTAATTTTTCTATATGGCACATGTGCTCATCAAAGAGAGAGCAAGTGAGACAGCAGGCTGCCATGTCTGGGAGTCAAACCGTGGTCAGCCATGTGGGAGTCCAGCACTCCATTCACCATGCCACCTGCTGGCTCCTGCGATTTTGTTACTTAACATAAATGAACTGAAAATATTTAAAGCAGGGCTGACCCTATTGCCTAGTGGTTAATGGAACCAGATCCCATATGGCCTACCATGCAGTTCAAATCCCAGCCCTTGTGGCTTGTGAAACACACCAGGTATGTGTGCTTGCACACCCAAAATCCCCGCAGGAAGGAGAAATAGTGGAGAAGAGGTTGTGGTGTGACCATGCTCCATTGGGAGGTGCTTTGTCTCTGTCCCCCTGTCTCTCTGCCTGTTTCTTTCTGGTGAACGGCTTCTAGTAAATAACTTAAAAAAAAAAATTAAAGCATAGATTTTTTTTTTTTTTTAGCCAAAACGTTTGAAATAAACTAAAAAGATTTTTTTTTTCCCGCTATAGGGCATGTGCGCTCTCCAGACAGACAGAGAGAGACACAGAGACAGAAAGTGAGAAATCACCCCCCAGGGGGGATGGTCACGCCGCAATCCCTTCTCCTCCATTCTCCTCTCGGGATCTTGGGCACGCATGCACATGCACCCAGCGTGAGTTTTAAGCCACCGAGTCTGGGACTTGAACCGCAGTCGACTACATGGGAGTCCAGCGACATAGCCATTACGCTAACTGCTGGTTCCCAAACTGAAAAGATCTAGAAAGAAAAGCATATTTAGTGTTTTTATGGACCTCTAAGTTGAAGACACCCATGTTTACAGGTGGTCGCCCGTTTCCAATGTTTGCTGGTGAGTGACAGGCGGACTGTTCTCAGCAGTGCGTTACATGCTGGTGCTCCTGCTGTCCCAGGTGCTCTGTGAATGGCTCAGAGAGCAATCAGAAAGGATAACCCAGTACCAACTCCTAGTAACATTGGTCTTCATCTCATGGGTTTTTGTAAAGGTAGGAAATCTGTTCAAGCCAGTTTAAAGGGGACAGTAGTCTCAGATAAGGGTGCTGCCTGGATACTTGGGTCCTTCTGGGAATGTCAGCCCAGGGTCTCCTCCCCCATCTTTTTTTTTTTAATAACTTTTTCTTATTATCATTAATTTTTCATTTGATGAGAGAGGGAGAGTGAGAGTGCCAGCTGCCAGGTCCGGGACTTGAACCACAGTCAGCCATGTGGGAGTCCAGCACCTTAACCACCATGCTACCTCCCGACCCCCATTACTAAATTTTTTTTTTTTGGAGAGGTTTTCGCTATAGGACGCATGCACTCGCCAGACAGACAGAGACAGACAGACAGACAGAAAGCGAGAAATCACCCCCCAGGGGGGATGGTCACGCTGCAATCCCTTCTCCTCCATTCTCCTCTCGGGATCTTGGGCACGCATGCACACATGCCCGGCGTGAGTTTTAAGCCACCGGGTCCGGGACGCGAACCGCGGTCGACTACGAGGGAGTCCAGCGACATAGCCATTACGCTAACTGCTGGTTCCCCCCATTACTAGTTTTTTTTTTTTTGGGGGGGGGAGATTTTCACTGTAGGGCGCGTGCGCTCGCCAGACAGACAGAGAGAGACCTAGAGACAGAAAGCGAGAAATCACCCCCCAGGGGGGATGGTCACGCCGCAATCCCTTCTCCTCCATTCTCCTCTCAGGATCTTGGGCATGCACGCACATGCGCCTGGCGTGAGTTTTAAGCCACCAGGTCTGGGACATGAACCGCAGTCGACTACGTGGGAGTCCAGCGACATAGCCATTATGCTAACTGCTGGTTCCCCCCATTACTAGTTTTTGATGGGAGGCAGCCTGGGGAATGGGAGCACTGGGGGAACGCAGCAGGCATGGCTTTAGTCTTTCTGTTGTGGGGCAGGGCATAGGGGGAGGAGCGCTTTGGGGCCCCTCTGGTGATGGGGACTGGCTGTGAACAGCAGTCCTTGGGCTAAGGTTAGCAGTGAGATGTGCCACCTGTTGGCCGGTTGTGTCTCTGAACTTGAGACAGGACAGTGGGGCTGAGCGTGCCTTCAGACAGACCAGAGAGTGGGTACCACCCTCTGTGCACTGGGGGCAGGAGGAGCAGTTCCTGAGGTGAGAGGAGCCGCAGGCGGGGCCTGGCAAGCTTGTGTCCTCCGCCAGCTGATGGTGGGGATCCCCCTGGCGGCACTCCTTTGCTCTGAGCACCTACCAGTTAGGTCCCTGTGGACAAAGACTTGCACGCTGAAAGAAGTCTGCGTGGAGGGAGGGATAGCCTGCTCCTGTGCCTGAGTGCTCATGGCCATCTCGTGGAGAGACCAGCGCACCTAGGGATGCTCGTGGTACATACTGGTCTAGGGGACTGGGTCCTAGCCCCCGATCCTGGGCACCACAGTTTTTCTGGACGTTTGAGAACAGGGTTAATGAAGATACTAAGTAGAACTAACTGTTTCCTACCGAAACGCAGCCCGCTGCAGGCAGATGTAAAGTGGAGCAGCCTGGGGCGCCGAGCCTTCCCGGCCTGTGCGTTGCCACCTCTGGACAGGGCAGGCACTCTGAGCAGGCAGCGGCCCTGAGCAGAGCCGTGGTGCCCATGTGGGGCAGGGAGAAGCTGAGGTGGGGCTGGAGAGAAGTACTAAGGGTTGGGATGTGACACCTGCCTGGATTCTGCCGTCAGAGGAGGTGGTAAGTAGGTGGCAAGGTGTGTCAGCGGTACAAAAATCGGCACCATTCCTGCACTCCGCAGCATCCGATATCTGGACCGAGAGGTGTGAGTGCCGCACCGCCCCCCTCTCTCTGGCCTGGCCTGGGGTGGTGGGTTTGCCTTCTGAGCAAGCTCACTGGCAGCCTCAGTTCTGAGCCAGGACAGGAGGGTGGTTGTGCCTCTCGGGGGAGAGGTGTTGACTTCCCCTACCAGCGTTCTGATCCAGTTCCGGCCTCCGCCGGTCCAGCCAGGCTAGTGGTTAACTGTTGGCACTCTCAGGTTATACAGGGGAGTGTGACAGCAGCACTTGTGACTCGTACTTGTGTCCCTCCCAGGTATCGGCGGCGGGGAAGGAGGCATTGCCGTCTTGGTTGCACTGGGATCCACAGAGCCACACCCTGGAGGGGCTCCCCCTGGACACCGACAAGGGCGTGCATTACATCTCAGTGAGCGCGGCACGCCTGGGCGCCAACGGGAGCCACGTCCCCCAGACCTCCAGCGTGTTCTCCATCGAGGTGTACCCCGAGGACCACAGCGAGCCGCATTCTGTGCGGGCAGCATCCCCAGACCCCAGCGAGGCGGTGGCGTCTGCCTGTGCTGCTGACGAGCCTGTGACTGTGCTGACAGTGATCCTCGATGCCGACCTCACCAAGATGAGCCCGAAGCAAAGGCTTGACCTGCTGCAGCGGATGCAGAGCTTCTCGGGAGTGGAGCTTCACCACATGAAGTTGGTGCCCGTGGTGAACAACAGGCTGTTTGACATGTCGGCCTTTATGGCTGGCCCAGGAAATGCAAAGAAGGTGGTAGAGAACGGGGCCCTGCTCTCCTGGAAGCTAGGCTGCTCCCTGAGCCAGAACAACGTGCCTGACATTCGTGGTGTGGAGGCTCCGGCCAGGGAGGGCGCCATGTCTGCCCAGCTTGGCTACCCGGTGGTGGGTTGGCATATTGCCAACAAGAAGCCCCCTCTCCCCAAACGCATCCGGAGGCAGATCCACGCCACACCCACGCCCGTCACTGCCATTGGGCCCCCAACCACGGCTATCCAGGAGCCGCCGTCCAGAATCGTGCCCACCCCCACGTCTCCAGCCATCGCTCCTCCAACAGAGACCATGGTTCCTCCGGTCAGGGATCCCGTTCCTGGGAAGCCCACAGTCACCATTCGGACTCGCGGCACTATTTTTCAGACCCCGACCCTCGGCCCCATCCAGCCCACTCGGGTGTCCGAACCCGGCACCACAGTTCCTGGCCAGATTCGCCCAACGATGACCATTCCTGGCTATGTGGAGCCCACAGCAGTTGCTACCCCTCCCACGACTACCACCAAGAAGCCGCGAGTATCTACGCCAAAACCAGCAACGCCGTCGACGGACTCCGCCACCACCACTCGTAGGCCAACCAAGAAACCACGGACTCCCCGACCAGTGCCCAGAGTCACCACCAAAGCACCCATCACCAGACTGGAAACGGCCTCCCCACCTACTCGTGTCCGTACCACCACCAGTGGAGTGCCCCGCGGGGGCGAGCCCAACCAGCGCCCAGAGCTCAAGAACCACATTGACAGGGTGGACGCCTGGGTTGGCACCTACTTTGAGGTCAAGATCCCACCGGACACCTTCTACGACAATGAAGACACCACCACCGACAAGCTGAAGCTGACCCTGAAGCTGCGGGAGCAGCAGCTGGTGGGCGAGAAGTCCTGGGTGCAGTTCAACAGCAACAGCCAGCTGATGTACGGCCTGCCCGACAGCAGCCACGTGGGCAAGCACGAGTACTTCATGCACGCCACGGACAAGGGGGGCCTCTCGGCGGTGGACGCCTTCGAGATCCACGTGCACAAGCGCCCTCAAGGGGACAGGGCTCCTGCGCGGTTCAAGGCCAAGTTTGTGGGTGACCCAGCACCGGTGGTGAATGACATCCACAAAAAGATCGCCTTGGTAAAGAAGCTGGCCTTCGCCTTTGGGGACCGGAACTGCAGCACCATCACGCTGCAGAATATCACCCGGGGCTCCATTGTGGTGGAGTGGACCAACAACACGCTGCCTCTCGAGCCCTGCCCCAAGGAGCAGATCACAGGGCTGAGCCGGAGGATCGCCGAGGATAACGGGAAACCGCGGCCTGCCTTCTCCAATGCCCTGGAGCCTGACTTTAAGGCCATGAGCGTCTCTGTGATGGGCGCTGGCAGTTGTCGACACCTGCAGTTCATCCCTGTGGCGCCACCCAGGAGGATCCCCTCGGAGGCGCCACCCACAGAAGTGCCAGACAGGGACCCTGAAAAGAGTAGTGAGGACGACGTCTACCTGCACACCGTCATCCCTGCCGTGGTGGTCGCTGCCATCCTACTCATCGCCGGCATCATTGCCATGATCTGCTACCGCAAGAAGCGGAAGGGCAAGCTGACCCTCGAGGACCAGGCCACCTTCATCAAGAAGGGGGTGCCCATTATCTTTGCGGACGAGCTGGACGACTCCAAGCCCCCACCCTCGTCCAGCATGCCACTCATCCTGCAGGAGGAGAAGGCGCCCCTGCCCCCTCCTGAGTACCCTAACCAGAGCGTGCCCGAGACCACTCCTCTGAACCAGGACACCGTGGGAGAGTACACGCCCCTGCGGGATGAGGATCCTAATGCGCCTCCCTACCAGCCCCCCCCGCCCTTCACAGCCCCCATGGAGGGCAAGGGCTCCCGTCCCAAGAACATGACCCCATACCGGTCACCCCCTCCCTACGTCCCCCCTTAACCCACAAGCGCCTGGGTGGAGGCAGGGGTAGGGCAGGGGCCTGGAGACAACACGGTGTTGTCTGTGGAGACCGGTGGCCTGTAGACCATCGCCCACTGGGAGCCGACACCCGACCTAGCACACACTGACACACGGGGCCTGGACGAGCCCGCCCTCTCTGGTCCTCCCAAACCCCAAAGCAGCTGGAGAGACTTTGGGGCCTTTTTTATTTTTATTATTATTATTTTTTTGCCTAACAGCTTTTCGTTTGTTCATAGAAAATTCTTGGCTGCGTTTTTTGATGGCCGGCTCTGAGAGCACCGTTTGGAGTGGAGCTGGAAGGGGGCGGGGAGCGAGAGTGAACTCGCAGGCAGCGCTGGGCGGCCCCCAGCTCTCTGCGTTTTGCCTTTAACACTAACTGTACTGTTTTTTCTATTCACGTGTGGTCTAGCTGCAGGATGTAACATGGAAACAGTAGCTAAAGATTACATTCAAAGGACTTTCAGAAGTTAAGGTTAAGTTTTTACATTTAATCTGCTGTTTACCTAAACTTGTATGTATAATTTTGGGGTGGGTATGGGGAATTGCTTTGCTAAAAATAAGCTCCCGGGGTGTTTCAAACTTAGAGAAGACCAAGGGACAGTATTTTTTATCAAAGGAATCCTATTTTTTCACACTACGTCAACTTGGTTGCTCTGATACCCCAGAGCCTGACCGGGGCCTCCCGGCCCTGGCTCAGGGGCCAGGGCTCTGGTGCTGGGTTCGCTCCCCCCCCGCTGTTGCCAGGGGCTGGAAGCTGGAGGGGCCTCATGGGCTGTGGACATCCCCACCTCCACCCATGCCCACTAGTGGCCCACCACCACAGGGTCTTCATTTCCATGGAAAGGGGACTCCCAAGAGGCAGCGGTGGCTGTGGCCCCCAACTTCGGTGCTCCAGGGTGGGCCCGCTGCTCGTGGGGAGCACCTGGGGAGGTCGAGGGACTCGACCACATCAACCTATTTTCTTTCACCCCTCTGTGTTCTTCCCCCTTCCTCAAAGGATATCATGGTTTTGAGACACTCAGTGGGGGACATTTTGGTGAAGATGCAATATTTTTATGTCATGTGATGCTCTTTCCTCACCTGACCTTGGCCGCCTTGTCCTTCCAGTCCACAGCCTCACCCGCCCCACCCCGTCCCTTTTCTCTGGCGCTCCCGTCCCAGGCCCGGGACCTGAACAGCTGGAAGGGGCCTGGTGGCTGGGGAGGAGCGCCAGCAATAGTTCATGGTAAAGTCTGTGGGCTCTCAAAGCTAATTTTTTACTAAAGTTTTTATACAGCCTCAAATTGTTTTATTAAAAAAAAGATTAAAAACGGCGATGCTTACAGCAGTTTGTACAAGCTCTTAGTGTTGATTCCATGGAACTGACGGCTTTGCTCATTTTTTTTTTTTTAACCCTCTTCTTTTCCTAACGGTTTAAATTCTGGAATTACACTGGGGCTTCTTTTGCCTTTCTTAGCAGAACATCCGTCCATCCATCTGCATCTCTGTCCCATGACTCAGGGGCGCGCCCACTCTGCTTCGATTCTCCTCCTTTGGAAGAAACCATTTTGAGCATGACTTTTCTTGATGTCTGAGAGTTATTTTGGGTACCTTTTAGGGAGGAATGCCTTTCGCAATAACGTATCCCTTTCCTGATTGAGGGTGGGTGGGTGGACCCAGGCTCCCTTTGCACACGGAGCAGCTACTTCTAAGCCATATCGACTGTTTTGTAGAGGACTCGTGCGTGCTGCCTCGAAGGGGCGGGCTGGTGGGAGGGGAGAGGTCTCCATCCTGCTGCTCTCCAGAGGGTGTTTCCCTCTGTGCCCTCTGCTCTGCCCCAGCTCCTGGCAGGGTACTCTGGAGAGAGCAGTGCCTCTTGGGGGGAGCCCGGAGATGAGGGCTCAGTGGGCCTCGAGCTGTCACGCCTGGCCCAAGCCAGAGTTTCCCTGAGCAGAGTGGAATCTGACCTGGTGAGATTATTTCTGATGACCTCGTCAAAACCACACAATCCCCAGTGCCCCAGGTGAGGGCTTTGAAAGGCCTTCCAAACAGCGCCGTTGCCTCTAGCAACCCCACCATTGGGGCACTGCCACGCAGAGATGTGGCTGGCCCAGAATGGCCCGTTGCCATAGCAACTGGAGGCGATGGGGCAGTGAACAGAATAACAACAGCAACAATGCCTTTGCAGGCAGCCTCCCCCCCTGAGCGCTGGGCTGGCGATGACCGCTGGACTCCGAGACGGAGAGCCAATCTCACATTCAAGTGTTCACCGACCACTGACGTGTTTTTATTTCCTTCTATATGATTTTAAGATGTGTTTTCTGCATTCTGTATAGAAACATATCAAACTAAATAAAAGCAGTGTCTTTATTACAACGCCACTGCCTCTGAGCCTGTTTCCCAGGTTCCTGAGCGGGAGGGGTGGGGGCGCAGCCAGGCCTGCTGAGGTGGTCCAGCGGCCCCCTCATCTGCAGGGGGCAGGGTGTGGAGGTGGCGGAGAACCAGTGAGGCCGAGTAAGACAGGAGGATGGTGAGAAAGGCCCAGTCACAACTTTCTGCCCCAGAGCAGGCAGCGCCTGGGGAGGGACCCTTCAGGCTGGGCCCCGTGAAGGTGGGGACTTAGGGCTGGCTCTGTCTCTGGTGTAGCTCCACCCCAGATCCTGCCTCTGTTGCTTTGAGGGCTTGGAGCTGCCCAGGCCCCAAACTAGTCTCAAGGCAGGTTTGGCGGTGGCCTTGGGGTGAGAGAACGTGAGAGTGGTTTCTGGGCAGACTGCTCTGTCCTGGCTGGGTCTGTAGACCCTGGGTGACTGGGTAGGGTGGGCGTGACTGCCCAGGAACAGGCAGTGGCTTGTCCTGGGACACTGGGGCGTGAGAGGCAGGAGACACAGGGCTGTGTCTGCAGAGGCAGGCACGATTTTTGGTCACACCTCTACAGGGTCCTTATCTCCTCTTGCTCATCTATCTGCTCACAGCCTTAAGACCCAGAGAGAAGACTGGCCCCATGTGCAGATAGAGCTGTCTCGGGAGTTGTTGATGGTCAGTTGCTTGTGGACTTTGGACCTAAGGGTGTACCACACCAGTAAGTTCCAGGAGAGGCTGTCCACCCCCTAGGCCTAGCAGCAGGGGCCCAGGAAATGACCGCCCCTTGTACGTCAAGATCTAATTCCTGTCTGACGTCTAAGCTGAACCCACTTCATGAGGAGACTCTTCCCTGATCCTGTCTCAGCCAAGAACAGTAGGGCAGCAGAGCAGAAAGACACAAAGACCTCTCGCCTCTGTCCCCCACCCGCCCCACCCGCCCTGGGTATGGAGCAATATGGGAATATCTTGTTCGGCCTGGCAGAGCCCCAGACCTTTCCTTAGTGCGGATGGGGGTTGTCTGGTCAAGTCTTTTTGACTTGGAGAGAGAGGGCAGAAGAGGGGGGAGCAGGAAGGGACACCTGCCTCTGACCCTGGCAAGCTCTGGATGTCCCCTCTGGCCTGGCCTCCCATCTGTGAGGTGGGGAGTGTGCTGGTCTCCAAGGGGTTCTGGGATACCCTGGGAACTGGGGGAGCAGAGATAATGGGTCACCCTCTGCGTCTGCCTGTGAAAGGTCAAGTGAGGCCAGAGTCTGATTCTCCTGGTATAGAGCCACGGCCCTGAGCCAAGATTCATGGGCCAGGGCTGTTGGCTGGAGACTCGTGCTGTGTCTGAATACCTGGCCCACCTGGCCCTGGAGAATACACCAGTGTGAAGGGGACTCCACACCACCCACCCTCCAGAACCCCCTGCCTGACCTCCCCTTGTTCTCAGCGGGCCGAGCAAGCTTCTAGCTTCTAAAAGCATGGAAGGCCCAGCTCAAGCATCAGTCTTCGGAGAGTGAGCTTTCTCTCTTCAAAAATCCAGATTAGGGCACCAGCAGTTAGCATAATGGCTATGTCTCTGGACTCCCATGTAGTTGACCGTGGTTCAAGTCCCAGACACAGTGGCTTAAACTCACCGGGCGCATGTGCATGCGTACCCAAGATCCCAAGAGGAGGAAAATGGATTGTGGCATGGCCATCCCCCCTGGGGGGTGATTTCTCCCTTTCTGCCTCTGTTTCTTTCTGTCTTTCTGGTGAGTGCATGCGCCCTATAGCAAAAACCTCCAAAAAAAAAAAAAAAAAAATCCGAATTAGGAGCTGGGGACAGACAGTGGTGCAGCATTAAAGGCCACCCGCTGTGAGGCAATCCCACATGGGAAGGCTCACATTCAAGCCTGGATACCTCCAAGTATCTCAGGCACGTGCCCCTGGTCCAGGGCTGGCATTGGGGTGCACTCTCTCACGGAAGGAAAAAGAAAAAAAAAATCCAGATCAGTTGGTGACAAAGGCTTTCCCTGCTTTGCTCACCACGACCAGCAAGGTGACTGACCCAGAGTGGGCAAGAGGGTTGGCCTAGCGCTTGCAGCTAGCTAAAGTGGGTTCAATTCCAAGTGTGGTCCTGGCTGCTGGGTCACTGGATAGCCCCACTGCCCCAGCTTTGGTGGAGGCGACCCTGGAGCTGGGGTGGGGTGAGGGTGGTCTGTCCGTGGACAGGCCCAGGCCTCTGGGCAGGTTGGGGCGGGGATGGGGGCAGCGCTCAACCTGAGTAGTTGCTCCAAGAGCTCCCAAGTTAAGTTCAGGGACGTGAACGCCCAGCAGCCCTGGGCTGAAAAGGGGGGCAGTGCCTGCGGGCTCCCAGAAGGTGGCGCCAGAGGATTAAGCCTCCAGCGGTGGGCGGGGCTGGGGCGAGGGTCGGGCTGTGGGCGTGGTTAAGGACGCCGCCTGGGTCCGCAGAGTCCCGAGACGGCGGCTGTGGGCGGGGCTAAGACCTCCTGGGGCGGCAGGGCGGAGCCCCGCAGAGAGCAGGGCTGACACCGACCGGGATTGGATAAAAGCCCACGAGAGGGTGGAACCGAATATGGCCGTGGGCCGGGCTAAGGCCGTGGGATCCGCTGAGCTGAGCCCGCTGGTACATCGGGTCGGGAGCCACTCGGAGCCGCACCGCGAGCTGCTGGTGTATCTGGGTCGGTCTTCTCCCCCTGGGCTGCACAGCCCGTGGGGGAACCGGGACGTGGGCAGCTGGGTTAGGGAAGCCCCCGGCGGGGCGAGTGGGAGGGGCGAATCAGGGGCCGGACCCAGCAAACTTGAGTTGGAACGTGCGGTGGGGGCCGGTGAGGCCCCTTTGCGCGCTCCCTCGCCTGCGCTTTGCGTGCCTCCAGGCTTCGTGCCCCTTGGTGCCCAGAAGTGCTCAGCTTGCTGCAGGCTCTCGGTCTCTCCTTCCTCCCGCCTGAGACCACCGGCTACAGGCGGCGGACAGCTTGACAGGTCTGGGAGGGTCCTGGGTGGAGGCTAGTTGTGGGGTTGGGGTTCCCTTGACCACTTCCTCTGAGGAGGATTCTGACGACGGGAACTCTGCCTGGGTTGACCCTTTCCCAGAGCCATCTCCACAGCTCTCTAGGCACACACTGGGACAGTAGGGGACATCCAGTGGGCAGCTGGCCAAGGCTTCCACAGCCAGGGCTGAGAGGACTGTTGCTGGCTGTCCTCATGATGTGGCTGATGGGGGCAGAGCCTGGGTTTGGGCCGGGCCAAAACAGGAGGTCAGGTCAGGCCAGCTCCCTTTCCAAGGAGTCAGACCCAGTGATCCAGGCTCACCTTTCTTCCCTCAGCAACCATGACGCAAGAGGTCTTGGGAGAGAGGGTTGCAGAAAGGGGCTGGCTTCTGCCTGCTAGGGGTGATGGGGGCAGCTCCGCTCTGGGCATCCTGCAGGCAGGGAACTCGCCCTCGGGGAACATGGGCCCCGGGTGGGCCTGAGGGTGCTAAGGGGATGTAGTCCTGTGCTTGCTTAAGGAGCACATGGTGTGACAGGAGTGGGCAGCTCTGCCTGTGTCCGGGGTAGTGATTAGAGTGCAAACGAGAGGCCAGGGAGGCATCGGCTGTGACCCCAAATGCTCTGACTCAGCTGTTCCCTCTGACTGTGCTCTCCCCTCCCCAGCCCTGCCCTGGGTACCCGGCAGCCCATCAGCTAACTTCTTCCTCTTCTTTTTTTTTAAAGAGGTTTTTGCTATAGGGCGTGTGTGCTTGCCAGAACGACAGAGACAGACAGAGAGACAGAAAGTGAGAAATCACCCCCTGGGGGGATGGCCGTGCTGCAATCCTTTCTCCTCCATTCTCCTCTTGGGATCTTGTCACGGACTCAAACCACGGTCGACTACATGGGAGTCCAGCGACATAGGAGCACATGGTGTGACAGGAGTGGGCAGCTCTGCCTGTGTCCGGGGTAGTGATTAGAGTGCAAACGAGAGGCCAGGGAGGCATCGGCTGTGACCCCAAATGCTCTGACTCAGCTGTTCCCTCTGACTGTGCTCTCCCCTCCCCAGCCCTGCCCTGGGTACCCGGCAGCCCATCAGCTAACTTCTTCCTCTTCTTTTTTTTTAAAGAGGTTTTTGCTATAGGGCGTGTGTGCTTGCCAGAACGACAGAGACAGACAGAGAGACAGAAAGTGAGAAATCACCCCCTGGGGGGATGGCCGTGCTGCAATCCTTTCTCCTCCATTCTCCTCTTGGGATCTTGTCACGGACTCAAACCACGGTCGACTACATGGGAGTCCAGCGACATAGCCATTATGTCAACTGCTGGTCCCACCATCAGCTACTTTGTAGGAGTCCAGCCTCTTAAGAGAGACTTGGGGTCAGGCAGGGCTAAGATAGGGATGTACCCACTCTGTGAGCCCCAGGGGGGTACCTGAAATGGAGCTGGTGATGGGGAGGGTAGGCCTGGATGGAATGTTCTTCATGAAGATGGGGGGCTGCCTCAGCTGAACACGTGGCCTCTCTGCTCGTTGGGTACAGATGGAGGATGGCCTTTGCCCAGCCTTCCTAAGACGTCTCAGTCTGCACTGTCAGCTCACTGTCAGGACTGCCATCCTGGGAAGCTGATGCCCACGCCAGGCCTTCCAGCTGGAGAGGTTATTAATACATGAACAGCAGCAGGAGCCCAGATGTTGCTCTCCAACTGACACCTGCTGCCACCTGACCCAGAACCTAGGGAGCCAGGGCCGGTTTCAGAGACCCCTGATGCCTGAGTCAGGCCTGGTGATGCACTGGCCACACCAACCCCTGCGAGACAGGACAGAGATCCTGCCCTGAGGGCCTGTAGCCAAGCCTCCAGGTTCAGGGCCTGGTGCAGGCAGCACAGGCAAAGGCCGGACTGGAGTTTCCAGGCTCAGGGAGGGCACAGCCGTCTTGGTTCTGCTGTATCTCCGGGCCCAGCGCAGTCCTCCCCTAGGGCTCGAAAGTGCCCGTAAGATGGAACTGCATTGAAGTCACCTATTCTGGCCAGAAGCCTAGGAAACCTTTGCCACAAGGGTCCTGTGGCCCTTCTACTTGCCACAAAGACTTCATCATCAGAGACTCACTCCTTGCCCCCTCTACCCACCTTTTCTGGAAGGCAGGAGCTCTTCTGGCTGTTCCTCGGAGCTGCCTGGGCACTCAGTGAAGATGACAGAGCAAGGGCCAGCAGGTGGCGTGGTGGTTAAAGTGCTAGACTCCCATGGGACCGAGTGCAGTTTAAATCCTGGACATAGGGGCTTGAAAATCACACTGGGTGTGTGTGTTTGCATGCCCAAAATCCTGAGAGGAGAATGGAGAAGGGATTGAGGCTTGGCCATCCCTCAGGGGCTGATTTCTCACCTTTCCCCTCTCTCTCTCTTTAGCCAGCACATGTACTCTATGGTAAAACCTAAAAAAAAAAAAAAAAAAAAAGACACTAGCATGTTTGATACAGGAAAAGCCCGCCCAGCGGCTCATCTGGGGAAGTTGTGAGGGACAAAGAAACCAGCATGTTTTGACTTGGACACTTACAACTTAGAGAAACCGTCACTTCATTATTTTTTCTTGTCATAACAAGCCTCCAGAAGCAGAAGCTTCTAATAACAAGGGAGCATAATTAGTCTTCTTGGGAGCGGGGCACGAGAGGTGGGGTTAGGCTGGTGGTAAGCATTTCTGATGATTTTTTTTACTGCCGCCCCCTCTCCCATAATGCAAGTAAAGATTTGCACATTGCATCAGGAAAGGAATTATGCAGGGAACACATCGGACAAATTGTATTCCTCCGTGTTATTCCCTTTCTGTTCTACCAAGGGTCATGGCCACCTGAAGACTGGGTGCACAAGCGTGGTGGTCCCGGCCAGCCCAGGTATGCTGCCGAGCAGGACAAAATCATGTCTCTGTTGTTGTGTTTTTTTGTTTGTTTTTTAAATAATTAAAAAAATTTTTTGAGAGGTTTTTGCTATAGGGCGCGTGTGCTCGCCAGACAGAGACAGAGAGACAGAAAGCGAGAAATCCCCCCCCAGGGGGGATGGTCATGCCGCAATCCCTTCTCCTCCATTCTCCTCTCAGGATCTTGGGCACGCACACACACGCGTGCGGCGTGAGTTTTAAGTCACCGGGGCCGGGACGTGAACCGCGGTCACCTACATGGGAGTCCAGCAAAATAGCCATTACGCTAACTGCTGGGCCCAGAGTGTTTATAAATTTTATTTATTCATTTATGTATTTTGATCAGAGAGAGACACAGAGAGAAAGAGAAAAAGGAAGAAAGCAAGCCACCAGGTCCAGGACTTGTACCATGGTCAGCCACGTGGGAATGTCCAGTGCCTTCACCACCACGCCATCTGCTGGTCCCCATTGTTGTATTGTTTTTTGATTTTTAAACTTGCCAGAGGGCACACATACTTGCCAGAAAGAGAAAGAAATGGAGCGAGAAAGTGAAAAAGCACCCTTCCCCATAGGGGATGGTCACATCGCAATCCCTCCTCCTCCATTTCTTCCCCCTTTTAGGAATTGCTGTCTGCTCTCACGGCATGTTTTTCAATTTGCTGGGTCTAAGACTTGAACAGGGCCGTGAGCCATGTGGGATTCAGCCACCTTAACTACCACTTCACTGCTGACCCAGCTCGCTCCAACCTGAGGCTTACTTAAGAAGTTGCCTCGTTCCTTATGTTAGTGGTGATACCACTGAGCCCCAGCCAGGAGGGAAAGCCTCTTGTGTTTCTGGGCTGGCTTGCTTGCTTGCTTCCTTCCTTTCTTCCTTCCCCCCCAGTCCTGTTTCTCTCTTCCAGAAGAAGACTGAGGGCAAAAAGCCAACTCCCTACTTTCACCTCTCTGGGAGGTGAGACTGGCCTTGCCAGCACCATAGTGAAAAGCAGAGCACAGAGTCCAGGGAGCCCCGTCGACGGGAGCCAGCTCTCGTAGCCTCTGGAGCAGTCCAGAGCCCATGGCATCACGCCATCCGGAACTGTCCTCACTCACCCTTCCCGTTCTCTTCCACCTCCTATTCTTACTTGCAATGTGGCTCTTCATCCCCAGAGACATCATCTCTGGGTCCCGATCCTTCCTGCAGAGACTACCGTACTGAAAGCATCAGCCTGGGGTGAACTGGATTGTGGGGAGGCATCAAAGGTCCAGTGTCTGAGCTCTTCTGGGGCTGACTCCGTGCTCTCTTGCCCCTGGCCCAGCTGGCCTCGGGGTGGAGCTCCTGGGCTCCTGCTGTCTCTCCACTCTCCCAAGACTGGCCTCCCAGTGGCTAATCGTTTCCATGAATCCCACCATGAGCTGGCTCTGCCTGGGCCTTTTGTGGCCCAGGATTTTTTTCTGATCCCATTTCCCCCTCTGGTTTTCTACAATTCTCTGAGAGCACAGGCTGGAGAAGCCAACGGACCCGTGTCCATCTGTCAGTTTTGTTTTGGCTTGCGGATTGATTCTCCTCCCCTCTGGCCTTTCTCCAAAATGGCTGCCATGTGTCACATGTCATGCTGAAGTGGGAAGAAGAAATCAGCAGGCGATGCTTATGGGACCGGGCACTCCTGCAGGGTCTCCAGGTCCGTGGCGTCTAGGGCGAGAGAGCCGCTGGACCCAGGAGGGGATGGTACCAGGCACATCACGCAGCTGGTTTGTACAGACTGAGAGATTTGTTTATCTACTCGTCAGAAAGTACGGTCAGGACTAGAGACTTCTGGGTGAACAAGACTGCTCATCGGCACCCCTCCCTAAGGAGAAGGGTGGCAACCTCAGCCCTCTCCCCGTTAGGTATTGTCAGCAACCTGAATCCGGTGGCGCGGGAACTACACTTTGAAGCCCGGTGGCTGGAGAACTCCTTGGAAGTGCAGGTGGGGGTAACGCTCAGAGCACCACGAAGAACCGAACCCAGTCTTTAGTCCTCGAGGGTTTGCTGAAGGCCAGCCCAGGGAACAGGACAAGCCAGATGAGGGCCTTGTGAGGAGCCCCAGTGGAGGCCAAGAGGAAGGAGACATCCCCTGGGACAGTGAATAGAAATGGAAGAGCCCCCCACAACCGCAGGAGTCTGGGGGCTGACTGCAGAGGTGGGTGTGGACAGGATGGCAGATTTGTGGGGGTGCTCCTCAAAGGAAATGGTACGATTCTGAGGAGGGGAGGGCACTACTAGCCCACACTCCCCATCCCCCCTGGGTCCACCATACTGCATCCTGTGTCACCAAGGTAGCGGAGACCCTGGAGGTCTGCTAACGGCCAGGAATCCACTCTGAGAAGGGCAACTCCCCAGGCCCGCCAACCGGGTAGGGCTAATTACCCCCATAGGAACCGGGGGCATGTTGATCTAAATCTGCAGAAAGCCACAGCTCCTGTGGCTGGTACAAAAACAAACCCTAAACGTCCTTTATCCCCTTCCAAATGGCCTGCCCCAACACTGGTATCCACGAAGCCAGAACAGGTTGGGTTGGGACAGGGTCAGGCCACTAGCCTGCTCACGTCTCGTGTGCATGTTCTTCCCCAAACCCCCGACCACCACCAGAGACAGTAATGACACTTGTCATGTGTGTGTGCCAGACACCTGTCCTTGTGTTCTTCCCACACTGGCCACTGCACCCTGGCAACCTTTCATGTTACAGGGGCTA
Source organism: Tupaia belangeri chinensis (assembly GCF_000334495.1). Taxonomy (NCBI): domain Eukaryota; kingdom Metazoa; phylum Chordata; class Mammalia; order Scandentia; family Tupaiidae; genus Tupaia; species Tupaia belangeri. Next base: position 684,372 of record NW_006209032.1, on the reverse strand, counting down.
CTAGGACCCTAACTTTGACCAGGGAATGGAGTCAGTTCATTACCAAGGTCCCATCTTGGGAGTGGCAAGGCTGAGATGTGGACCCTGGGGAGGCTAAGTGTGGACATGTGGTCACCAGGCACTCAAGCAGCACAGGAGCAAACACAGTTGGGACCACCAGAACACAGGCAGAGAGGCTCTCCTCGTCCTAGGTTGTCCCTGTATGGCCGGGCAGTTCAGCCAAGACAGCAGATCCAAAGTCAGGAGAAACACCAGAATGTAGGGGGTCTGCTCTTCCTCTCTCTTACCTGCTCCAAACTGGAGGTTGAGGGGAAGCTCAGTGAACATAGGGATGACCCGCGGAGGGTTCCACGCTCTCTTTTCCACAGCACTGGCCTGTCTACCTCAGCCTTCACTGGGTTCCCTGGATCATTCTAGGTCAGGTTAGAACCGCCATCCCGTGTGATAAATTCCTCATCAGAATTAAGTGGGTTTGTAAAATGGGTCCAAGTTACTCAAGCCCTTTTACACAGCCATGATTGATGAAGCCAAAAACGGTTTGGAATATAGTCTGGATCTTCCAGGAAATATGCTCCCTCAGGAAAGGACAGGCTGTGTGGGAAGTCATGAGGCACAAGATCTCCAGTGGCTGAAACACTGGTCCGGAAGTGTAGCACAGTCACTGGGTGAGCTCTTAGCTAGAGCACTGGCCACCTGCAGCACCTCCTCTAGACACCCTGATGGGCACAGCTCAAGGCCTCCTAGAAATGTCAACTCCTCTTCCCTGTTCCCAAGGTCACTGCATCAGGGCCTGCTAAGGTGGCCTTCAGGCTGGCTCCAGGCCGAACCTGACACACCCTCCATCTTTCCCCAGGGTGCTTCCTGAAACTCCTGTTCAGGCCCGGGCCTCCGCGTGAATCCCAGATGCTTCCCATTGCCATCTGGACAGTCTTCGGTCCCCAGCTGGCCTTCGAGACCCTCCCAATCTGGCCCTACCATCCAGCGTCCTCCATCTCCTTCCTTCTATGACCTTGCGCCTCTGAACACCCGTGTTCGTTCGCTTTTCCAGCTCCTATCCAGCCTCCGAGGCCCCCTCTCCAAGGCCCATCCTCACGACGCCCACCCACTGCAGCACTTGGGTTACAGAGAGCCTCCACTCCCAAGTTCCCCAGGACAGAAAGCGTCAGGGACTCCAAGGCGCAGCAAGACGCCCCCGAGGATGCATTTAGTGGCCCGTGATCCTCTATACGGTTCCTGTAGACGGCTCCTGCCAGCCCCCACCAGGCTCCAGTTAGCGATCGCCGGC
>NW_006209032.1:679700-681867 GCF_000334495.1 Tupaia belangeri chinensis | reverse complement strand
GGCCCTGGCCCGGGCAGGTAAGCGCGCGTCTCGGCACTCGGGGGGCAGGGAGCTGCAGCCTGAGGCCGGGCCGGGACCGGGGCCGGGGATCCCGCGATCTCGTGTGAACCGCTAGGCTCGACGTCCGGCCGCACTTTGAAACCAGAGGGACTGGTGTGAACCGGGTGGTCGTGGGAAGCGGCCCTTCCTTTCCAGCCGCCCGCCTTGGCAAGGCGGGATGGCTAGCGCAGGGTCAGTCGGGGCCTGCAGACCGTGACTCCGTCACGAACCCCAAATTCGCTTCCCCCCAACGCCAGGGCCCGACAGCTCAGGAGGGGCTTATGTAACCCTAGCCTGGTCCCTCCTCACCGGAGAGCAGTGGGATGGAAAACAGTCCCAGTCTGCTGGTGTCGGCATGTGTTCATTGTGTTGGGCCGAGGAAAGAGCACAATGGGAGTGGCTGTCAGGGAAGATAAGTGTCACTGCGAGGAACCGAGAGATATGCAAATAGTTGAACCATGAACTTGGTCTCACGCTTTCCTTGGGCATATAGTGGCTGTAACCATCTTTAGGGAAAGGAAAATCGCCCAGTGGACACCAAAAGGTACTTATTTAAGTCCAGCGATGCTAACAGGGTCATGTGCCTTCCCCACGGTTTAGTGAAACGTTAGGAGTGAAGCAAAAATGCTATGAAATCCTCTAACGTCAGATATGTTCTCGTGGCCTTCTAAGATCACCACCTCAACCCAGTGCAAAAGCTAAAACCCACATCGAATGCTTTACCCAGAGCATACTGATGGAATACTGTGAAAGCAGCTTGTCTTAAATGTATACCAACCCAGTCCTGCAAAACCCATCCAGGGGCAGTGAACGCAGGTGAGGGCCATGCTAATATATGATACATCAGTAGACTGAAAACTCAGGAAAACTACCAAGAGATGACAGGATAAAATGGAAGGCATCTTTACACCCAAAAGGCCTAGGGAGTAACAAAACCCGGAGGGGGTGGGGGTACTTCCGGCTCCATGTGAGTCTGCTGATAGAATATCGCCTTGGCTTTTCTATGTAGGAGCACATAGATGGGGGGTGTCATTTGTGATACTTCGGCTGCTCAACTGTACTTCTCATGTGTTTATTTCCTCAGAAGTCGCTTCTCAGACAAGTAATAGTAACGAAGGGCTCTGAGCAGACGGGTCAGCCCCTGAGCATCCCTTTCCCCCTTTCCTGGTGGGATTCGTCCATTTCACATCAGCTGTTACAGTGATGCAGTTGGGCAACACACAGCTCTTAGCACCGCAAATGCTGTCCGTTTTGCTGCGTGCTGTGCCGAGTTGCTGTTTGGGTTTTAGCTGGAGGGAGGCTCACCCAAGCTTTAGTGCTCACCCTCCAAGGGAAAGCTACAGCTGAATGGAAAAACACCTTGTGGTCGGGAGTTCTCTGTTCGGGGAATTTGTCCTATCTCTTCTGATAACCAAACAGGCTGCTCTGTTTGTAGATGATTCCATGTTGAGGAGCCTGGTATACGGAATTTTGGAAAGACTTGGGCATCTCAGTGTCTATCGCTGGTGCTCTTCTTCAGTCTTTCATTTCTGCTGCAGGGTGGACCCACGAACTGCTGTGGGTGAGGGCAGCCATGGGCTCCTGCTGGGTTTTAGTAGTCACACAGTCTCTCAACTGGCTACGGGCAAGGCTCACGTGTGAGCCTGTGGGGCTGAGGTCCTGTGACTGCCAGGCTCACGAGGTGGACTGGCTGTGTGTCATCACAGCTCAAGATTGGGGACCCTTCGGTGGGGTTTACCCCTCCAGCTGGTGTTCAGGTTATCATAGCACCTACGCTGAGCAGCGCCTCCGTGGCCCGTCACTCCTTTAGCATCAGAATGGCTCCTACTTCCTCTCACCAGAGCAGCTCAGGTACCTTATGCCAAATTTAGCATGTTCTGTTCTGAGAAGCTGCTGAACAGATTGGCCCATTGATGGGGAAAAAGCCCTGTGGCATGTGCTCCTGGGCATTCAGGAAAGAGCCTTGGGACAGGGACACATTGGTTTCCAGTAAGATCATGAATTCCGGGGCTGTCAGAAACCTTGTAGAGGTGGGTAGAGGGTCAGGTAAACAGAAGATCATCTTACTAACCCCAAAGGGGAATGCAATCGAGGTTGTTGGGGTGTCCAATCCTGACTCTTTCCGACT
>NW_006209032.1:665463-679669 GCF_000334495.1 Tupaia belangeri chinensis | reverse complement strand
TTTTGTCCTCGCTGAGCTGACTTGGGTTCTGTGAGGAGTGGCTTCAGCATTTGCTGCTGAAGATCCTGACTCGAATCTCATGAAGAGCAGTGCTGCCACACCCATGCTGCCGCCTCTTAGCCCGTTGGGGTGAACGGAGCTTTGAGCATTGGAGGGTTCCTCAGGGAAGGCCTCTCTGCTTCAGGTCTCAGGGTCACTGTATGTAGTTTCTGTGCCTTTCCCAAAGGTGCCAGACCAGGAGAAGGTTGAGCTCTGTCTTAGGCTCCATTTTCCAACCTTTGTGCCATGGTGTGAGCCGCATGCTCTTGGAGGAAGGGGCACCCTTCCTTCATTCGTAATATCACTTACACTTATCTATGGAAACATGCCTCATGTACACGGCACCAGATCAAGACAGAACTTTATCAGTACCCCAGAAAGTATCTTGTAAAAAATCACACAAAGACACCATCAAGACCAGCGACAGCCTGTCTAGTCCACTGGCCCTGCACATTTTGATATTGGCAAATTGATCTTCAGTCACTTAGCTAAGGTATGTTAACCAGCTGTCTTGCACTGTTTGGCGTGATGAAGGGTCTGGAAGGGTATATGGTATTTTCCTATCCTCCAGTACTTCCCAGTCTAGCTGGCTGGATAGCTCTTAAAGAAGCCAATCATGGAAGGACCCTAGAATAGGCACAGTGAGCAGTTCACTGCTTGAGAAGTATCATATAGGCAGTGTTGGGGTCAGCAAGTGGCACAGTGGTTGGAACGGTGGATTCTCACATGGCCTACTGTGGTTCGAGTCCGGACCTGACAGCTTGAAAATCACGCTGGACATGGGCGTGTGCATGTCCAAAATCCCAAGAAGAGAATGAAGGAGATGGGATTGTGGCATGGCCTCCCCCCACCCCCGAGGGGGCGATTTCTCATTTTCTCTTTCACTTTTCCTTTCACTGTCTCTGTCTATCTCTCTTCGGTGAGTACACATGCCCTATGGCAAAAACCTTAAAAAAAAAAAAAAAGATATTGTTTACAGAAGGCTTGTCGAGTGGAAGAGTACAGAAGCAGAGCCAGGCTTCAGGGGAGGGAGAGGCCCAAGGCATCCTGGGAGAAAGGTGGGATTAGGAAAGATGAAGGGAGAGAAGTGGCCTGAGGAATGTGGCCGACACTGGCAGGGACAGTGAGCAGAGCATGAGACTGAGGCCAGGGCTCTGGGGAGAGAGCTGGGGTGGAGCCAGGTGAGGTGCCTCTCCCCGATTACCCATCAGAATCTGTGATGAGAGCCAAAGTCGCTACTCACTTCTAGCCATGGAGACATCTTGAGCCAAAGGCAGATGTCACAGAGAACCTGGTCGTTTGCTGGAAGGTGGGCGAGGCTGCTCTGAGAACCACACCCAGAGTTCCTTTCTCTGGATGGATCTGTCAGTGTCTCTGGTTTGGAATTAGTCAGGCTTGTTAAATTTTATCACCTAACAGCTAGGCTCTAGAAAAATCTTGGACTAATTTGTGAGGACCAAATTGCCAAGTTTGGAAATCGTCATTCTTCATCATTTAGAGATCTTGTCTGGTCCCAGTGGATTCTCAGGGAGGACCATGGTCTGGAGCATGCACTAAAGTGACCTCACATATGAATGGTGATGACATCAAATTTCTACCCAAAGAGAGCAGCTATTTTTGCATTTCTTGCCTGATAAAAAAGACAAGAAATAGATCAAAGCTAGCTTTGATAACATATTTGTTCTCAGAACTAGTAAGACTGAAAAAAAAATGCCCTTGATTAAAAACCAAAAAAGTTTATAGTGGAAAGATAGAGAGAGAAAGGCTATCTTAAAAAAATAAAATAAAATCTGGGGGCCAGCGGGTGGTGTGGTGGTTAAGGTGCTGGAATTCCCACATTGCCCACCATGGTTTGAGTCCTGAACCTGGCGCTTGCTTTCTCTCTCTCTCTGTCTTTCTCTGACAAAACTCATGTGAAAAAAAAATAAGTAAATAAATAAAGTAATTCTTTAAAAAAAAATCTGGAACATTTCCAACATACCTAAAAGTAGAGAGAATAAATCATGAACGTCCAGGTTCCCATTGCCCAGCTTCAGCCATGGTCAACTCATGACCAATAGAGTTTCATCTCTCTCTCACTCTCACCTCCTCCTTCCCACAGAAGCGAATTGCAGACACCTCAGCATTTCATTTTCAGTATCTTAGGATATGTTTCCAAGACAAAAGGGTTTTGTATAGATATAACAACTGCAGCTTGGTCATATCTAAGTAGAAAAGTTCCTTCTTAATCTCTGCAAATCTCTAATCAGGGTTTCATCTTTATGATTGTATTATGAATTTATTTTCGCGGTTGGTTTGTTAGGATTGTGATGTAAACAGAGTCTACACAGTGCATTTTTCTCATACATCTCTCTGGTTTCTTTACATCTATAGATTCCTTGCCCATTTTTTTAACCTCGCTGTTTTTCCTGTTCTGGATTATACTGGTCGTATCTGTGTGGTGTTGTTTAAGATGTTTGTTTCTCTGTTCCATGTTTTGCCTATAAACTGGAACTTATATGTCTAGAAGTATTTAAATGTCATTCTTTTGTCAAGAAGTTCTAGCTTTTTTTTTTTATTTATTTAAGAGACATTTTTGTCATAAGGGTGCGTCCACTTGCTGGAGAGACAGAGAGACAGAAAGCGAGAAATCACCCTCCCCCCCGCAGGGATGGTCACACCACAATCCCTTCTTCTTTATTCTCCTCTCAGGATTTTGGGTACGCGCACACATGTGTCCAGTGTGAGTTTGAAGCCACCAGGTCTAGGACTCAAACCATGGTTAACTACATAGGAGTTCAGCATTATACCATCTGCTGGTCCCAAGAAATTTTAGCTTTTTAAAAAAGAGTGTGTTAAGGGCTTCAGACATGGGGGGTCACTGGGAAAGACTGGGGGGTCACTGAAAGTAGAAACAGCCTTTCGACTAATTTGGGAGCTAAAGAATATGGATCACTTTTCTGTTCTTTTTCTAAAGTTCTCTTTCTTTTGAGTCAGTTTGGTTCTGAGTTTAAGAAAGCAAAGCTTTCACTGTCCCCTAGGTCATGCCTTATTTTCCTAGCCTGGAAGAGTCCTTGGAGGAGTAAGGAGGAGGCTTCTTGGAAACAGGGTTTGGGGGCTTCAGTAAATCCTCCCCCTTCTCATAGGTCCTGCATTTCTTTTTCTTTTCTTTTCTCTTCTCTTCTCATCTTATCTTTTCTTTTATTTTTCTTCCCCTTTTTTTGAGATAGGGTGTGTGCGCTCACCAGAAAGACAGAGAGAGACAGAGACAGAAAGCAAGAAATCACCCCCCAGGGATGATGGCCACGCAGCAATCCCTTCTCCTCCTTTCTCCTCTTGGGATCTTGGGCACGCATGCACATACACCTGGTGTGAGTTTAAGCTACTGGTTCAGGGACTCAAACTGTGGTCGACTACATGGGAGTCCAGAGACATAGCCATTACGCTAACTGCTCATCTCAGGTCCTGCATTTCTGAATGGGACTCTTTCCTCTTGTCAATTGGGTTGGGGATGGCCAGACCTTGCTATGTGTGGGCTACTTGGGAATCTGTTCTCGGGTCCTGCTGACCTTGTGTGATAAGTCAGGGCTGCCCATAGAAATCGGTTTGCAAAGCTCTCCTAAGAGTCCTAACTGCCATCGTGGGATGACTGCTGCTTCACAAACATTCTGCTAGGTGCCTCTTTTCTTTTCTTTTTTTTTAAAGAATTACTCATTTTATTTTGTCATCATTATTATTTTTTAAATTTGGTACAGGACACATGCACTCATCAGATGGAGACAGAGAGAGAAAGTGACAAAGCAAGCCACCAGGTCCAGGACTTGAACCACAGTCAGCCATGTGGGAGTCCAGCGCCTTTAACTACCACAGCACCTGCTGGCCCCAGGTGCCTAGTTCTTACTCCAGCTGCCTGGCCATGCAGCCCCCGCAGGTCCCAGCTGCCCTGGTCTTACTGGCCCATTCCTGCCCAGGGACTAACTTTCTCAGTGGGGAAATGGAGGCTGAGACCTGCATGTCTGCAGCACAGACTCACTTTAGGACACGAGGTCCTTCCACCAAGATGGATGGACGTTGAACTATGGGGACTCCTGCCCCATCTTTTTTTTTCTTCCTTTTTTTTTTTTGAGGGTTTTATTTATTTATTTATTTATTTATTTATTTATTTTGCTATAGGGCACATGTGCTCGCCAGACAGACAGAGAGAGACAGAGACAGAAAGTGAGAAATCACCCCCAAAGGGAGATGGCCACGCCACAATCCTTTCTCCTCTATTCTCCTCTTGGGATCTTGGGCATGCACGCATACGCACCCAGCATGAGTTTAAGCCACCGGGTCCAGGACTTGAACCATGGTCGACTACATGAGAGTCCAGCAACATAGCCATTACGCTAACTGCTGGTCCTCCTGCCCCATCTTTTCATCAGGTGCCAGGAGCATGTCAGACATTCGTGGGATGCGCATCAGGCGGTGTTGATGCTGCATTCACGGGACGTACATGTTAGGCCGGTGTTGATGCTGCATTCACAGGATGCACATGTCAGGCCGGGGTTGATGCTGCATTTGTGGGATGGGCGTGTTAGGCCGATGTCGATGCTGCATTCACGTGACGGGTGTGTCAGGCCGGTGTTGATGCTGCATTTGCGGGATGGGCATGTCAGGCCGATGTCGATGCTGCATTCTCAGGGCAGGCGTGTCAGTGTTGATGCTGCATTCGTGGCACGGATGTGTCAGGCGGTGTTGATGCTGCATTCGTGGGATGGACGTGTCAGGCAGTGTTGATGCTGCATTCGTGGGACGGATGTGTCAGGCGGTGTTGATGCTGCATTCGCGGGACATGTGCGTCAGGCGGTGTTGATGCTGCATTCGTGGGATGGACGTGTCAGGCGGTGTTGATGCTGCATTTGTGGGACACGTGTGTCAGGCGGTCTTGATGCTGCATTTGTGGGATGGATGTGTCAGGTGGTGTTGATCCTGCATTTGCGGGACACGTGTGTCAGGCGGTGTTGATGCTGCATTTGCGGGACACGTGTGTCAGGCGGTGTTGATGCTGTATTCGCGGGACGTGCCCTAGTTCCCTCCTGCCTTCACCAGCAGAGCGGTGGGAGCAGGCCTTGCTGGGGAATGTATTGAGACCTGGCCTGGGCCCTTGCCTGTGGTGGAGGAGCTGGGATTCTGTGCCCACCCTCTGTGGTTCCCTCTCTGCAGACTGAGCCTGGGAGGTCTGTCACTCCTGGCATGTCTCGGCCTGTTCTGGTCAACTGTGCCTGCGGGTTGGGGCTGGTGAGCATGCTGCACCCCTGACTCCTCTGCCCCCAGCCTGGGACCCCAGCTGGCTTCAGGGCTGCTCTGATCTCTCTTCTTCTTTTTTTTTTTTGGAGAGGATTTTTATTATAGGGCGCGTGTGCTTGCCAGACAGACAGAGAGAGACATAGAGACAGAAAGCGAGAAATCACCCCCAGGGGGGATGGTCACGCCGCAATCCCTTCTCCTCCATTCTCCTCTCGGGATCTTGGGCACGCATGCACACACGCCCGGCGTGAGTTTTAAGCCACCGGGTTCAGGACACGAACCACGATCGGCTACGTGGGAGTCCAGCGACATAGCCATTACGCTAACTGCTGGTTCCACGATCTCTCTTTTTCTGGGGGGGTTTTGGTGTTTTTTTTTTTTTTTTTTTTTCGGAGAGAGATTTTTGCTATAGGGTGCAGGTACTCAACAGAGAGACAGAAAGTGAGAAATCACCTTCCAGCGGGGAATGGCCACGCCACAGTCCCTTCTCCTCCATTTTCCTCTCAGGATTTTGGGCATGCAAGCACATGCGCCCAGTGTGAATTTTAAGCTGCTGGATCCAGGACTCAACCTATGGTCAACCATGTGGGAGTCCAGTGCCTTAACCACTATGCCACCTGCTGGGTTCAGGCACTTAGGGTTTTGAAGACAGCTTTGCTCCAGCAGAGACCCTTTACCTGGTGCCCCACATTTTTCTAATGAGGGGGTTACATGGAGGCACAGTGGGAATCTCCAAGGAGTGTTAGATCATTCCTGGGTCAAATTCCTTTCTGAGGGAAGAAGGAAGGATTGGCTTCTTGGACAGATTACAGACATTAAGGAGACCAAGAGTCTCAGCACCTTGTCCAGAAGGTCATGCAAGGGTCACTCCCCAGTCCCCTCTGGAATTGCCCCTGATCTCCCATGGAGAGGAGGAGTCTGAGGTCGCTCGTGCCACCGGCTGGGAAGGGACTGAGTCTCCCATGCATGCCGGGAGAACCACTAGGGATTTGGGTGCCTTGAAAAAAGAGAAGGTAAGGAGATTTCAGATAGTCACTCTGACATTTTTATATGTTGGCAAATAACAGAGGTCACTTGCACTAAAACAAAAATTTAGTTTTTTTGGGCCAGTGGGTGGCATGGTGGTTAAGGTGCTGGACTCCCACCTGGCTGACTACGGTTCAAATTCCGACCCTGCGGCTTGATAATCACGCCAGGCACATGTGCTTAGGTGCCCACAATCCTTAGAGGACAATGCAGGAGAGGGGACTGCAGTGTGTCCATTCCCCTGGGGGAGAGTGATTTCTCACTTTCCCTCTCCCTCTTTCTCTCTCCGGTGAGCACTTGCGCCTTATAGTAAAACCTAAAAGCAAAGTTTAGAAGATAGTTTTTTAATTGACAAGTAAAAGTTGCATATACTTATTGTGTGCGATGTTTCAAGAGTCGGCCCTGTAGCACAGTGATTAGTCCACATGGCTGACTGTGGTTTGCGTCTCCACCTGGTGGCTTGTAAAATACACTGGGCACATGCGCGTGAGTTGCCCAAATCCTGTAGGGAGGGAGACATAGAGGAGAAAGATTGTGGTGTGACCACGCCCCCACTCGGGGTGCTCCCCCCCCCACTCAAGTGTATATTGTGGAACGGATACATCAAACTAATATACTTATTGCCTCACATTTTCTCTTTTATAGTGAGAACACTTAAAACCTACTCGCAGCAATTCTTAGTAATGCAATATGTCGTTATAATTACAGTCACCATGATGTACAGTAGCTCTTTTGAATATTCCTCCTAACCAAAATATTATATCCTTGGACCAGCATCTCCCCAACACTCCAGCCCCTCTACCTGCCCTCTTCGTATATGGAAGTAGTTGTGGGTTAAATTCTACTCGGGAGAATGCCCTTTACTCACGACAGAGCACGTGCATGCATATGTGAGAGCGAGAGGCGGGCTTCTTCCACAGGGTCCTGGTCACACCGTGATCCCTTCTGCAGTCCTGCAGCCCATCAGATCCCGGGCACTTGGTCCTGCACGGGCCCCCATGTTTCAGGCTGACTGGGAAGGAATTTCTGCTGTGGCTACCAGGAAGGTGGAATGCAGCTTCTCTTGAGCAGAGCATTACGTGCCATGGAGCTGGCCCAGAAGTAGAAGGATTTTCAGGTGAAACTGTATTCGGGAAGCCCTTTGTGGAGCACCTGTTGGGTGTCTGTCCCTGGGCAGTATGTGAGGAACAAAGGAAGACAGACAGACTGCACTCTGCCCGCAAGGGCTCATGGTCTGGGGCCAGGGAGAGACACTTGTCTAGGTCTCTACCCTCAACTCCCTCCTCTTTTTTCTTTTTTTAAGAATTATTTTATTTAGGGACCAGCAGATGGCATAATGGCTATAGCACTGGACTCCCATGGAGTGGACCACAGTTCGCATCCTGGACCTGGTGGCTTGAACTCATGCCGGGTGTGTGTGCATGCATGCCCGAGATCCCGAGAGGAGAATGAAGGAGAAGGGATTGTGCTGTGGCCATCCCCCTAGGGGGTGACTTCTCGCTTTCTCTCTCTCTGTCTCTCTTTGTCTTTCTGGCAAGCACACATACCCTATAGCAAAAACCTATCTGAAAAAAAAAAGAATTATTTTATTTAACTTTATTTATTTATTTTAATTTGATCAGAGAGGGACAGAGTGCATGAGAGAGAGAGAGAGAGAGAGAGGAAGGGGAAGTGAGAAAGTAAACCTCCAGGTCCAGGACTCGAACCATGGTTGGCCATGTGGGAGTACAACACCCTCAACCACCACACCCCCTCCCAGCCCCTCAACTCCCTCCTCTGAAACTGGAGTTGGCGCCTGCCTTCTCTTTGTCTCACAGAGATAAGATAAAAGAGCGTGATGAAAAGGGGTTGCATTATTTCCTATTCTAAAACAGTGGAGCGTGCATTTGTACAGAGGTTTCACAGCTTATGAAACACGTCCACAGCATTCACTGATTCTGCTGGGAGCTCCGGAGGCCCGAGGTGAGCGATTTTGAACAGCCAGTCACAGGCTCTCACAAACCGAGATGCAAACACGGAGCACAGCTGGAGAGCAGAGTCGCTTCTCTGCCTTCCACTCTGAGAAGATGGGAGATTTTGTAAGAGTTTTGGGGAAGAGGATCAGGAAGCAGAATGTCTGACAAAGGAGGGGGCAGGGCAGGGTAGGGTGTGAGGAAGGGTGGAAGGAACCTTGGTGGGCGTCAGAAATTTTCCTCAGGCTGGCATTGCCTGGTGTTGGCTATGCATGTCGGGTAGATCCCCATTTTTTTTTTCCTTTAATTTTTTCCTCTGTAAGATGAGAGATTTAACTCCATGGTCTCCAAAGTCCTTCCCACCTCTGACAGCTGATTTCTTTGAGATGAGCAGAAAGGAAGGGTGATGTTTCCCACTATTCTTCAGGCCCAACGAGGATAGACAACAAAGTCATAAATAAAAAGTATAATGCACACCCTTTAGGCAAGTTAGAAACAGCTCTAAATGAAAGCGCTTGCCTCTCCATCCCACTCCGGAGGTTTTCTGGAACGGACAATATGACTACACAGTCCGGCCTTGGGCCAGGAGAGGGGCTGGCTGGCACCTACCTCTGGGGGCCAGGCACATGTGCTTAGGTGCCCACAATCCTTAGAGGACAATGCAGGAGAGGGGACTGCAGTGTGTCCATTCCCCTGGGGGAGAGTGATTTCTCACTTTCCCTCTCCCTCTTTCTCTCTCCGGTGAGCACTTGCGCCTTATAGTAAAACCTAAAAGCAAAGTTTAGAAGATAGTTTTTTAATTGACAAGTAAAAGTTGCATATACTTATTGTGTGCGATGTTTCAAGAGTCGGCCCTGTAGCACAGTGATTAGTCCACATGGCTGACTGTGGTTTGCGTCTCCACCTGGTGGCTTGTAAAATACACTGGGCACATGCGCGTGAGTTGCCCAAATCCTGTAGGGAGGGAGACATAGAGGAGAAAGATTGTGGTGTGACCACGCCCCCACTCGGGGTGCTCCCCCCCCCACTCAAGTGTATATTGTGGAACGGATACATCAAACTAATATACTTATTGCCTCACATTTTCTCTTTTATAGTGAGAACACTTAAAACCTACTCGCAGCAATTCTTAGTAATGCAATATGTCGTTATAATTACAGTCACCATGATGTACAGTAGCTCTTTTGAATATTCCTCCTAACCAAAATATTATATCCTTGGACCAGCATCTCCCCAACACTCCAGCCCCTCTACCTGCCCTCTTCGTATATGGAAGTAGTTGTGGGTTAAATTCTACTCGGGAGAATGCCCTTTACTCACGACAGAGCACGTGCATGCATATGTGAGAGCGAGAGGCGGGCTTCTTCCACAGGGTCCTGGTCACACCGTGATCCCTTCTGCAGTCCTGCAGCCCATCAGATCCCGGGCACTTGGTCCTGCACGGGCCCCCATGTTTCAGGCTGACTGGGAAGGAATTTCTGCTGTGGCTACCAGGAAGGTGGAATGCAGCTTCTCTTGAGCAGAGCATTACGTGCCATGGAGCTGGCCCAGAAGTAGAAGGATTTTCAGGTGAAACTGTATTCGGGAAGCCCTTTGTGGAGCACCTGTTGGGTGTCTGTCCCTGGGCAGTATGTGAGGAACAAAGGAAGACAGACAGACTGCACTCTGCCCGCAAGGGCTCATGGTCTGGGGCCAGGGAGAGACACTTGTCTAGGTCTCTACCCTCAACTCCCTCCTCTTTTTTCTTTTTTTAAGAATTATTTTATTTAGGGACCAGCAGATGGCATAATGGCTATAGCACTGGACTCCCATGGAGTGGACCACAGTTCGCATCCTGGACCTGGTGGCTTGAACTCATGCCGGGTGTGTGTGCATGCATGCCCGAGATCCCGAGAGGAGAATGAAGGAGAAGGGATTGTGCTGTGGCCATCCCCCTAGGGGGTGACTTCTCGCTTTCTCTCTCTCTGTCTCTCTTTGTCTTTCTGGCAAGCACACATACCCTATAGCAAAAACCTATCTGAAAAAAAAAAGAATTATTTTATTTAACTTTATTTATTTATTTTAATTTGATCAGAGAGGGACAGAGTGCATGAGAGAGAGAGAGAGAGAGAGAGGAAGGGGAAGTGAGAAAGTAAACCTCCAGGTCCAGGACTCGAACCATGGTTGGCCATGTGGGAGTACAACACCCTCAACCACCACACCACCTTCCAGCCCCTCAACTCCCTCCTCTGAAACTGGAGTTGGCGCCTGCCTTCTCTTTGTCTCACAGAGATAAGATAAAAGAGCGTGATGAAAAGGGGTTGCATTATTTCCTATTCTAAAACAGTGGAGCGTGCATTTGTACAGAGGTTTCACAGCTTATGAAACACGTCCACAGCATTCACTGATTCTGCTGGGAGCTCCGGAGGCCCGAGGTGAGCGATTTTGAACAGCCAGTCACAGGCTCTCACAAACCGAGATGCAAACACGGAGCACAGCTGGAGAGCAGAGTCGCTTCTCTGCCTTCCACTCTGAGAAGATGGGAGATTTTGTAAGAGTTTTGGGGAAGAGGATCAGGAAGCAGAATGTCTGACAAAGGAGGGGGCAGGGCAGGGTAGGGTGTGAGGAAGGGTGGAAGGAACCTTGGTGGGCGTCAGAAATTTTCCTCAGGCTGGCATTGCCTGGTGTTGGCTATGCATGTCGGGTAGATCCCCATTTTTTTTTTCCTTTAATTTTTTCCTCTGTAAGATGAGAGATTTAACTCCATGGTCTCCAAAGTCCTTCCCACCTCTGACAGCTGATTTCTTTGAGATGAGCAGAAAGGAAGGGTGATGTTTCCCACTATTCTTCAGGCCCAACGAGGATAGACAACAAAGTCATAAATAAAAAGTATAATGCACACCCTTTAGGCAAGTTAGAAACAGCTCTAAATGAAAGCGCTTGCCTCTCCATCCCACTCCGGAGGTTTTCTGGAACGGACAATATGACTACACAGTCCGGCCTTGGGCCAGGAGAGGGGCTGGCTGGCACCTACCTCTGGGGTCTTCTGGTAGGCAGGGGGTCTTGAAAAGCTATTGGCCTCCTTGCGCTGTGGCGGCTGGCCAGCCAGGCTCCTACCGAGGCCTGCAGAGCCTGCCGTACCCAGCTGCTTAGCGCCTGGATGCTGTTCTTCTCTTTCCTTTTCTTCTTTTCTTTTCTTTTCTTTTTTTTTTTTTTAAGAATTATTTTATTATTATTATTATTATTATTTAATGTGCTGTAGTCATCAGAGAGAGAAAGAAAGTGAGAAAGTAAGCCCCAGGTCCAGGACTTGGACCACAGTCTGTCATGTGGGAGTCCAGAGCCCCAAACACCATGACGCCTGCTGGTCCGCTCCGTCCTGGGTGCTGTTCTGCCCACTTCCTGCAAGTGCTCCAACAGCAGCCAGTATGGCCGTGATTTCCAGGGGAGCTGGGGGCAGCAAGCCTTGCCGTGGGGAGGGTGGGGTACGAGAAGTTGAGCTCTGAGCTCTGCCCGTTCCAGGTGGCAGTTGGGAGACGCCTTCCTTGTACGCGGAAGAGGTGGTTGTGGTGCTCTCTGCAGCTTCTGCAGCTCAGCGGGGCCTGTGGACTCAGCCAGGCCTCCTTCAATGCCAAGGACCAGCATGCGAGGTGCTTCCTTTAGGGCGGTGTTTGTCTTCAGCCCGCGATCTGTTTGCTGTCTTCCTTTCATTTTGAGCATCCGATCCAGCCCCTACTGGATACCAGGATGCCTGCTTATACCTCTGTGGGCTGGAGCTCCGTCCTGCTGTGAGCACCCCAGTAGTCAGTGGTCTCTGATCCTTCCCAGCCGACCGCTCCAGGGCTGGAAAATTCTTTGTTTCTATTTGTCTGAAGTGGGTTTCCATAAACTTCCTGTCTGCTGTTCCTGGCTCTGCCCTCTGGCACGCTGACTTATCTGTTCAGGTCTACCAAGCGCTCACTGTGCCTGCCACGTGCCAGGGCCTCCTCCACGCCAGTCTCTTCTCTGGACTTGACATCTCAGTGGCTGTCATAGGACTCCGGGAACCTTGCCGACCTGGGCTGCCCTGCCCAAGGCCATCGGTACTCTGAGGTCAGCGAGGCTCAGAAAGCAGGACCCAGGGCTCAGCATGTCACATGAAATATGAGTGACATAGTGTGAGGACAGGGACAGCCTGGGAGCACTTCCTGCACCTTTCCAGGGCCCTCTGGCAGCTGCTCTCACACACGTCTCGCATGTGGGCAGGTGCCCTCTTCCACCCTCTCTGGTTGTGCTCGCCAGTCTTCCAACCTGGGCCTTTGAATCCTGACTCCTTCAGCTGGGGCTCAAAACTAAGGCAGTGTGCTCTTTCAGGAGTCACATCGCGAGACCTCCCCTTCCTATGGGACACTTGCATCTAACTTTGAGTGACAAGTGCTTTGGTTTGCGTTCTCTGTTTGTTTTTCTTTCTTTTTTTTCTTTTTCTTTTTTTCCCCCTTCTCTCTTTGGTAAAGAAATTGGGATATTCATCCTCAGAATGTCTCCCGTTTCAGCTTTGGCCAAGCACTTCCTCACGATGTCGTCTTGTTCCTGGTCTCCCCCGATTTCCTGTAGACTGGTGCTTAGATCTAGAGTGGAATAGGATCAGGTTCAGCCTTTCGGCTTGAACACTTCGGTGGTACTGTGCACTTGAACATTGTGCTGAACACTTGTGCGTGTGCACCCCAAATCCCATCACAGTGGAGAAATGGGGGAGAAGGGATTGCAGCGTGATCACACGCCACTGGAAAGTGCTCTCTCCCTGTCCTCTGTCTTTCTGTCCCTCTGTCTCTCTGGTGAACACATGTAGCCTGTGGCAATTAAAGAAAAAGATTCTTCTTCTCTATGTGGTTATGCTATTAAGAGTATATAAAACTGGGACCTTAACCATCAGCAGGTAGCATGATGGTCAAGGTGCTGGCCTCCCATATGGCTGACCACAGTTCAAATCCTGGACTTGGTGGCCTAAAACTCACTCCAGGCACATGGGCATGCATGCCCCAGATCCTGAGAGGAGCATATATGAGAAGGAATCGTGGCATGGCCTTCTCCCTGGGGGGGTGATTTCATGCTTTTTGTCTCTCTGTCTCTCTGGTGAACACACATGTCGTCCTATAGCAAAAAAGCTCTCTCTTTGTCAAAAAAAAAGAGTACATAAAATTAAGTTTTTTCCCCCAGTTTGTGTTCAATTGATAGATTGTTTTTTGATCAATTATCTTTTGCCACTATCATACTGCACAATAAATCAACCAAATCACAGTGACTTCAAATAGCAATTTTTTTGTTCTCACGCATGGATCCGCATGCTGGCTGGAATTCACTAACCGAGCCTGGGCTCCAGACCGCAGTCGTGTCCAGGTGCGCTGTCTCCTACCTTCCCTGGACAGCAGCTAGCTGGGACGTGTTCTTCCTGTGGGGTGACAGTTGCACAGGAGGGTGTGCCTAGCCACACAAGCACATTCTCAGCCTCTGACATGAGGATACAGCTGCTAAAGTCACTTCAGTCAAAGATATTCATGGTTAAGCCCCGTCAGCGGTGTGGTGGTGCAGTCTCCACGGCTGTGTAACAACTACCCTAAAACTTGGTGGTGGAGACAACCGTTATTTTGGTTACAGATTCCGTAGGTCAGGAATTCAGGCAGGCATAGGGGGACAACTTATTTCTGCTCCACAGTGTCTAGAGCTTCAGCTGTACGACTAGAAGGCTGAAGACTCAAATCATCCGAGGCCTTGTCACTTCCATGTCTGACAGCTGGTGCTGGCCGATAGCTGAGGGCCTCCGTGCTTCTCCGTGCGATCCCGCCACAGTGCCCGCTCTGGGCTCGCTCACAGTGGTCGCCGCAGTGCCCGCTCTGGGCTCGCGCACAGTGGTCGCCGCAGTGGTCGCCGCAGTGCCCGCTCTGGGCTCGCGCACAGTGGTCGCC
>NW_006209032.1:633381-665342 GCF_000334495.1 Tupaia belangeri chinensis | reverse complement strand
GCCCGCTCTGGGCTCGCGCACAATGGTCGCTACAGTGCCCGCTCTGGGCTCACGCACAATGGTCGCCGCAGTGCCCGGTCTGGGCTTGCTCACAGTGGTCGCCGCAGTGCCTGCTCTGGGCTTGCTCACAGTGGTCGCTGCGGTGCCCGCTCTGGGCTTGTTCACAGTGGTCGCCGCCGTGCCCGCTCTGGGCTCGCTCACAGTGGTCGCGCACAGTGGTCGCACACAGTGGTCGCCGCAGTGCCCACTCTGGGCTTGCTCACAGTGGTCGCTGATTCATCAGTGGGTGGGGAGAGGGCAGGCAGCAGGGGGAGCCTGCTGTGACCTGGGCCCAAAAGATACACAGCCTTAGAGCTGGCAGGTGGTGTGGTGGTTAAGGCGACTGGACTCCCACATGGCTGACCACGGCTTGAGTCCCAGACTTGGCAGCTTCCTTTCTCACTTTCCTTCCCTCTCTGTCTCTCTCTGGTTAACTTTAAAAAATAAAAATAAAACAATGACAATGATACGATTAAGTAAAATAATTAAAAAACCAAAAAGATACGTAGCCTTACCTCTGCCACATTTTTTTTTTCCTTTTTTCTTGTTTTAGTTTGCTTGGGCACATGCACTCACCAGAGAAAGACAGAGAGGCAGAGAGAAGGTGATAACCTCCCCCCAGGGAGAATGGCCACATCTCTTCTTGGGATTTTGGGCAGGCTTGCATGCACATGCACTTGGCATGTTTTTCAAGCCGCTAGGTCCAGGACTCCAACTGTGCAGTCGGCTATGTGGGGTCCGGCCTCTTAACCCCCCTGCCACTGGCTGGCTCCACTTCTGCCATGTTCTCTTCAGCAAGCGGTCACTGAGTCCCGCCCAGGTAAAGAGGAGGCTCAGGGACTCCATCTCTTCTCTGGAAGGGTCCAGGTTCTGTAAGAGCACGTGGGACTAGAAATCCTGTGGAGACCGTTTTTGGAATAGTCTGCCACAGCTGAAAAATGTACTCGCTGGAGGAACTGCAGAGCCACGTGGCAAAGGCGCAAGTCCGTGGGGAGCAAGGAACAGAGGGGTGCAGTGCTGTCCGCCAGACTGCCTTCTTTAGCCGTTTCAAAATTGTTTTTCTTTATTCATGATAAAGTACATGCGTGAGAGAGAGTGGAGAGAGAGTGAGAGACCCCTCCACAGGGCCTGGCCATGCCGTGATCCCTCCAGCCCACTGAATCCTGGGCACTCACGCATGTACCTAGGGATTCAAACTGCAGCTGCCACGTGGGCTCTAGTTTCTCTTGAAATTTTTCTGCTGTACCCCGGAGCTGGCCCCACTTTCTTATTTTTGGTTTATTTGTTTAAAAACGATTGGCCTAGTGGGACAGCTGTGTACCTAATGGTTAATAGAGATGGAGCCCACGTGACTAATCGTGGTTCAAATCCCAGCCCCAGTGGCTTGATAAACGCACCGTGTTTGTGTGCGTGCCCCAAATGCCAACAAGAAGGAAGATGGAAAAGGGATTGTGCAGTGACCACGCCCCAGCTCCCTTCCCCATCTCTGTTTCTCTCTGGATCGTGCACACACACCCCGGCTTTTTGGCCTAGTTTCAGTGGCGCATTTGGTAGCATACTGACTGCAATGCTGGACCAACCGTGGGTTCGAGTCCCTGGCCCAGTTGATCTGCAAAGTGCCAGAGACCTTGGGGACAGGGAGTCACAGCATGACAAGACCCTGTTGAGGGTGCTTGTCGCTCTCCTCTCTCTATGTTTCTCTCTGTCATATGTGTACATGCATGCACACTATCACAAATAAAATAAACTTGAAAAATTTATGTAAAGCTTTCACGTGAGTACAAATAAAATAATGTGTATCGAGAGAGCCCAGTTCTGTTTCTTAAATTTATAATGATTGTACTTAACTTTATTTATTTTAATTTGACCAGAGAGGGACAAAGAGAGCAAGAGAATTAAAGTAAGAGAGAGAGAAAGGGAGAGGAAGTGAGAAAGCAAGTCGCCAGGCCCGGGACTCGATCTGCTGTCAGCCATGTGGGAGTCCAGTGCCCTTAACCACCATGCCACCTGCCAGCCCCAGAGACAGTCTAATTCTATTTTGTCCCCTCTGCCTTACTCTCTTCTTTCCCTGAAAAGAATTAATTTTTATCAGTTTCCCCCTCCTATTTTTTTTAATTAAAAAATTTTTTTTAACGTTTTTTTTTTTTTTGCTAGAGGGTGCATGTGCTCGCCAAAGAGAGACAGAGAGAAAGGGAGAGGAGAAAGCTCCCTTCATGGAGAATAGTCATACTCCAATCTCTTATCCACTATCTCTCCCTCCTCTTCAGATTTTGGGTACACACGCACACACATATGCCCAGCATGGTTCTCGAACCACCAGGTCCAGCCCTCAACTCTGCAGTCAGCCATGTGGAATCTGGCTGCCTTAACCACCAAGCCATAGAGCCGGCCATCTTTTTTTTTAATTTTAAAAAGAATTATTTAGCTAATTTTATTCATCATTGTTATTTTTAAATTTGACCACAGACAGAGAGAGGAAGTGAGAAAACCAGCCACCAGATCTGAAACCCAGACTGTGGTCGGCTACGTGGGAGTCCAGCTCCTTAACCACCACGCCACCTGCTGGCCTGGCCTTTCTTTGTTATATAAAAGGTAGCGGACGCAGACTGTAGACACTGGACATGCTGTGCCTAGAAGACCGCCTTGTAGTGCACTGTAAGACTCCTCCCGTTTCTTTTTGCGTCTGCACAGGGCTTTGCCATGTGGGCACACTGAGGCTCCGTGGATGTTGGGCTGTGTCCAGTTTCCACTCTCACAGCACCACACTGGGAACCTGGGCATACCTTATTTTGTATTTTTACCAGTGTGTCTATGAGAGAGTTCCTAGAAGGAGGATTGCCGAAACGCTACGGAGGACATGTTCAGTCAGTTTTCTCTGCGTTGTCAAGGGGCAAGGCCAAAGCAGGGAGCTGGCAAGAGGACTTGGATGGCATTCAGGTGTGAGGGGTGGTCATAGACCGAGGATGGGGAGGATGAGGGTGCTAAAAAGTTCTCCATTTCTGGATATATTCTGAAAGTAGAGACGGAGGGTCCTGAAGAGCTGGCTGTGAAGAGTTGGAGAGAGAGAGGAGTCAGGAGGACGTCCTGTGTTTTGGCCTAAGCATCTGGTATACTCCGGGAGGAACACAGATGGGGCCTAAGATGGGGTATTTGTTCTTGGAAAAGTTATTTTATGATTTTTTTTTTTGAGAGGTTTTTGCTATAGGGCATGTGCTCTCGCCAGAAAGACAGAGACAGAGAAACAGAAAGTGAGAAATCACCCCCTAGGGGGATGGCCACGCCGCAATCCCTTCTCCATTCTCCTCTTGGGATCTTGGGCACGCACACACACACACCTGGCATGAGATTAAGCCACTGGGTCCGGGACTCAAACTGCGGTAGACTCCGTGGGAGTCCAGCAACATAGCCATTACGCCAACTGCTGGTCCCTTTATGATTTTTTTTTTTTTTTAATTTACCAGAGGGCACGCGTACTTGCTGAGAGAGAGCAGAACAGCACTCCCCAGTGGGGTGTGGTCATGCTGTAATCCCTTACCCATTTTCCACCCTGTTGGAATTTTGGCCATGTGTTTGCTTGAGCCCAGTGTGATTTTCAAGCCACTGGGACTGGGCTTCTAACTGTGTGGTCGGCGGTGTGGGATGCAGCTGCCTTGACTACCTGGCCACGGGCCGACCCCACAAACTGTGTTAGAGAAACCCAAGAGTGATGTTAGGCAGGCGGGTGGGTGTTCACATCGTGGCTGGGATAAGAGCGCAGCGCTTCACCTGCCAGCGCCTGTCGTGGTACCATGTGGTTCCCGGCACTCTGAACGGAGGACAAGGAGATCGAGGCAATGCTTGGGTTCCAGAAGAGGCAGTCAAGTACAGTCAGCCCCACAAATATTTACTTCATCAGATGCGACGTGTAAGTGAACGGCTCTGCGGGAGGCCTGGCACTGAGTATCAGCTGACGCCAGGTTCCGATCCCAGGGCTGAGGGTAGAGAGGCGAACAAGGCCAGCTAGCATCGCTGTTTCCTCCTGCACGGCATGTTTGAGTTAAACTTGACTGAGGGTGTGGTCCCTGCCTTCAGTGGGCACGGGGGTCACTGTGGTCCCCCCTCCTCATCTTCACATACAGCTGCTAACAGAATTTGGGCAGGCTTGGCCCGTCTCACAGGCTCTCCGAATCTGCAGCTCGTCGGAGCGGTCCAGGCCACCAGAGCATAGAGGACAGTCCTCACTGGCAGGAGTGCCACTTTGCCGTTTTAGCCCAGTCTCCTGTTCACCAGCTCCGTGAGGGCTAGCTAAGGGTGCTGGCCTTGGCAGATTTCAGGGAGAGGGAAGGGGACATGTGGGAGAACTTTTTTTTTTTTTTCGAGACATTTTTGCTATAGAGTGTGTGCTTGCCATATAGACAGAGAGATGGAAAAGGAGAAATCACCCCTCGGGGGGATGATCATGTCCTCCATTCTCCTCTCGGGATTTTTAGCATGCATGCACATATGCCCAGTGTGAGTTTCAAGCCACTGGGGTCCAGGACTCGAACTGCATTCGACCATGTTGGAGTCCAGCACCCTAACTACCACGCCACCTGCTGGTCCCCTGGGTGGGAAAATTCTGTAGGCCTGGGGCTGCCGCTTTGGGGCTGTGATCCGCTCTTGGGCAGCCGGGTCAGAGACACCACGGTCTGCCCCTGGGTGTGCATTTCTCTGGGCCCAGGGCCCAGGACGCAGGCTGCGCACACGGAGCTGGCTCAGGAGCCAGTGGGCTGGAGTAGGACGTTCCGATGGCCAGGCATCCATCTCTGCTCCCCTCCTGTGCTGAAAGCACTATTGCAAATGATGGTGCTTAGCACTGACTGCCTGGCAGTCTGAGCTGCACCACCCACAGAGCAGAGTCGGAGGGGGTTTCCTGCCAGGGCCCTTTTGGGGAGCTGCGGCACAGGCTGAGGCAGCAGAACAAAGAAAGGAAGGGAGCAGAACAGGGCAGCTCGCCCCGGGTGCTCCCTACAGAGCAGGGCTGCCACACTGCCTCCACCTCGTCCCGTCCTCCCCAGCCGTATTAGGGTGCATGTGGGGGCGCCTCACGGGTCCCCACTCTCACAGGGGGCTTTGCACCTGCCAGGCCATCTTGGTGTGTACCTTGGTTTGCCTAAGCCATGCAAACAAGAGCAGCAGGACATGACGTCTGCGCTGCTCCTACCCGGGTATCCCGTCAGGTGGGAAAGCCCTGGGAAGCCCTTCCAGGGTTCCAGGGATCCATCCTGGACCCATAGCAGCTTTCTTCCTTTTTAAAAAATTTGCTATAGGGGCATGCGCTCACCAGAGAGAGACAGAGAGAGAGGGAGAGAGGGAAGGTGGGAAAGATCCCCCAGGGGAGATGGCCACACCACAGTCCCTTCTCCTCTATCTCCTCTTGGGATTTGGGGCATGTTCACACACACACACATCTGGTGTATTTTTCAAGCCACCAGGTCTGGGACTCAAACCGTGTAGTCAGCCACGTGGGATCCAGAGGCTTTAACTACCACACCATCAGTTGGCCCTCTTTTTCTTTTCTTTTCTTTCTTTTTTTTTCTGGCCCTCTTTTTCTAAATGGTAAAAAAAATCAAACAAAATCTCTACACCTCCGAGTGTTGAGTGAGGAAAGACAAATGTGTTCCCTGGCCTCGACTTGGAGAGCCAGAATGCCTGATGAGAGCCCGTGGGGGGAGTGGCACCTCCCCTTCCAATGCCAAAACCCGGGCTCGCTGCTCTGGGCCTGCCTGGTGCTGCTAAGAGCCTGTTTCAGAGGCCAGGAGGAGGAGGCATCTGGAAGCTTTGCCTTTTTTGGAAAGCACCCTCTGCTCCCTGCACTCCCATACGAGCGCTCGCTCTGGGACTCGGGCCTGTGGAGTGGAGGGACAGTGACCCCAGGAGTGACATGGGCCAAACCTCGCAGCAAGATCTGGCAAACTGTCAGGCTCCCAGCTTCCTTTTCCTTAGTCCCCACTGTGGCTCGGTTACAAATAAAGCCAGATACAGCCCCTGCTTCAGAAAAGGAAGTGGCCCTGCCTGGTAGTAACCGAGGGGTTTTGTGTACATGCTGTGTTCCCTCCTGTGGGCACTAGAGAGTCAGGAAGGGAAGGCTGATTCCAGAGAGGCCATGGGCGTGTCCAGTTCCTCAATGCCAGTCAGGGCGGACAGGGAAGAGGAGTTCGGGCTTCCCAGCTCTGGCCTCTGCTCATGAACCTCCTGGGCCACTTTGAGATAAAGTGTCATGAGTCATGTGAAGGCACAGGGTATGCAGTGTGTGGGCCCAGCACCCTTCTTGCCTCTTTGCAGGGGTCCCAGCCCCTAGCCTAGTGGTCAAGGAAGTCTGATCTCACATGGCTGACTGCAGTTTGAATCCTGGCTCTGGTGGCTTGTAAACCATGCCGGGTGCGTGTGCGTGTGCTCCAAATCCTGACAGAGAAAAGGAGAGGGGATTGTGGTGAGATCACGCCCGATTAGGGAGTGCTCTCTCTCTTTCTCACACGTGGTGTGAATTCACTTTTCTTTAGTCATTCCTTCTGTAGGTTGCCTCGCTCAGATTCACAATCATCTAAACAGAAGACTCTGTGTACAGGCTCCTGGGGGCCCGGCCGCTTGCAGTATGAGCAGTCATTTGCAGCTGGCATCTGCATTTCTTCTTGGTGCTGGGAGGCTCCCTGTATTAGTACACTCTTCCTATTTCCCGTCAGAGACTCAAGCCCAAACCTGAACAAGAGTGCTCCCTGTCTCTCTAGGTCTCCTCTTTATTAAGCATTTCGGTGTTTGGGATTCAAAATTTCTTCTAATGCAGCCCAGCTCCACCTTGGGTCAGGCCTCCTTTGCAAGGCAAGAGAGGACTTGGAGTCATCCATCCATTCAACAAATGTTTATTGAGCTCTTACTACATGCCTAAGAGTGTTCTAGGCACTCCTTAAGGTCGGCTTCTGATCACACAATTCTTCGGCGTCTTGCTAATCTCACCACTCGTAGGAGGCTTCTGTGTCTAAATTTGCCCCAGGAACTTGAATCCCAAATTTCCAACCAGTCAAATCACAAGAGTTTGTCCCTAGGTTTTAGCTTAAATACTATCCTACCAGGAGCATTTTCATCGTCTTTGAACTGGCGACAACCAGGAGATGTCCCAGGCTCTGGCCTTCTTTTTTTTTTTGGAGAGGTTTTCGCTATAGGGCGCGTGTGCTCGCCAGACAGACAGAGAGAGACATAGAGACAGAAAGCGAGAAATCACCCCCCAGGGGGGATGGTCACACCGCAATCCCTTCTTCTCCATTCTCCTCTCGGGATCTTGGGCACGCACGCACACACGCCCGGCGTGAGTTCTAAGCCACCGGGTCCGGGACGCGAACCACGGTCGACTACATGGGAGTCCAGCGACCTTGGGTCAGGCCTCCTTTGCAAGGCAAGAGAGGACTTGGAGTCATCCATCCATTCAACAAATGTTTATTGAGCTCTTACTACATGCCTAAGAGTGTTCTAGGCACTCCTTAAGGTCGGCTTCTGATCACACAATTCTTCGGCGTCTTGCTAATCTCACCACTCGTAGGAGGCTTCTGTGTCTAAATTTGCCCCAGGAACTTGAATCCCAAATTTCCAACCAGTCAAATCACAAGAGTTTGTCCCTAGGTTTTAGCTTAAATACTATCCTACCAGGAGCATTTTCATCGTCTTTGAACTGGCGACAACCAGGAGATGTCCCAGGCTCTGGCCTTCTTTTTTTTTTTGGAGAGGTTTTCGCTATAGGGCGCGTGTGCTCGCCAGACAGACAGAGAGAGACATAGAGACAGAAAGCGAGAAATCACCCCCCAGGGGGGATGGTCACACCGCAATCCCTTCTTCTCCATTCTCCTCTCGGGATCTTGGGCACGCACGCACACACGCCCGGCGTGAGTTCTAAGCCACCGGGTCCGGGACGCGAACCACGGTCGACTACATGGGAGTCCAGCGACATAGCCATTACACTAACTGCTAGTTCCCATGGCCTTCTTGATGTGTTTGTGAAGAGGCCTTGGTTTCCGAGGGCTGTGTGCTTGGGGTCAGGCCTTGTAGGGCCAGGTCCCAGCCTCACCACCCTCTTTCCTGGTGACCTTATTAAGCTACTTTGTTTCTTTTATCTTTAGTTTTCTCGTTGGAAAAAAATGGAAATGATAAGAATACCCACTGTGTGGTTGTTAGGCGGTGGGTTATGTAAAAGGGCCTGGTACGCGGAGGGAGCCGAGAACACACTCGCTGCTGGGGCGTGGTGCGGCTGTTCTGACTCTGAGTGGTGGAACGCACTGAGATCATTATCTGCCTCAGAGCTGAGTGTTTTGTTTTGCTTTTCATTTTAAACATCACTTTTTATTTTCTGATTTTGTGGATGCTTAATTTGTGAGCACAGTAGCATAATGCTTACAATTTGGAAAAGAATATTGCCGATTTGGATGATACAGGGGAGATAAACTTTTTATTTCTTTTTTAGTTTTTGCTATAGGACCTGTATGCTCACTGGAGAGAGAGAGAGAAATCACCCCCTAGGGGGGATGGCCACGCTACAATCCCTTTTCCTCCATTCTCCTCTCAGGATTTGGGACATGCATGCACCCATGCCTGGCGTGTTTTTCAAAACCGTGGGGTCTGGGACTTAAACTGCTCAGTTGGTTCTGCGGGGTCCAGCCGCCTTAACCACTCCGCCACTGGCTGGCCCACAGATAACCTTTTTTAAACATCTTTTTGTGATATAATTCTCATCTTACAAAATCCGCCCCTTTTAAGTGTGTCGTTCAATGGTTTTTAGTGCATGGAGACTTGTGTAATCGAAGTTACAACTGAAGTTGAGCGCATTTTCATCACTGCAGAAAGAAACCCCATGCCCATCAACCATTGTTTCTCATGCTCCCTCCTCCCTCCCTTCTGTCTGCCACTACAGATTTGCCTGTTCCAGACACTTCATACAAATGGAATTGTGGGGTGTTTGTGCACGTGTGTTTTAGTTTACCAGAGGGCACATGCGCTCACCAGAGAAAGACAGACAGAGAGAGGGAAGGGGGGCGGGAAAAGCAGCCCCCTTAGGGCGTGGTCAAGCTGCAATCCATTCTCCATTTCTCCACCCTGTTGGGGTTTGGGGCACACATGCATGCACGCCCAGCATGTTTTTCAGCCTGCTGGGTCCAGGACTAATTCCACACAGTGAGCCATGTGGGATCTAGCTCTTTCACCACTAGGTTATGGGGCTGGCCCAGTCCATGTTTTTGGGATCTGGCTTCTTTCTTTCTTTTTCTAAATTAAATTTTATTTATTTATTTTAAATGTTTGACCAGAGACGAGAGAAAGTGAGAATGCAGACCGTCTGGTGTCCAGGACCTGAACCACTGTCAGCCATGTGGAAGTCCAGCACCTTAAACTACCACACATGCTACTGGCCCCAAGATCCAGCTTCTTTCACTTAGCATGTCTTCTGCAGCTCATTCGTGATATAGCATGTGTCAGGACCTCATTCCTTTTTATTGCCCAGTAATAATTCCATTACACGGATGTTCCGCTTTTACGTATCCATTCATCAGTAAGTATGATGTTGGGGCCAGCAAGTAGCATGATAGTTAAGGCACTGGACTCCTACATGGCCCACCACGGTTTGAGTCCTGGACCTAGAGGCTTGCTTTCCTAATTTCCCTTTCTCTCTCACTGTCTCTCTCTGGTCAAATGAAACAAATAATAATGATAATAAATGAAATAAAATAATTCTTTTTTTTTCTTTTTGGAGAAATTTTTACTATAGGATATGTGTGCTTGCCAGAAAGACAGAGAGAGACAGAGAGATGGAAAGCAAGAAATCACCTCCCCAGGGGAGATGGCCATGCTGCAATCCTTTCTCCTCCATTCCCCTCTCAGGATCTTGGGCATGCATGCACACACGCCTGGCATGAGTTTAAGCCACCGGGTCTGGGACTTGAACTGCAGTTGACCACATGGGAGTCCAGCAACGTAGCCATTATGTCATTTGCTGGTTCCATATATTTTTTAAAGGATTACTTTATTTAACTTTATTTATCCATTTATTTATTTTCATTTGATCAGAGGGATAGAGTGAAAGAGAGAGAGAGAATTCGAGAGAGGAAGTGAGAAAGCAAGCCACCAGATCCAGGACTCTTATCTGGTGGTTGGCCATGTGGGAGTCCAGCACCTTTAACCACCACGCCACCTGGCACACCCCCCCCCTTTTTTTTTAGAGAGATTTTTGGTATAGAGTGTGTGTACTCACCAGAGAGATAGTGAGAAAGAACATGAGAATCACCCCCCCCCCAGTAGGGTGGCCATGCCATAATCTCTTCTCCTCCATTTTCCACTTGGGATTTTGGGCACACATATACACATGTGCCCAGCATGAATCTCAAGCTGCTGGGTCCAGGACTTGAACCATTGCTGACTATGTGGAAATCCAGTGCCTTAACCACTATCCCATCTGCTGGCCCTGAGACAATATGTTTTTAGAGTTCATTTTATTGTCTTTCTTATTTTCCATTTCTGATTCTTCCCGTTTTCCCCTGCAGACTCAAGTTACCTTCTAATGTCATTTGCTTTCTTCAGTATGGTTTCGTTCCCACCCACCCTCCTCGTGTTCTTTTTGTCAAACATACTCCGTTTCTGTGTGTCATAAGCTCAACAGTGTAGATGCACCGTAGTGTATAAATGCATTGTTTTAGGCATTGGCTTTCTAAATCAGTGACGAGAATAAAAGAGAAACGTGCACTTATCTTTCTCTCATACTAACCTGCATAATTACCTTTAGCCGGACTCTGTGTGTGTGTGTGTTCGAATTACTATGTGGCGTCACTTGCTTTCTGCTTGAAGAATTTCCTTTATTATTTCTTGTAAGGTAATCTGCTATCAGGAAATTTCCCCCCTGCTTTTGTTCATCTGGTCATGTCTTTATTTTGCTGTCATTTAAAAATGATCTTTTTCCCCCCAGAGATTTTAAAGCTCATATTGTATTTGTTATTTAAAAGGCTGTTGACTCTGATAAGGTTGAGAACCAATGATAGAGAAATATTATGAAATGATGAAAGAGCAACCCCATCACTCTCTCTCTCTCTTTTCTTGTAATTATTTTTACCATAGAGTATGTGTGCTTGCTGGGGAGACAGACAGAGGGAAAATGAGAAAGCACGCCCAAGAAGGATGACCGCTCTGCAGTCCCTTCTCCTCCATTCTCCTCTTTGGATTTCAGGCCTGCACACACATACACTGGTGTGTTTTTCAAGCCGCTGGGCCCAGGACTCAAACCTCAAAGTTGGTCATGTGGGATCCAGCTGTCTTAACCATTATGCCACTGCCCAGCCCCTTAACTGCATCTCTATTCACAGGTTTTTTTTTCCAAGAAAGAAGATAATTTAGGAAATATTTGGTCTTTTTAAAAAGTTTCTTTCCTGGGGACCAGCAAGTGGTGTGGTAATTGGGGTGCTGGACCCACATGGCCAACTGTGGTTCAAGTCCCAGACCTAGTGGCTTGCTTTCTCACTTTCCTTTTCTCTTCCTCTGGTCAAGTTAAGAGAATAATAACAATACTAAATTAAATTGGATAATTCTTTGGGGGAAAAAAAAGTTTCTTTCAGTAAGAGACAGAGACCGATAGTGAGAGAGAGAAAGAGAGACAAGCACTTTCAACAGAGTCTCCTGCCCCTAGTGATCCCCTCCCTAGCCTTCCCGCCAACCAGGATCATGGGCGCACCGACACAGGCCAACCATGGAACCAAACGCATGAACTTCCCACGGATCCAGCGTCGCTGGGCAGCACATTACTGCCGCAATGCTCAACTGGTTTGAGACACACTTGATTTTTAAAAAAGAATTATTTGTTTAATTTTATTTATCATTATTATTTTAACTTGTTACAGGGCATGTGTACTCACTAGTGACAGACAGAGAGAGAGAGAGAAAGTGAGAAAGCAAGCTGCCAGGTCCAGGACTCAAACCACAGTTGACTATGGGGAGTTCAGCTCCTTAACCACCTGCTGGCCCCCATACTTGATTTTTAAAATAAAGTTGTTGTTTTATTTTTTCCTCCCTCCCATGTGTCAGGGGGGACCCATAACAGGGTCTTCATGTCATGCCCCAGCCTTAGCCTCAGCCTGCCTGGATTACGGGCACACATGCTAGGCCTAATGTGTACAGGGTTTGGGGACAATGAACGAGGACCTTCCCTGGTGGCATAGTTGCTTTATCACTGTGCCACTGTTTGCTCCATTTTTGTTTGTTTGGTTGGTTTTTGTTTTTTTTTATTTGTTTGTTTTGTTTTAAGATTTAAGGTTCTTGGAGATTTAAGGTTCTCATAGATTGGGTTGCAGTTGTAAGAAATAATACAGGAAGGTTCTTTTACATTTTGTTGAATTTCTTCTAGAAGTAACATTTTACAAAACTGCAGTATAATATTACAACCAAGATTTTGACATTCATATACACTACCAATCTTATTTAGATTTTTCCGGTTCTGCTTGTATTTGTACGTATGCTTATTAAGTTGTATACACTGTTATCACTCATATAGACTCGTGAATCTACCCCTGCAGTCAAAATATGAAACAGTTCTAGTTATAAGAAACCTGTGTGTGTGTGTGCGTGTGTGTGTAAAATAACTATACCCACCTTCTTCCTGCCCCTCCCTTTCAAACCATCCCTAATTCCTGGTAACGACAAATTTGTCCTCTACTTTAAAAATTTTGTCATTTCAAAATATTTTACAAGTGGAATCATATAGTACGTAACCTTTTGGGGTTGCCTTTTCATTTGTTTGCTTTTTTTTTTTTTAATTGCCAGAGGTGCGTGCGCTCATGAGAGAGAGACCCCGGTGGGTCATGGTTATGCAGCAGACCTTTTCTTCATTTCTCCATCTGGGCAGGAATTTGAGCATGCGTGCACACGTGCCCAGCTTGTTCCTCAAGCAGCAGGTTCAGGACTTGAACTGTGGTCAGCCATGGGGGTGGGGGGGCAGTTCCCTTAACCACTGTATTACGGGGCTGGCCAGGGGAGTTGAGTTTTGTCACTGAGCATAATTCCCTAGAGTCTCATCCAAGTTGCAGCTTTCAATACTTTCTTTTTACTGATGAGAAGTATTTCATACGATGTGTGTGTTACAGTTTGTTCAACCATTTGCTGTTGAAGGTCATCTGGGCTGATGCCAGTTTTGGTTTATTATAAAAGGTTTGTTATGACTCTCCATGCATAGGTTTTTGTGCAAATATACATTTTTCATTTATCTGGGATCAATACCCATGAGTGCAGCTGCTGGGTCGTTTGGGAGTTGCATGCTTAATTTTTAAAGAAACTGCCAACCTACTCTCCAGATTGGATGCATTTTCTCTTACCACCAGGAGTGTCTATGCATCCTTGTCAGCCTTCGCTATTTGTTGTCCTTATTTTTCATTTTAGTTCTTATTAGAGATCTATAGTGAATCTCTTTTTTACTTTATTTCCCCAATGGCTGATAGTGTCGACAATCTTTCCATATGCGTATTTGCCAGGTGGATAACCTTTTTAGAATGTCTAGGTATGTCTTTGGCCCATTTTCTAATTAAATTTTTTCCTCTCAGGTAAGCCTCAGCACAGGCAGTAGTGTCCTGGTCTGCAGTGCTGGAAGCTCATGACCAACTGTGGGTTCAGATCTTGAGTTGGCGTGAAACACACACATGCTCTGGATATATTTTTCAAGCTGCTGGGTCTAGGACTTAAACCATACATAGGCCATGTGGGATCTAGCCACCTTAATCACCACCCCATCTGGCTGGCCCACATGCCTTTATTTCTTTTACTTGCCTTATTACAGAGTGTAG
This sequence comes from Tupaia belangeri chinensis, assembly GCF_000334495.1. Lineage (NCBI taxonomy): Eukaryota > Metazoa > Chordata > Mammalia > Scandentia > Tupaiidae > Tupaia > Tupaia belangeri. The sequence goes on along the minus strand of NW_006209032.1, from coordinate 651,492 downwards.
AACCTTAAAAAAAAAAAAACTTAAAAAAATAATTATTTTATTTAACTTTATTTATTTATTTACTTAATTTAATTTGACCAGAGAGGGACAGAGCATGAGAGAGAGAGAAAGAGAGAGAGAGAGAGAGAGGAAGAGAGAGAGAGAAAGAGAGAGAGAGAGGAAGAGAGAGAGAGGAAGAGTGAGAGAGAAAGAGAGAGAGAGAGAGGAAAAGTGAGAGAGAAAGAGAGAGAGAGAGAGAGAGAAAGTGAGAAAGCAAACCACCAGGTCCAGGATTGAGCTGCAGTCAACCATGTGGGAGTCCAGTGCCCTTAACTCCCATGCCACCTGCTGGCCCCTGCAGTGTTTAGAACTTCTAATACTATGTTGAACAAGAGTGGTGAGAGAGTACATTTCTCTGTTTCTAGGGGGAAATATTCAGTCTTTCACCATTAAGTGTAATGGTAGCTGTAGGTTTTCTTTTGTATGTGCTCTTTATGAAGTTAAGGTAGTAATTCCTTTTTACTCCTACATGCTGAGACTTTTTACCATGAACAGGTGTTGGCTTTTGTCAAATACTTCTCTGTGTCAGGTGATAAAATCATATGATTTTCTTATTATGTTAATATATTGATAGAGTTTCAAATGATGAACCATTTGCTTTCATTTTTGAAAGATAGTTTTGCTGGGTATTAGATTCTTGGTTGACAGTTGAACTTTTTAAATGTTTAGATTAACATTTTCATCAAATTTGTGCACTTGTCAGCTTTTTTTTTTTTTTTTTAACTATAGGACATATGTGCTTATAAGAAAAAGACAGAGAGAGAGAAATTCCCCAGGGCGGATGGCCACTCTGTGGTCCCTTCTCCATTCTCCTCTCAGGATTTTGGGCATGTACACAAACGTGTCCTTGTATTTTTCAAGCTGTTGAGTCTGGGACTCAAACCACAGAGTCAGCCATGTGGGATCCAGCACCTAAACAACCATGTCATCTGCTGGCCCCAGCCTTATTTCTCTGAAAAAAAAAAATTTTTTTTTTGGAGAGGTATTTTCCTATAGGGTACGGGTGCTCACCAGAAAGACAGAAAGCAAGAAATCACCCCTTGGGGTGATGGCCATGCCACAATCCCTTCTCCTCCATTCTCCTCTTGGGATCTTGGGCATGTATGCACAGGCATCTGGTGTGAGTTTAAGCCACCGGGTCTGGGACTTGAGCCACGGTTGACTACATGAGAGTCCAGCTACATAGCCATTATGCCATCTGCTGGTCCCCGTTCTCTGAATATTTTAACCTCCATTTCTTTCTTTCTTTTCTCTCCTTGTATTTCCATTATGCATATGTTGGCGCACTTAATGGAGCCCACGTTTTCTTGACACCTGTTCTTTTTTCTTAATTCTTTTTTATCTTTGTTCTTCAGATTGCACAGTATTACTGGTCTATATTTAAGTCCACTGTTTCTCCTGCCAATTTAAATCTACCATGGAGCCTCTCTAGCAATTTCTAAATTTCCATTATACTTTTCAACTGGAGGAGCAGAGGAGGTGGTCTGCAGAGCAGATAGCATTCATTAGAGCTGCTGAATGTCACACGGGCGACCTTCTCCCCAGAGTTCCACAGGAGTTACTGGGATCCTTACTGCACTCCTGGGAATGGTGGCATCCCATGCACTTGGCTCTGCTTTTCTTTCCCAGCTTCATGAGATGTACAAATGACCAGAAGCCTAGAGAGACTTAAATAAGAACTCAGCTTCTTGGGACCAGCAGTTAGTGTAATGTCGCTGGACTCCCACGTGGTCGACTGTGGTTCGAGTCCTGGACCCGGCGGCTTAAAACTCATGCCGGGCATGTGTGCATGCATGCCCAAGATCCCGAGAGGAGAACGGAGGAGAAGGGATTGCGGCGTGGCCATCCCCCCTGGGGGGTGATTTCTCACTTTCTGTCTCTCTCTGTCTGTCTGGCAAGTGCACGCGTCCTATAGCAAAAACCTCTCCCAAAAAAAAGAACTCAGCTTCTTCAATGGTCCTGAGTGTGGACCTCCTTCAGTGCCTCCTCTGTTTCTTGGCCAGAACGGTTAAGGCTCTTGAAGCCAAGTCCAGCATGCAGAGCCCAAGGCTGTGGAGGCAGTACCAGAGGCAGTTCCCCTCCAGGCCGTTGTCCTCATTGAAATCGCTGCCTGGCATCTCAGAGTTAACGTTGATTCTGAGTCTACCCTGGCATATATCCAGTCTCAGAATGACACCGGGGAAACAGTTTTCCAGTTTTTTTTTTTTTTTTGGTGGGGGGGAGGGGGTGCGGGGGGATATGTATCACTTGCATAGTTTGCTTCTGAAGAATTTTTTCTTTTATTTTTCAATAAGAGGTAGTTATTAGATTTCAGGAAACTGTAGGATTTGTTTAAATGAGTCACAGCATTTGGCTGAAATAGAGAGGACTCCATCTGCTGCCTTTGCGTGGTCCCCATTTCTGTTTTCTGGGGCTGAGCTGTAAGGGAAGCAAGAGAACGCAGTGTTCCGTGAGCTCACTGCGAGGGGCACAAGCTTCCCGAGCAGACATGGAGAAGCGGACCCTTCGCCCTGAGAGCTGCTCAGGTTGAGATCCCAGCTCCAGCCCCTGTGTCTGTGTGAGCAGGGTAGGGACAGGAGTGGGGCTTCTCATCCCCTGAATTCCCCAGCTCTCTCCTGGAGTGCCCTTGAGCTTGCCCCGTGTCAGGAGCAGCTCCCGCCCAGCTGCAGTGGTGCAGGCAGTAGGGGGCGCTGCTGGGCCACGCTGGAGACCATGCCGAAAGGCTCTGGGTGTGTGTCTGGGTCTGCGTCCAGGTACCATTAGTGCCCATGGCCTGCCCATAATCCGGACTGGCTACAGGGCTGAGGGCACGACTGCAGCGTGAAGACTGCCAAGGATGCCCCACATAGGAAGTAAACTTTAAAGGAGGAAAGGCCAGCGGGGACCATCCACCGCAGGGGTGGCCTTCGGGAGCCTGATGTGCTCCTCTGTCCCTGGGGCGGCACAACTCGCTCTAAGTGGCCCTCCCAGCGCAGGTGGCAGTGCCTCAGGTCAGCAAGGGTCGAGGAGCATGAGACAGAACGTGAAAGGGCGCGCGTTTGTGGGAGGAGAGACCTGGGAGGCAGCCCTCCTCTCTGAATCTTGCTTCCTCATCAGCCCCTCCGCTGCAAAGCTGCCGAGGGTGGACTGAGCCGAGGCTGCTAAGAGCCTAGCATGTGCGTAACAATGGCCAGTGTCCTTGCTCCCCCACTGTCTGGCCTCTCTTCTGCTCACGCTGCGCTTTTATCAGCACTGGAGCCTTGTGTGCCGGGTGAAAGGAGAGGTGTGCGGTGAGTCAGGGACACAGCACGGAAGATGCTGACGCCCCACGCAGCTCCTGCAGAGTGGCTCCTGCTCCGTCAGCAGACTGGCCTGACCCACTTGGCCGTACCTGCCTCTTACCGAGCAGCTGAGGTGTGGCCCCCCCCACCCGCCAGTAGGGCTAGGCCCGCAAGTCACGCGCGTCTTGCTGGCTCCTGCAGGATAGGAGTCGGATTCACAGAGCCAGAAGGTAGACAGGAGTTACCAGGGGCGGGAGGAGGAGGGAAGTGTGTTTGATCAGCACAAGTTTCAGTTTGGGACTGAGGTGCACGGCAATGACGTCTGCACAAAATGCCATATCCCTCCCCCCTCATTCTTGTTCTGCCGAGCACCCACTATACTGGGACGAATCTGGCTTACCCATTGCCTGTGTCCCGCACTGAGGTGAGTCCTAAGAGGTGAGAGGCCCCATCTGCCTTGGTCACTGCTAGGAAGCCAGCCACTGCCGTGCAGCCCAGTGCAGAGGCCCGGTGGGTCCTGGGCACTCTGACGTTCAAGGAAGCCCACGCCCAGGTTGCTCTGGCCCTCACTGGGGCCTTGTCTCCTTCCATGTCTGCCTCTTGTATTCAGATCTGCATTCACTGCATCCCCTAGCCTAGGCACCTGACTCTGTTCTCTGGAACCCCCCAGCTACCCTGGGACTCAAGCACCTGCCCCGGACATTTGCGCCACCTGTCAGGTGAGGACTTGGCGCTGCCTGAGTATGCAGAATCCCCGACACCTCTCCCGCAGGGCCGTCTAGACCCCCATGGCCTGTCTGTTCCTCCTGGCCAGGGGGCCTTCAGGCCTGTTGCGTGACCCTGGCTCTCAGATCCTCGTCTCTCCCCTCTGGTCAGACGGAGGCCACACAGTTCCACAGCTTTCTCTCCTTGGCATCGCTGGCTGGACTGCTCAGCACTTCCTACTTCCCTGAAGACTTTGGCACCAGAATCCAGGCTTCCTGCCCACTCCACTTGCTTTCAAGCCAGGGAAGGAAGAGGGGAGGAGGCAGGAGCTAGGCTGTTCTCAGTAGTGATGCTCACCTGGCACTGCCCTTCCTCCTGCGGGTGGCCTAGCCCCTCTGGCACTCTGGCCAGGCCGATTCAGGGCTGGGCTAGCCCCTCAGGGCATTTGCTCTTCCCTTTGGGAGCAGGCCTCCTTGGCAGGACCTTCCTCAGTGGCTAGCCAAGTACCGTGGAGAGCGTCATCACACATGCGCACACACACACACGCACACGCATACACACACACATACACACGCACACCCATACACACACGCACACACGCACACACACGCATACACACACGCATACACACACGCATGCATGTCTCAGCATGCTTTTTTTCTGAGTCATAACCACCCTTTAAGGGCTGGCCTTGTAATCTAGTACTTAAGGGTATGTGGGATCCCATATGCAAACATGGTTCAAATTCTGGCCCCAGTGCCAGATCCCAGCAGGGTGGAGACATGGGAGAGAAGAGACTGCGCATGACCGCCCTGTAGTGGTGCTGCTCCCTCTCCCTCGCTGCCTCTCTGGTGCATGCACATGCCCTCTGGCAATGCTTCCCCCCCAAGTCACTTTCAGATGCACAGGCAGATATTCCCCCATGAAGACATCTGTCTCTATGGAACTGAAGCCCGAGTAGCTGAGTTTAATGCTCTCAATGTGTGAAAACACATCAGGTAGGGACACAGGTGTCCTCGAGCCTCTGCTGCCTACGCACAGCCCTGGGAAGGAGAGCATGGAGGGAGCTCCTGGGGTCAGCCAGGGGCAGGGCCTCTCTGGTCAGGGATAGGACCAGCTACCTGGAAGGGTTTGAGGCTCCTTGCGGGAAGCTTGGGCCTAGCCAGGTCTGTGGACCCTCAGTACCCCACAGCAGACTGAGCAGCGCAGGAAGGAAGAATGGGGAGGTGAGGTGGGGAGGAAAGGCTCTCATGAGACGCTGCTAGGCATGTCGTCCACAGTTGGCATCTAAATGTGAGCCCCCAGCCCCTCCCTGGCTGAAGGAGGATGACGGAAGCCTAAGTGCCCCCTCAGATACTAGCCTTCACCTTCTAAGTTAGACCTCTCGGAAGGGAACAGCAGGAAAACCGCAGAGGAAAGACTGCTTTGTTGGTGAAAAGGACCCTGAGCCACCATCCCGAACCTCGTTCTGCACGGGCTGATAGGCTCGTGGAACGGCGGGCACAGCGATGGGAGGGTGGCAGTGCTTCCTTCCACGAGTGTCCTTCCATGTTGCAGTGGGTCTTTTTAGAAAAGCAATGTTTCTCCTGCAGGAATCTGGAGTCTCATTTACCCTCTTGAGAGCATGAGGCCCTGAGCAGTCTCCAGGAAGGCCTGGCAGGCTTCTGGGGGTGGGTGAGCCTGGGAAAGGCCCAGGGTGCTTGAGCCAGGTTTGGCAGGTTGAACTGGGTTTTATTATTTATGTATTTATTTAATTTGTTCTAATTTGCTACAGGGGGCATGCACTTGCCAGAGAGAGAGAGAGAGAGCGGGAAAATGAGGAGGATGGCCATGCTGCAATCCCTTCTCCTCTCTTTTCCTCTCAAGATGTTGGACACGCATGCACATGCACCCGGCATACTTCATGAGCCACTGGCACTGGGACTGAAACTGTGCAGCTGACCATGTGGGACCTGGCTGCGTTATCCACCACGTCGTCCAGCTAGCCCTGGGCTGGATTTTAAGGAAAGGGCCTTGTAGGAGGACATGAGCTGGTGGAGGTGGGAGTCAGATGGGGGTCAGGAATCCCTGCCTGAAGACAGCCGGGAAGAGGACATGCCTAGTTGTCCTGAAAACATGCCAGGTGTGTGTGTGTGCCTACCTAGGATCCTGGCAGGTTAGGGTGCAGAAGGAAGGGGATTATGGCATTACTGCGTCCTGCGGAGAGTCACTTCCCCTCTCTCTGTCTCGTGAGCACACATCACAAATTAAAACAAACAACAAACAAAAAGTAATTCTAATGCTGTACATGCCATAGGTCTTTTTTTTTTTTTTTGAGAGGTTTTCGCTATAGGGCGCGTGCGCTCGCCAAACAGACAGACAGAGACAGAGAGACAGAAAGCGAGAAATCACCCCCCAAGGAGGATGGTCACGCCACAATCCCTTCTCTTCCATTCTCCTCTCGGGATCTTGGGCACGAACACACACACGCCCGGCGCAAGTTTTAAGCCACCGGGTCCGGGATGCGAACCACGGTCGACTACATGGGAGTCCAGCGACATAGCCATTACGCTAACTGCTGGTTCCCCATGCCATAGGTCTTTTTAAAAAAAATTTTTCATTTAACTTTATTCATTTATTTATTCATTTGTTTATTTCAATTCGACCAGAGAGAGACAGAGAAAGAGAGAGAGAAAGTGAAAAAGCAAACTGCTAGGTCTGGGACTCGAACCGTGGTCAGCCATGTGGGAATCCAGCACCTTTAACCACCACGCCACCTGCCAGCCCCATGCCATAGGTCTTGATGAAAGGGTGCACTGTGATTGCTCAGGCATGGCAACGTCCTGGGTCCAGTCCTTGTGATGCCAGAAAAGAAAGGTCCGTAAGTGGGACTCTCACTTCTTCTGATGTCACAGTTCAGGGTCATCTGGAAAGCTGATGAGGTGACAGAAGAGTCCTTCAAGGAGGGCTGACCTGGTCTTGGCTCTGAGTGTGACTGGCCTGGCCTCCTGCCTGCTTTCTCTGCCTTCCTCTCAGCCTCTCAGCTCTAAGCTGGGGGTCTCACCTGTCCTGGCTCCCCCAGGAGTACCCTGCTCATGAGCTGTTACCCAAGTCTGATGAATAAGTGGGGGAAAAGGCATGAAGGCACTAACTGCAAAACTATACCACTCTGTCTTCTACTGAGTTCTGGCTAAAGAAAGCCTTTTTTCCTACTGCAGAGTAGTAAAACCCCATCTTTGGCTCATTCCCCTTTGGAATTTGTGAATAATGGGTTGAACCAGACCTTTGTAAAAGATGAATGTCTAAATATGACTGCTTAACTTACTAAAATAAGAAGTTGTTTTCAAGCCTTAGCAGTCATGTCCTATAAACCTTGCATAATTACAAATTATTTTTCTTCAGTTAATTAAGGTAGGCAAGGAAGCTTCTGTTTCCTTTAACCTGCAAACAGGGATCACATCCCCAGTAGGTTCTGGAAATCCTCTGCCTTCATGGGTTTCTCAGCCTGCTTGGAGACTCAGGGAGGGCTCCACACCAGAATTTAGGTCAGAAGATGCTGTGGAGGCATTCGGCTAGCCCTCCGGAGAACTCTTAGACATGGGTTCAGGAAAGCACCCAGCTGTGGGTGTGCTTCTAGGCCTCAGCCAGGGCTTGGATGCAGAGGCTGTAGGTGCCAGTCAAGAGACAAGGCTGGTGTGATAGGCAGGTGCCCACTGACTGAAGGCCAACTAAGCTGTGGAGGAGCTAGGCCCCCATGGACGTCAGGTCTAGGTACCTCCTGAAATTAAACAACATTGTTTATGGATGTATACATACATATATATGTATACATTCCCCCCAGGAATAAGATCTAAGATTTTTAATTGGTTTCCTAAAAGGGCCGATGCTTTAGCAATGCAGAACTTGCACAGTGGAAAGCCAGATAAAAACAGCATTTCTTTAGGACAGTAAACTGTCTTCTGGTTAAATATGATTAAATGCTTATTTAAAATTTGTTTATTTCTTGAGAGAGAGAGACAGAGAGAGACCTTGATAAGGTTCTGCTATGCTGTGATCCTCTCCCCAGCCTTTCAACCATTCAGGATCGTGAATGTGTCCTGGATGCACCCTGCATGTTCAGGACTCAGGGCCTGCTTGTGTTGCAGCACCCTGCTACTTGTGCCACTGCAGCTGGGCTTGCTCAGTCTCTTAACTAACTAAAACTGCAAGAACAAGAAACAGAAAACAAACGAACAAACAAACAAAAACTAGCAAACACTCATAACCTGAAATGCAATAAACAGAGAATGGCTTCTAAGTACAGAAAAGTCAGCCCAGGGTGACAGAGGATCCCAGGAAGGGAAACTTACTTCTGTGGAACTAGGTAGAGAAGTGAGAGTCCAGAGGATTTAAAAAAAACAACCCTGTCTTGGACTGGTTAGCAAAGCCAGCATATGTAGGGGAGCACAGGGAGTATCCAGTAGGATGCCTGAGAGTTACTAGGGAGGTGGAGTTGCCAGAGAATCAAGTGAGGTGTGGCAGGTGGGGAAACCAAGAGCTGCCAGCAGACAAGACAATGGAAAGACAAGGGAAATTCAAAATAGATTTAATTGTATGTCTGGAGAACAGAACAAAACAAATGGAACAAAGAAATATTCAAAGATATAATAGAAGAAAACTTCCCACCCCCATCATAAACATATCAATCTTCAGTTTGAAAGCGCATACTGAATTTCAGGGAAAATAGATATGGAATATTCAAGCCTAAACTTATCCTAGGGAAGTTACTAAAAAAAAAAAAAAAAAAAAAAGAGTTCTATTGCATCCAGAGGAAGAAACTTAATAGATCTGTAAGAGAAAAAAAAAAAATCAATATGGCCCAGAGCTCTCCATAGTAATAGTCATTGATAGACACAGAATGGCTATATGAAGTGTCTTTGAAAAGTTCATAGAACATGTGTATTATTAAAAAAAAAACCCACTATGCATGGATTTCAAAATTCATTTTGCACCAAAATAAAACTGTACTTTAATTCAATTTTCTTATGAACTTTTGGAAGTAACCTTGCAAGGTCCTGAGGAAGAGAAAGTGTGAACCTAGAATTTTATATCCAGCCAAGCTGTTGTTGAGGATGAAAGGTCACAAAGATATGTTTAGACATTCACAAACTCAGTGAACATGATTCCTGTGAGTTCTTTTTTAAATGAATGAATTAATGAATAAAAACTTGAAGAGATAAACCTCAGAAGACACAAAAAGAAAAGTTAGGGTTAAGAACTAGGAGCCCTTCAACAGAGCCCCTAAACAACGTTGTTTATGAATGTGTACATTTCCTCCCTTAAGAATAAGGTCTAAAGTTTTTAATCAGATTCATGAAAGGGCCCATGCGTTAGAAAACTCAGAATTTGGGGTTGGCAGGTGCCATGGTTAAGAGCACAGGACTCCCACATGGCCGACCAAGGTTTGAGTCCTAGACTTGGCAGCTTGCTTTCTCACTTTTCCCTCTCTCTGTCTCTCACTCTTCCATCTCTCTGTCTCTCACTCTGACTCTGTCCCTCTCTGGTCAAATTAAAAATAAATAAATGAATAAACAAAGTTAAATAAAATAATTATTTAAAAAAAGAAAACTCAGAACTTGCCCAGTAGAAAGCCAAATAAAAACAGCATTTGTTTGGGATTGTAAAATGTCTTCTGGTTAATATAATTATAAATATATATAATTTGTTATTACTATTATTATTTTAAAATTTGGTATAGGGCACATGTGCTCACCGGAAAGAGAGATGGTTGGGAGGTTAGTGAGAAAGCAAGCCATCAGGTCTGGGACTGAACCGTGGTCAGTCATGTGGGAGTTCTTAACCACCACACCACCTGCTGACCCCTCATTAAATATATCTTAATTAGTTTACTTTGTATTTCTTTCTCTTTTTTTTCTCTTTTATTTTATTTTACTTTTTTTTTTTTGAGGGGGTTTTTTTTGTTACAGAGTGCGCCTGCCAGATTTTTTTGAGAGACAGAGAGACAGAAAGCAAGAAATCACCCCACAGGGAGGATGGCCACGCCGCAATCCCTTCTCCTCCATTCTCCTTTCAGGATCTTGGGCACATACACACACGCACCCGCACCTGGTGTGAGTTTAAGTCACCGGGTCCAGTACTCGAACCACAGTCGACTACATGGGAGTCCAGCGACATAGTCATTACGCCAACTACTATTCCCAACTTTGTATTGATTTCTCGAGAAAGACCTTTGCATCCACCAATCACTTGCCTTCAGGCGGCCTTTATTCCCACAATGCCTGGCACAGTACAAGAGACAGTTTCAAACCTGCCCTGAGGTCATGGCATCTGATGTTTTCAGCTGACTGGTGCCCACATTCCGCTCTTGTGACTCCGGGAAAGCCACGGGATGGAGGCGAAAACGGGTCTCAGTGAAAAGACAAAGGTAAACCCCACGTGAGATGCAGCAGTACACCCACTCTTCTTTTTCTAGCAGGAGGTGGGCCTGGCCCATTTCTCAGCGAGACACTCCAAGAAGCTGGGCGTCACCAGGCAGGTGTAAGGGTTGTGCTTTGTTCTAACCCTGGATCACAAGTCCATGGCCTTGGTGCTTAGTCCATGGCAGCAATTTTCCTGCCCAAACCCAGAACCTCCAGGCAAATTTGACCAATTAATCGGGGGTAGAGAAAGTTACCCTTATTTTCCATCCGTGCTCTGAATTCTGGAGACTGGCTGGTTGTGAAGGGAACCAGGCTAAATCAGATTGCCCTGAGGGATGTTCTCAACTCTATAGATCCACTTGGGCCTCAGGGCTGGGCGTGACGTCCCCAGGGCTTGCTTTCCTCGCAGTTATGGCTGACACCCCGCCTGCCCTGACTGCTGATGGTCCCTCCTCTTAGCCGGCAGCTTCCCTGGCCGCCATGTGCTGGCAGCGACTCTTGCTCCTACCGGTCCCTCTTGCCACAGTCCCCCTTGCTGACCCACATCCATCCTCATCCCAAGCCCGTCCCTTTGGTGACGGCAAAGCTGTCAGCACTCGCAGCCTTCAACATGTTCTCTGCTGGCCCAGATAGACTGGCCAGGGACCAGCCAAGGCTTGCTTGTCCACAGGAAGATTCCCAACTGCCAGACATTTCTGGAAAGGATGATTGGAAGCAGTGGGTGCCTGGTACCACTAATGGTTTCTTCATGTAGGTTTGTCTGCTCAGGGGAGTGAGTGCACGTTTGCCCAAGTGCATCGGTATACACCTGCCTGCCCCGAGTCTGCCATCCTGCTCTTTGACCTGTTCCAAATAGGAACTAGCTCTATGGTTTACTCCAGGGTCTTTTGGGTCTTGGAAACTTACCCTCCAAGTGGGGCTGCTGCTTCAAGGGGCTGGGAAGTTAGGAAGATGCTAGCCTTTGGGGGGCTCTGTTTATAGCGTGATCCCCTTGCCCAGGAGCCCTGGGTGTGACGCCTTCCCTCCCCCGCAGCAGGGCAGAGCTCGGCTCTGAGACAGCATCTGAGAAGCTCTGAGCCCAGGGTGCTGACTTCTTGCCCGGTCACAGGCTCCTTCTCACAGCCGAGGCCGAGCGTCACAGGAAGCATCACCCCATGCCACTGCCATCAGCAGAGCCATCAGGAAGCCTGGGGAGGCTGGCTCTTGGTGGCCTGGGGCCTCCCTGATGGGGAGGTCCTGTCTGACCTGAGTAGCCTTGCATGGAAGATGACAGGGGCAGGAGCGAGTCTCATCTGGGCACTCAACAAAGACTTTCAAGACTCCTGGAAAGATAGGATTTCCTCAGCAGTGGCTGCCATACTGGGGCACCTGTGCCAAGGGATGGGGAGAGGAAGCAAGACAGAAAACGTGAAAGCTCCTGTTGACAATTAGTGTCCACCTTATCCTCACAACCTCTCCCCTGGGGAGGTGTGTTTTGCCAGTCCTGTACCTGCACGGAGTGGGCGGGGCAATATTCACACGCTGGGATTCGCCAACACGCTTTACGGACGGACATGTGACCGAAAAGGCAAGAGGCCGCTGGCCAGAAGGCTGGCAGGTGGAGGATGGCTTCGTGTGTGGGAGCTGGCCTTTTTCCAAGCCTGGACTTCCCGAGCACCACCTCCTTTTCTGAGAGGCACTCCCAGACCCAGAACCTGGGCCGGCACCCATCCTGCCCCGCCTCTGCACGCCTTGCTGAATGCAGGGACCGCTGGGCTGGCCCGTGGTCCCTCCTGGCATGGACCTCCTGCAGTGTCTGCCCGGCCGTAATTGCCCATTATAGAAAGGTCAGCCGTGAATTGATCAAAACCTCGTTTGAAGCGTGGGGCTCTTCTGAGTTTCCCTAAGTTCATTTCCCTCCTGGTGAACAAAGCCAGCCATTTTTTAACATGGAGCTTTCTCTTTCAAGCGTCCACCTGGAGGCGTAGGGCAAGCTCCAGGATGCTGCCATGTGGTGCCCAGCTTGGCTTCCCGCCGGAGCCCGCGCTGGCACCCGGCCTCCCGTATTTCCTTCCAGTCTGCTTCGGCCTGAGCAGGCCCTCCCAGAGTGCAGCTCCCGGAGCGGCTCCAGGCTCCTCTCCTCTGTGGGCGCCCCATGGCCCTGTCCTTAGGGACATGCTTGGTCAGGAGCATCTCTGGAGCCTGCCGGCCTCGTGCCTTTCCTGGGGGTTCTGATAGAGGGGGCCCACGTAGCCTGGATCATTTCCCCCAGTCATGGTACGGGGGTACTGAGGACACGAGAGGGAGAAGCTGATGGAATTGGCTCTGTCTTTCTTCCCAACAGCCCTCCCATGGCCAGGGGCTGCTCCCTGCCTTGGCAAACAGCTTTGAGTTAAGATGGTTTCTGTCCAGTTGATATCCCCGAATGCCGAAAGGAAGGGAAGTGGACAGAATTCTGGCTCTTTCCATGTCCTCTACCTTTCCTGGCCACCTAGAACACAGGGGTCCCATGGTTAGGCATGTGTAGTCTCCCTGTTTGGCATCAGCCGCTGCCCATTCCTCCTCCACCTGCCGTCCTGTGTCTTTCCAGCCTTGCCCCTTCCCTTCTTGCTCACCGACCCTACCCAGCCCTCCCGAGTAAGAGGGCTCCCTGACGCTGCCCAGGGGAGCATCGGCTTTGAGGGCCCTCGCTGCCGATGTTCCATAGCCATGAGACCTTGGGGCTGGGCTGGGTCCTGCCTGTGGACGCCTCCCTCCTCTTTTCTCACTCCCCGCTCCCCTGCCCAGCAGCCAGGATTTGGTGGGGACTTGTTTGTGTTCCTTAAGAAGAGCCTCCTAGAGGACTCCCTCCATCCACCTGGCTCCCTCGGCTGGTGTCCCTGAGGGTGGCACAGGCTGGCCTGGCCCCGCAGCTCCTGCCGTGGCAGGCCCTTGTGTTCAGCACGAGAGGGAACTGGCCCTGCCCAGACCCAACTTGGGCAGTTGCCGAGTGCGGCCTTGTGGGTGTGGCCATTTGTGGACTCCTGGCGGCCTTGTTGCCTGCCGCTCCTCTGGGGACTTCTCCTGCCCTGTGGGCTGTTCTCTTCCGTCCTCCTTCCTCTGGCTGTCCTGCTTCTCTGCTCCATCAGGGCTGGAGTTCCCCACAAAGCTCCAGACCACTGCCCTCTGGGCGAGCTCTACCCCGAGAAGGGCCTGTAAACGGGCTCACTCAGGTAAAACGATCCGGACTGGGGTCAGCAGGTGGTGCGGAGGTTTGATGGCTGGATCATTGGCACGGTTCCTGTCCCAGACCTGGTGGCTTGAAGAACATGCTGAGCACATGTGTGTGCGTGCTCCAAATCCCCAGGGGAGGATGGAGGAGAAGGGATTGCAGCATGGTCATCCCCGGGGGCAAGTTCTCGTCCCCTCTCCCACCTGTCTCTCTAGAGCTGCGACTTGTCCCCTGAAGTCTCTCGGACCACTCTCCCACACAATCAGCCCCTAACTTGTGTTTTTTTTCGCTTTCATTCTCCATTCTTCATCCATCAATTGGCTTCTCTCCCTGGATTCTCCATCACAACGAAAAGGACCCTTCTTCCCTGGAGCTCAGGCAGAGCAGTCCCTGTGGCACCTTCCCTCCCTCTCGCCCCTTGGGCTGTCTCCTGGGCTGCCGCCTTAGTCGCACTGGCCTCCCCACTTTCACCACCTTCTCTGGACACAGCTGAAAGCTTCCGTCCGAGAGGAGAGTCCAGGCGGCTCAGCGCCCTGGATTGCCAGGAGCTGTTCTCGGTGCTGAACTGCAAGACCTCGCCCTGTCCGGACCCCCAGGCCCAGGGCACTCTGACTGGCCGCTGGGCCTTTGAGTGTGTGCATCCTCTGCCTAGCCGACCCTTTCATCTCAGGGAGGGCAACCCTTTCTTTAAGACCTGGTTTCCATGACTCCTTGTTCCTGCAGTATTCCGACACTTCTGCCCCCCTGGACTGCGTGGCGGCGGGTCTTGTGGTTTGCACATCTCGTCTAGAGGGAGGCTTCTAGAGGACAAGTTCCCTGTCCAATTTAATTTCAATAAGCAGGTGTTTATGGGACCAGCAGTTGGCGTAATGGCTATGTCGCTGGACTCCCACATAGTCGACTGTAGTTCGAGTCCTGGACCCAGTGACTCCTGGCGGCCTTGTTGCCTGCCGCTCCTCTGGGGACTTCTCCTGCCCTGTGGGCTGTTCTCTTCCGTCCTCCTTCCTCTGGCTGTCCTGCTTCTCTGCTCCATCAGGGCTGGAGTTCCCCACAAAGCTCCAGACCACTGCCCTCTGGGCGAGCTCTACCCCGAGAAGGGCCTGTAAACGGGCTCACTCAGGTAAAACGATCCGGACTGGGGTCAGCAGGTGGTGCGGAGGTTTGATGGCTGGATCATTGGCACGGTTCCTGTCCCAGACCTGGTGGCTTGAAGAACATGCTGAGCACGTGTGTGTGCGTGCTCCAAATCCCCAGGGGAGGATGGAGGAGAAGGGATTGCAGCATGGTCATCCCCGGGGGCAAGTTCTCGTCCCCTCTCCCACCTGTCTCTCTAGAGCTGCGACTTGTCCCCTGAAGTCTCTCGGACCACTCTCCCACACAATCAGCCCCTAACTTGTGTTTTTTTTCGCTTTCATTCTCCATTCTTCATCCATCAATTGGCTTCTCTCCCTGGATTCTCCATCACAACGAAAAGGACCCTTCTTCCCTGGAGCTCAGGCAGAGCAGTCCCTGTGGCACCTTCCCTCCCTCTCGCCCCTTGGGCTGTCTCCTGGGCTGCCGCCTTAGTCGCACTGGCCTCCCCACTTTCACCACCTTCTCTGGACACAGCTGAAAGCTTCCGTCCGAGAGGAGAGTCCAGGCGGCTCAGCGCCCTGGATTGCCAGGAGCTGTTCTCGGTGCTGAACTGCAAGACCTCGCCCTGTCCGGACCCCCAGGCCCAGGGCACTCTGACTGGCCGCTGGGCCTTTGAGTGTGTGCATCCTCTGCCTAGCCGACCCTTTCATCTCAGGGAGGGCAACCCTTTCTTTAAGACCTGGTTTCCATGACTCCTTGTTCCTGCAGTATTCCGACACTTCTGCCCCCCTGGACTGCGTGGCGGCGGGTCTTGTGGTTTGCACATCTCGTCTAGAGGGAGGCTTCTAGAGGACAAGTTCCCTGTCCAATTTAATTTCAATAAGCAGGTGTTTATGGGACCAGCAGTTGGCGTAATGGCTATGTCGCTGGACTCCCACATAGTCGACTGTAGTTCGAGTCCTGGACCCAGTGGCTTAAACTCACGCCAGGTGCATGTGCGTGCGTGCCCAAGATCCCGAGAGGAGAATGGAGGAGAAGGGATTGCGGCATGGGACGTCCCCCCTGGAGGGTGATTTCTTGCTCTCTGTCTCTCTGCCTCTCTCTTGTCTTTCTGTCGAGCGCACATGTCCTATAGCAAAAACCTCTCAAAAAAAAAAGTAAAAATAACTATAAAACTATATAAGATGTAAAGACTGACGGACAATTCAATGAACATGTGTGAGTCCTCCGCCCACAGTAGGAGACACGACTCCTTTACGTCATCAGTACCTCTCACAGGGCCTAGAACCAGCCCCGGGCTCAGTAAATATCTGTGAGTGACTGATTGCTTGATCAAACGAACAAATATCTGCTGTTAGTGTCATTTTCTCTGAGTCTCTCAGCATCGAGAGACACACTCTTGGCGAAGTGGTGGGAACTGGACAGTGCCACTGCCCTGCCTCGGGGCCACGTCCTGGCTCCCGGTACTGCCACACATGTTCACACACGCTCCCATTCCCTTGACACGTGTGTCTCAGTGCCAAGCATGGTCCTGGTCCTGGGGGGGACAGTGGGGAGCAGAACGGTCAGAGGCCTCTTCCTAAGGAGCTTCTGTTTAAACAGCTCTTGGGAGGCAGAATGCCAAGAACCCCAACTGCAGTCAGTGCCTCCCACCCCTCTGCAGCCCCGCCGTGCCCCCCAGGAAGAGCAGTGTGGGACAGTGCTGAAGGGCACAGATTGGTGGCCCAGAGACTGGAATCCCAGCTCCACCACCTGCAAGTCACGGAGGCTTTGCAAGTTATTTAGCTCCTGTGTGTGGTGGTCTCCTTGTCTACCCGATGGGCAAAATGGATCCGACCCCAGTAATTTGCTGTGGGGCTTAAAGAATGTCACGTGTGGCAGGTGGCTTGTGGTGAGGACTTGGGTGCATTGCTGGTGTTGACGTCATCAGAGCATTCGTGTGCGGCCCCTGCACGGGGTCAGATCCCGAGGAGGGCTGAGGGCCATGCCCGGCACTTGCCGTGTCGTCTCAGCTCAAAAATGCTGTGGGCCACGTTTTACCGTTTGGGGTCGCGGCAGTCCATCCCCGCAGGAAGTGCACGTGGAGCCTCCAGCCGTGCAGGCCCTGTGCCGTGAAGAAAGCCCACACAGGCTGCCTCCCACCAGCAGGGGCCCCAGAGGGTGCACGCAGCACTGGGTCAGAAAGTGTGCTGCACGCGGAGAACAAAGGAGGGACAGAAGCTGCCGTTTTAAGTCGAGCAGAGAGTGCCAGCCGCAGAGCAGGGGTGGGCCTGGTTCCGGGACAGGGAGAGGGAGGGATAGTAGTGGGACCTGGGGCCTGAGGGGCAGGGGCTGATCTCCATCTTGCAGGGCCTTTCCTCTGAGAGGAAAGGAAGCTGTGGAGGGTTTAAGCCGAGGAGGGAAGTGTCTGAGTTGTGTAGTTAAAGGATTATCCTGGCTGCTGCAGAGAGGACCATAGCGGGGTGAGTGGAAGGAGCCAGGACCCTACAGGACTGACGAGAGGTGACGTGTTGTGGGGTGAGGAGGCAGATTTACTGGTGGCTTCACG
This sequence comes from Tupaia belangeri chinensis, assembly GCF_000334495.1. Taxonomy (NCBI): domain Eukaryota; kingdom Metazoa; phylum Chordata; class Mammalia; order Scandentia; family Tupaiidae; genus Tupaia; species Tupaia belangeri. The sequence continues at coordinate 634,278 of NW_006209032.1, read as the reverse complement.
GGGCGCGAGAAGGAAGGCGTCAGAGAATGTCGAGAAGACTCGGAGGAGCACGTTCGCAGGGAAGATCAGGGGTTTAGCTTGGGCGGGTCCAGTTCAAGACGCCAACAAGACCTCTGAGTGAAGATGGACCTGGTTCTAGGCACGGGAAGGGCTCGGGCCAGAGGTGGGTGTGCAGTGGTTATCAGCGGGACAAGGATTCAGAGCCTTGAGACGGGAAGTCTGGAGACTCAGGAGTCCTGGGTCACCCAGCAAGAAATGAGCAGGAGGCCAGAAAGGTGTGGCCGGGGGGAGGGGGATCCCGAGAGAGGGTGGAGCTCCCATGCCGGCTGAACACTGCTTTCAGGAGGGAGGGGGGCTCGCCTGGCTTCACGTGCTGCTGATGGTCCAGGGAGGTGAGACCCAGACCCACTGTCGGGTTTGGCAGCATGGGGGCTCTGTGACCAGGACTTGAGCGATTCTTTTGGAGTGAAGGTTGGCACGGGTTGAAAGGACGGAGGACAGGAGCAGGGGGCAGTGAGTGGAGACGATTCTGTCAAGGAATTTCGAACAGGAGCAGAGAAATGGAGCAGTAGCTGAAGGAGAAACCGGGTTAAAGTTCTAGGTTTTTTGTTTTTGTTTTTTAGTTTTTAGGTTTTTGTTTTGTTTTGTTTTGTTTTTATAGACCATAGATTAGTTTATCTTTAACACCCATCATGCCATGAATTCATAGGGAATAGGTTCCAGTAGCTCAGGCTCCTTTCCATTGGTTCTCAAATAGTGGCTTCTCTGGGTGGAGCAGGCTGGTGCTTTAGTTGAACCCAGGTCCCTTTCTCTTTGGCTTCCTTCTTTTTCTGGTCATTTTCCTTCACACGTTTTAGGAAACTATCTCTGCTCTTAGAATGCTTAATATGCTCAGTA
>NW_006209032.1:629846-633118 GCF_000334495.1 Tupaia belangeri chinensis | reverse complement strand
CGTCATTTTGGTGAATTACTGGAAGATGGCGGTTCCAAGGGCTGTTTTTTAGGTTTTTGTCATGGGGTGTGTGCACTCACAAGAGAGCGCGTCCTCTGGGGGGATGGCCATGCCACAGTCCTTTCTCCGTTCTCCTTTTGGGACTTGAGGCATGCACGCACACATGCCAGGCGTGATCTTGACTGAAGGGTCCAGCACTCGAACTGGAGTCGTCAGTTCTGTGGGAGTCCAGCACCTTCACCAACTTGCCACCTGCTGGCCCTCCCCTTTTTATCTAATGGGAGAAGTGAAGGAGTTGAGAGGATGCAATAAGGAGGGGGAGTGCAGAAGGAGAGGGGAGAGTGTGAAGGGAGAAGAGTGCTTTGGAGAAGAAGGCAGGTGAACCTGGGGGGGCGGGGGACAGAAGTCCGGAGGCTGACGTGCAGGCTGCCCTCTGGGGGGGTCCTGCTTGTTCAGTGAGGCGACCAGCAGGTCATCAATGACAAAAGGGACAGAGAGAGATGGTGAAGGCTTGAAGGTCAAGGAAAGGGCCTGAGGAATCATTTAGAAACATGGGACAGGGAAGGGACCAGACGTGGACGGTGACCACCAGGTGTCACGAAGGCCACTCTGGGCTGTGGACACACATCAGGCCCTTGTGCGTGGAACGGCGTCCTGCAGAGCAGACTTAGCTGGGTACAGAGGGATTGCTCCTTCATTCACTGTAACCAGAGCTGAGTTAAAGCTAACTAACTTGCAACTCCATCCCCAAATATCACAAACAATGTCTCCAGAAAGGCTACATGGTGATACAACAGTGAATTAAAAAGTCATTGTGAACACAGAAGATCACCTGTCACTTTTCAGGTATCACAAATACAGCACAAATTGCTAAATTTCTTAGAAGCCCTTGTATGGCTCGGGGAGGGGCTTCAGCCCATTCCCATGTTTAAGGAGCTCTCAGTGGTTCTCAACTAGCTTTCCAGGGCTGCTTTTACAGTCTAGCCTAAAAGAATTTAAAGGAAAAAATGAAACTATTAATTTAACCAAGTGGGAAATATTTCGTTAGGATACCTAGAAATTAGTCTACTGAGAGGCCCCACAGGAGTTTGGATTCCAAGCATGAGTCAGAGATCAGGGGCCAGTGGCCACCGCTGTCCTGGGCCTTACAGCTGGTGGCCAAGATGGCCTAGAAGGTTTTTCTGGAGCTCTGGTTGCCTCGCAGGAAGACGGGGCAGGTCTGTGCCTGATGGTTAGATGCCTGCTGCTGGTGGCTGATGGAAGGGTCGTTTGATGGACATTTAAGTGTTTCTCTTTTCCAGAAGAGTCCTTAGACAGGTGTTCTGCCACCTCCAGTTCTTCGGAAAGGGGGAAGGACTGCAGAGTGTCTTGAGGGTGGCTTCTTCATCTCCCCCATGAAAGCATTGTCCTAAGATGCCCTACCGGTTGGCTTCTGACGGCTTTCAGATGTGGCCAGTCAGCTTAGAATTCTCTCCTGTCAGCTGGACCCTACAAGGACTGGAGGCCCTGGGCTGCCGCTGTGGCACTTGGCAAGGCTGCCCAGCCTCCCGGGTGGCTGTAGGCTGGACCAAGTGCAGAACCCCAAGGAGGTGACATCTTTGCCATGGCTTTCTGTACTCCACCCATTTGAAATCGGAGGAGAGGAAAGCTGGCAGGAGTGGACCCGAGGGAAGGCACGTGGAGGGTACATTTCTAGCCTCAAGGTCTGCCTTCTAGCCCATGGACCCACCGACTCTGCTGGCTCTGCAGGTGGCAGTCAGGCACAATGCGGGCCTCCCTCAGTGGTTTTGTAAGGGTTGAATGCCAGAAGCCCAACCCCCCACAGCCTCGAAGCCTCGCATTAGCGGAAAATAACACTCCATCCCATCCTGATAGATGTGGTCTGAGATCAGGCCTACCATCAGGCATATGGCCGGGCAGCCAGAGGAAGGTTCTTTTGTGTACAGGCAGGTCCCCACTGCAGGTGGCATTAACTAGGCATTGGGGTGTTCCTCCATCTCCAACTGTCTGGGCAGTCTCTGACCTGCCAGGGTTGCAGCTCTGCACTGGAGCTGTGTGTTGGACACACCAAGGGAGGGACAAATACTAATGCCAGGGTTCTGGCCCCACAGATTCTGGTGGGGTACAGTCTGCAGGAAGCAGGGATCCAATTTTTATTTTTATTTTTTTTTTAAGGTTTTTGCCATGAGGTAAAACTAGCGAGTATGCACTCACTGGAGAGGAGGGAGTCAGAGAGAGCGGAAGTGAGAAATCACTCCTCAAGGGGAATTGCCACACTGCGGTCCCTTTTCCTCCATTATCTTCCTGGGATTTGGGGCACACATGCATGCATGCCCAGATTTTCAAGCCACCAGGTCCAGGACCCAAACCATGGTCAGCCATGTGGGAGTCCAATGCCTCACCACTACACCACCTGCTCGTCCCGCTCCAAATTTTTTAAATCACCGTAGGTGTTCTCCTCTTTAAATCTGGAGCCTTGGTAGCAAAGAGGCTATAGGCCTTGTAACATCTTTGAAGTACAGGCTCCACCCGACTGCTGACATGGCCCCTGCATATCGTCTTCTCTGCAGGAGGGGACACCTGTGCTCCCCATGTGGCCTGTGGGCCATGCTTGTCCAGGCTCAGCACAGGCACAGCAGAGGACAGCTGTGATGACATCACCAGGCAGAGGGAGAGGGGTGGCGATGGGCTTGGTGGGGTCCGGAGCTTGGTGGAGATCTCTGCAGACAGCTTCTGTGAGACGTGTCTCTAACGCAGCCATTTTCAATGTCATTTCAGTGTTTCCCGGAGACTGGACCCCAAGGAGCCCCCGGGTAGCCAGAGAGCAGCTTCCCCCACCCCGAAGCAGGCTTCTGCTACTGCTCCTGGCAGCGAGAGCCCCCGAGAGCCGAGGGCACAGGGCCCAGCCGGCCAGGAGGCTGATGGTCCCCGCAGGACGCTGCAGGTAGACAGCAGGACACAGAGATCAGGCCGGTCCCCCTCGGTGTCACCGGACAGAGGCAGTACCCCCACTTCGCCCTACTCCGTCCCCCAGATCGCCCCCCTTCCCAGCAGCACCCTGTGTCCCATATGCAAGACCTCGGACCTCACGTCGACCCCCAGCCAGCCAAACTTCAACACCTGCACCCAGTGTCACAGCAAGGTCTGCAACCAGTGCGGGTTCAACCCCAACCCTCATCTCACCCAGGTAAACCTCCTCGGCGCCGGCTCACTCCTACCCACCGCTTCTCCTGGTCCCCTTACCCTCTCCTGCCGACGCTCCTTTCCTGGTT
>NW_006209032.1:623010-629816 GCF_000334495.1 Tupaia belangeri chinensis | reverse complement strand
CTGTGTATTTCCCTGTGTCCTCCCTGGGGGGAGGGCCGTCCTGGCTCCAAAACGTGGCAGCAGAGACTAAGGCTGGTCTCTGATTCCCTGGGGGACTGGGGATGTTTTCTTAGCCGGTCCAAGTTTGGCCTGGAAAAATGGTCTTGGAGAGGGCCGAAGATGGGCTTATGAACAACTTTTTCCAATTGGCGCTCATCTGGAGAGGCCCTGAGCAGCTGGAGACCCTGTAGGGAGGCAGGTCTCTCTGCCCCAGGCCTGCCTCGCTCCTTGATCACTGGCCCTAGAGGGGTATGCCAGTGAGGGGAGCGAGGTTGTAGGGGAGGCAGGAATCTGCCTTCCATCTGGGCTCTGGGCAGTTCCTCTGGGCTTCGAGTCCAGTGAGCTGGGCCCTCAGGCCCAGAGGGCAGGGGCTCATCCTCAAAGCAATGACCTTGGAGCAAAGCAGAGACCAAGGCAGAGGGCCAAGCATGCACATGGGGAAACAGCCCTGCACCCCACTGGGGGCACCGCAGGGACTCCAGGTCTTCAGCCTCTTCCTGGCTTTGCTCAGAAGGGTGAGAGCGTGTGGGTGCCTGGCCAAACACCTGGAGGCTGTCTTTAGTGACTGGCAGGCTGGGTGCTCCAACATCTGGGCTGAGCTGGGGCCATGCATTCCAAGTGAACTGGGTAGGTTTCCTGGCTTCCTCCTGCCCCTCCAGGGAAGCCCACCCAAATCTCTGGTTCTCCCTCAAGACTCTGCCCCGGACAGGATGGAGAGTGGCTGACTGTGGGGGAGGGCGTGGCAGCCTCCAGGTCCATCGGCAGCCGGGCCCGTTTGGACCGTGTGGGAGTGGGGAGAAGCGAGAATAGCTGTTCGCAGGTCAGGGTCTATATATGCCACGAGGTGCTGTGGGCGTGGGACGTGTGGTTTGCGAGAGGTAAGTGTGAGATTCCGAGGAAGGCGCTGTCGGTGGGGAGATGACTCAGTGCATTTGGAGTCACTCCTGGAGTGTGGGGGCTTCCTGAGGAGGCGGCTCGCTCGTGATGACTGCCTCTGTGATTAGCAACGGCCGGCCGTGCACCGATCAGTTAGGTAAGTATTCGCCGTGCAGTGTTTAAAACAGCGCGATTCAGGCCCGGCAGGCTTACCTGTGTGTCTGGGCCGGCCAGGGGCCCGAAGCACCTGGTGTCCCGGGAACATGGAGGTATGGCAGGTGGCCTGTGATGCCATGGGACACAGCCCCCCTTGTGCCGGCCTTGCCCCTCTGGGTTCCAGCTCCCCCGAAATGCTCATCTGAGCTGCAGCACCAGGGCGGTTCTGGGTGGGGTGTGTGGAGACCATGGGGGGAGCCCTCACTAAGCTGCAGTCTCTGCCTCCAGGATGGTGAGAAGGGAAAGGGACCAGCCTCTAGCTGGGCCTGGGAAAACAGCGGAGGAGGAGGACCTTAGAGACACTTAGTCCATCTGCATTTTCATGCCGGAGGGGAGCCCAGCCTCAGGGCCAGGAAGCAAAGGGGCCTCAGCCTTACTGCAGATTCTTGGTATTTGGTGAAGAGCAGGCCTCTTGGCCAAGTTCTTCAGACCAAAGCAGGGCTGGACAAACTGAAGGCTCTGCTATGGCCTTCAGCATCCTGAGGGACACCACGGAGCTCTAAGACAGGTTACAGGGGTAACCTTTCCGAAGGTTTAGTTCTGGGGATCCAGAGCCAAAGTGCCAAGGAACTTTCCCAGACATTCTTCTCTTTTCTTTTCTTTTTTTTAGAGAGATTTTTGTTATCAGGCAGAGGCAGAGAGGAATGAGAAATTGCCCCCCAGGGGGCATGGCCATGCTGCAATCCCTTCTCCTCCATTTTCCTCTCAGGATTTTTGGGTGTGCACACACGCACACCTGCCATGAATTTCAAGACTCCAGGTCCGGGACTCAAACTGCGTTTGGCCATGTGGGAGTCCAGTGCTTTAACCACTTTGCCACCTGCTGGCCCATCTTTTCTTTATTTCTGAGAGAGTGTATGTGCACACATGAGAGGAAGGAGCACCCCCCCCACAGGCTCTGGTCACCCCTCAATCCCCTTCCTCCAATTCTTCAGCCTGCTGTATCTTGGGCTCACGTGTGCCTGGTGTGTTTCAGGCTGACAGGGCTAGGATTCGAACTGTGCTTGCCATGTGGGATCCAGCTTCACATGAGCAGCGTGTTACCGCTGTGCCATGGGGCTGCGGTTCCATGGCACCCAGTCTGAGGAAATGCTGTGGATGTCGCTTTCTGCTGGATGTTCAGACAGAACCATTACTTCTCCAGATTAGTTGCCAGTGGTATTCTTGTCAAGAGAAAACAAGCACATTTTCCCGAGGGGTGTAAGGCGTCATCCTCGAGCCGGTGCGACTGACCTTTGTCACTTTGCTAGAGCACATTCACCCCCCACCCCGGCTGTGCGTTCTCGTGATGAGAAAGCAGGTTTGCCGGTTTTGCCCACGCACCTGCTGTTAGGTCCCTCCTGGTCAGACCACATCCGTCTGGCCGCCTCCAGCTTGACATTATGTCAGCCAAGAAGGCTGTTTCTAGGGTTGCCCTGGTGCGTCTGGGCTCAGCTCCTGCCTGGCCTGAGGTTCAGGGCATGCAGGGGGCTGAAATCAGAAGTATCCAGGTGGCAGGGGGTCACTCGTTTCCTTCCTCAGTTTTTCACTTTCTGGGAGCGGCCCCATTAGAGTAGAAAAGGATAAGGGTACTGCGGGCCCCAGCAGATGCAGGTCCCAGGGCACACCCTGGCCCCATGGGCTGGGGAGCACACCAGCACTGTGCCTGCGGTAATGCCAAGCCCCGTGCCTGCCAGCAGGAGGCAGCGCCCCTCAGCTTCCCATGAGGGTGGCGGATAGCAGTCCAGAAAGGGACGAGGGCCGCCTGGGTGACACGGAGGGCGTCGGGGCCTCTCTGAGACGACGAATGCAGCTGCAGTTCAACCTCTGGAAATACAGCCATGGGAAATGGAGCTTCTGTCATGTGTGTCACGAGCAGAGGCTCACTGGCTGGTCTGCAGGACAAGTCACTGTGCAGATTCCCCGTGTGACCGAATGCTGTGCTGAATGGCCCATGGGGACACGTGCAATGCTGGGCGCTAGTCGGCAGGACTCAGCGCTTCTGCTTTCGGGTCTCGTGGGTCTGTGGGGGCCTGGCTGCTGCGGCCGCGTGCTGCAGAAAGTGCAGAGCGGGGCTGAGATGAGAGCCGCAGGGTAGGCCAGGCAGCCCCACCAGGCCAGGAGCCAGTCCCAGAGCTGGAGTCCCCACCCTGCTTCTCCTGATAGCAGCCCAGGGCTGCTGTCTGCTGCTGCGCTCACACAGACCTGCTCTCCCTCCAGCACCAGTGCCAGCGCCCAGGCCTACTCCTGGGGCCCTGGAGAGACGGAGCCTGCCCAGCAGTACTGGTTGTCGAGTGCCTGGAGCTCTCTGAGGCCGCACAGAAACCAGAAACTGGAAACAGGGAAGGAGCCCAGCACACCCCTTATGTGAATGATCAGACTGAGCCATGGGGAGATTTGGCTTCATCAGGGTCCGTCTAGAGTGCGAGAGACGGAACCAATGGCTCAGTCTCCAGTCTTCTCCCCCCGGGACTCCCAGCCTGGTTCTCCCCATCCATAGTCCATTTCTGCTCAGGCTGAGGCTGGTGCAGAGCGAACAGGGCTGTCCCTCGTCTGTGGAGGCCGCTTCTTCCTGGCTGTCCCCTGTCCGGGTAGCTCAGGGCAGGTGAGAAACTTAACCTCTTCGAAAGCACAGCAAAAGACGTCGTGGTTTCCTCTTGGGTCTGAACATTTCTTAGCACCCACAAGAGGCCCTATTTCTGACAACGCACTGATCCTGGGAGGCCAGAGATGTTAGTGTGCTTTTTGGACAAGTACTTTCAACTCCTTGAATGTCAGATTTTTCTGGAGAAGTGGGAGCCACGGACTGGCTTCAGTGGCTTTGCTGGTACCTCATGCCCTCTTGGTCCTGTTAGCCACTTGGCGCCAATCTTCCAGCTGGTATTCAACTTGCCACCCCTTTCTCCACCAGCAGGGGGACCATGCTGCCCTTGCCAGGACTCCGTTCTGGCAACTGGGGTAGGAGACAAGGCGTGGGCATGGGCTGGTGGGCTGGAGGATGGGCAGGTAAGGTCGGGGTGCACAGGGGGGAGGGAGGGAGCTGATGCTGGGGACTGAGCAGTGTCCAGGCAGGCATGGCCCACCTCTCAGAGGCTGCCTTCCCCACTCAGAGAAACTCCCACTGCACGTCCCGACCCCATACTCCTCTGATGTGAGCCTGTCCTCACCTGGAATGGCAGCACAGCAGTGAGTGTGTGCGGGCTGACGAGAGCACGGCCCTGCTTTCAGCCACATCAGGTGGAGCCTTGCAGAGCGCCACCTAAAGTGGGGCTGCAGCCTGCACTGGGAGGCCACCCTCTGCACCAGGGCTGCCACCCCATCCCCAGCCTTCCTGGCCCAGGCAGCCCATCTGCCTGCCACCCCCTGTCCTAGTCAGAAGAGTGAGCGTGGTCTTCCTTCTGTTCCAAGGTCTGGATTCCGCTTAGCCCACCACACCCCTGCCTTTACCCCACTGGCAAGCCTTGAGCCCAGGCAGTTACTGAGGGTGGGTGGCGTGGGGAAGGGAGGGAAACGATGCGGTTGCTCCGAGCCTCTCCCTCTACTGCCTGCATCCCACTCCTTTCCGGCAAGGCCCAGGGCACCAGATGGCCCGGGGGTGGTGCTGTGAGTTCAGCGCAGCTCCCTCCACTGTAGCCAGCAGCCCGGCCCCTCCCCTCTGTTCCTTCCTGGCTACTCTGTGGCCCGGGCCAGAGAGGAAGGGGAGCAGGTGTTAGAAGGACATGAGGCTGACCTGGCAAAGGTGGAGAGGAGGAGAGGAAAGGCAAACGTGTCCTCCTCCTTCCCAGGTCCAGGAGGAGGTGTCTGCACAGGGGCCAGCCTGCCCTCCCCTGCTGCTGTGTTCCTAGGGGACAGGACCTTTGGCCACAGCGGGGTGGAGGCCAGAGCCTCTGAGGACAAGACGGAAAGACAACCATGCTGGAATAGGAGTCGCTTCATGCTGGAGACAACAGGAGTAGGTCTCCACCCGTTAGCGCAGGAGAGGGCTAGCAGGTCGGCTAAGGCTGCGTGCATGACTCAGTCGGAACAGGAAGTATGAAATTCCACTCCTAAAACACTTGCTTTCACATGTGAGGGCAAAGGAAACAGAATGGAAGGAGAACGGAGTACTCATGGTAGCGAAAAAGAGAAATAAGTAAATTGGGAGCAGAAGGAAGGCACGAGGTAGGAGAGGCGGAAAAGGGAGGTGATAGAGGTGAGGGCAGGACAAGGCAGAGAAAGAGCAGTCTTGGTTAAGTAGCCAGCTACTGCCGGTGACCTGTTGGTTTTGGTACCATTGATTTCATCCAGCCTTTGGTCAGCTTAGGTCTATCTGTCTCACTCAGTCAGAGGGTGGCTCTTTCCTCCTCATTGTCCTTCCTTCTCGCCACAGATTTTTGTTTGTCTGTTTGCTATATAGGGCACATGTGCTTACCGGAGAAAGACAAGCAGAAAGAGAGACAGAGCGGGAACGTGAGAAATGACCTCCCAGGGTAATTTCTGGCATGCTGCAGTTCCTTCTCCTCCACTCTCCTCTAGGGCTTTTGGACATGTATGCACATGCACTTGGCATGATTTTCAAGCTGCTGATTCCAGGACTTGAACTGCAGTCGATCAGCCATGTGGGATCCAACCATCTTAACGTCCATGCCACTTGCTGGTCCCCTCCACAGATTTTTTTATTAAAGCTTCTTTATTTGTTTTTTCATCAGATAGAATGAGATAGACCCCCAGCAGGGTTTTACCACACTGGGATTCTCCCTCCAGCCTTCCAGCCAGCTAAGATCTAAACCTTGGCTCCAGCATCACACCTGTGCCTATCACCTGTGCCACTGTTGCTGGGTCACAAATGTTCCCCGACTCCTTATGATGAGCTGAGAACTATTCTAGACACTGGAAAAACAGGCAGAAGTGAAGCAGGCATGCTGTTCGGCCCTATGGAGGCTTTGGGCCAGGGCAGGAAACAGCCCTTCTAACAGTAACCACACAAACGAACATACAATCACACCTGGGGTCAGGGCTAAGGGGACCTAGGAGGAAAGAGGGATTGTAATGCTATAACAAGACTCTTGGGGCTTCTCCAAGGAGGGGAAATTAGGCTATAGAATTTTAGACTTGAACTTGTCAAGTGACAAGTGAAAGAGGGGAAGGCCTAAGGGGGACCATGCTTGGTCCATGTGTGGTACTAGGAACAAGACAGGTCCAGGGGGCCAAGGTACCAGGAACCAGGACCAGAGGGCATGCAGATCCTCTTGGGCCTGGTGGGATCTCCAGATGTCACTCAAGGATTCTGGAAGGTAGAAGTAAAGATTATTCAATGGGGAAAGTACGAATGGTACTGGGAAAGTTGCATATTCACATGCAAAAGAAGGAGGTTGGACCCTCACCTCACGTCATATACAGGGGAAAAGCTTTATGACATTGGATTTGGCACTGATTTCTTGGATATGACACCAAAGGTACACACAACAAAAGAAAACAGATAAATTAGACTTCATGAAAATCTCACCGCTGTGTGCATCAAAAGACACTATCAATGTAGAAGTTAAAAAAAAAAAAGACAACCTACAGAATGGGAGAAAATATGTGCAAATCATCTATCAGATAAGGGATTGATATCCAGAATATACAGAAAAGTCCCACAATTCAACAACAACGACAAAACAAGCAAGCACATCAAAAATCGGCCCAAGACTTACATCAATAGCTCTCCGAAGAAG
>NW_006209032.1:613393-622889 GCF_000334495.1 Tupaia belangeri chinensis | reverse complement strand
TCCCCACTCAGAGAAACTCCCACTGCACGTCCCGACCCCATACTCCTCTGATGTGAGCCTGTCCTCACCTGGAATGGCAGCACAGCAGTGAGTGTGTGCGGGCTGACGAGAGCACGGCCCTGCTTTCAGCCACATCAGGTGGAGCCTTGCAGAGCGCCACCTAAAGTGGGGCTGCAGCCTGCACTGGGAGGCCACCCTCTGCACCAGGGCTGCCACCCCATCCCCAGCCTTCCTGGCCCAGGCAGCCCATCTGCCTGCCACCCCCTGTCCTAGTCAGAAGAGTGAGCGTGGTCTTCCTTCTGTTCCAAGGTCTGGATTCCGCTTAGCCCACCACACCCCTGCCTTTACCCCACTGGCAAGCCTTGAGCCCAGGCAGTTACTGAGGGTGGGTGGCGTGGGGAAGGGAGGGAAACGATGCGGTTGCTCCGAGCCTCTCCCTCTACTGCCTGCATCCCACTCCTTTCCGGCAAGGCCCAGGGCACCAGATGGCCCGGGGGTGGTGCTGTGAGTTCAGCGCAGCTCCCTCCACTGTAGCCAGCAGCCCGGCCCCTCCCCTCTGTTCCTTCCTGGCTACTCTGTGGCCCGGGCCAGAGAGGAAGGGGAGCAGGTGTTAGAAGGACATGAGGCTGACCTGGCAAAGGTGGAGAGGAGGAGAGGAAAGGCAAACGTGTCCTCCTCCTTCCCAGGTCCAGGAGGAGGTGTCTGCACAGGGGCCAGCCTGCCCTCCCCTGCTGCTGTGTTCCTAGGGGACAGGACCTTTGGCCACAGCGGGGTGGAGGCCAGAGCCTCTGAGGACAAGACGGAAAGACAACCATGCTGGAATAGGAGTCGCTTCATGCTGGAGACAACAGGAGTAGGTCTCCACCCGTTAGCGCAGGAGAGGGCTAGCAGGTCGGCTAAGGCTGCGTGCATGACTCAGTCGGAACAGGAAGTATGAAATTCCACTCCTAAAACACTTGCTTTCACATGTGAGGGCAAAGGAAACAGAATGGAAGGAGAACGGAGTACTCATGGTAGCGAAAAAGAGAAATAAGTAAATTGGGAGCAGAAGGAAGGCACGAGGTAGGAGAGGCGGAAAAGGGAGGTGATAGAGGTGAGGGCAGGACAAGGCAGAGAAAGAGCAGTCTTGGTTAAGTAGCCAGCTACTGCCGGTGACCTGTTGGTTTTGGTACCATTGATTTCATCCAGCCTTTGGTCAGCTTAGGTCTATCTGTCTCACTCAGTCAGAGGGTGGCTCTTTCCTCCTCATTGTCCTTCCTTCTCGCCACAGATTTTTGTTTGTCTGTTTGCTATATAGGGCACATGTGCTTACCGGAGAAAGACAAGCAGAAAGAGAGACAGAGCGGGAACGTGAGAAATGACCTCCCAGGGTAATTTCTGGCATGCTGCAGTTCCTTCTCCTCCACTCTCCTCTAGGGCTTTTGGACATGTATGCACATGCACTTGGCATGATTTTCAAGCTGCTGATTCCAGGACTTGAACTGCAGTCGATCAGCCATGTGGGATCCAACCATCTTAACGTCCATGCCACTTGCTGGTCCCCTCCACAGATTTTTTTATTAAAGCTTCTTTATTTGTTTTTTCATCAGATAGAATGAGATAGACCCCCAGCAGGGTTTTACCACACTGGGATTCTCCCTCCAGCCTTCCAGCCAGCTAAGATCTAAACCTTGGCTCCAGCATCACACCTGTGCCTATCACCTGTGCCACTGTTGCTGGGTCACAAATGTTCCCCGACTCCTTATGATGAGCTGAGAACTATTCTAGACACTGGAAAAACAGGCAGAAGTGAAGCAGGCATGCTGTTCGGCCCTATGGAGGCTTTGGGCCAGGGCAGGAAACAGCCCTTCTAACAGTAACCACACAAACGAACATACAATCACACCTGGGGTCAGGGCTAAGGGGACCTAGGAGTAAAGAGGGATTGTAATGCTATAACAAGACTCTTGGGGCTTCTCCAAGGAGGGGAAATTAGGCTATAGAATTTTAGACTTGAACTTGTCAAGTGACAAGTGAAAGAGGGGAAGGCCTAAGGGGGACCATGCTTGGTCCATGTGTGGTACTAGGAACAAGACAGGTCCAGGGGGCCAAGGTACCAGGAACCAGGACCAGAGGGCATGCAGATCCTCTTGGGCCTGGTGGGATCTCCAGATGTCACTCAAGGATTCTGGAAGGTAGAAGTAAAGATTATTCAATGGGGAAAGTACGAATGGTACTGGGAAAGTTGCATATTCACATGCAAAAGAAGGAGGTTGGACCCTCACCTCACGTCATATACAGGGGAAAAGCTTTATGACATTGGATTTGGCACTGATTTCTTGGATATGACACCAAAGGTACACACAACAAAAGAAAACAGATAAATTAGACTTCATGAAAATCTCACCGCTGTGTGCATCAAAAGACACTATCAATGTAGAAGTTAAAAAAAAAAAAGACAACCTACAGAATGGGAGAAAATATGTGCAAATCATCTATCAGATAAGGGATTGATATCCAGAATATACAGAAAAGTCCCACAATTCAACAACAACGACAAAACAAGCAAGCACATCAAAAATGGGCAAGAGACTTGCATCAATAGCTCTCCGAAGAAGACATACAAAAGGCCTATCTGTACATGAAAAGGTGCTCGCTATCTCTAATCCTTAAGGAAACATAAATAAAACTACAGTGAGGCCCAGCCACTTTGGCACAGCAGTACTGCAAGTACACTGCAATGCTGGAGGCCATGTGGCCATCGGCGGGTCTGGATCTCCGGGTTGGTCCAAATCCATGTGGCCACCCTGGATCCTGAGAAATAAGAGAACTGGGGAAAGGGGATTGATGCATAATGAGAGCCTGTGAAGGGTGCTGGTGCCCACTGACAGGTAAATGGATAAGCAAAAGAAAAATTTTAAAATACACACACACACACACACACACACACACACACATAGATACACACACACACACACACATATACATACACACACACAATGGAATGTTGTTCAGCCTTAAAAAAGAACAAAAATCCAATACATGCAACAACATCAACATGGAAGAACCTTAAGGATATTAAGCCAAGTGAAATAAGCCAGTCACAAAAAGACAAATACTGGAACCAGCAGCTCGAGTAATGGCTATGTCGCTGGACTCCCACGTAGTTAGCCGCAGGTCGATTCCCAGACCCAGTGGCTTAAACTCACGCCAGGTGCATGTGCGTGCATGCCCAAGATCCCAAGAAGAGAATGGAGGAGAAGGGATTGTGGAGTGGCCATCCCCACTAGGGGATGATTTCTCGCTTTCTGTCTCTCTGTTTTTCTGGTGAGCGCACGCGCCCTATAGCAAAAACCTCTCCAAAAAAAAAAAAAAAGATAAATACTGTATGATTTCATTTCTGTGAGGTAGTTAGAATAAGAGACGCAGTAGGATGGTGGTTGCCAGGAGCTGGGAGAAGGGGGAAATGAGCGACTGTTTCAGTCTTGCAGAACAGAAAGCGTGATGGAGCTGGGTGGTGTTGCTGGTTGTACAACATTATGGACGTGCTTAATACCACTGAACTGCACACTCAGAAATGGTTAAGACAGCAAAGTCTACATTATGAGCATTTTACCACAGTAAAAACACAGCAAAAAGGTTTTACTCTCTGGAAATTGCTGGTGATAATTGTACCACATTAGGATTGTAATCAATTCCACTGAATTGTGCACTTAAAAATGGTAAGACGGGCCTCCACAGCAAGGTGGCGTGGAGTTAAAGTGACTGGATCCCACATGGCCAACTAAGGGGTTCGAGTCCTAGACCCAGTGGCTTAAAAAATACTCCAAGCATGTGTGATGTGTACTTGAAGTCCTGAGAGGATTTTGAAAGAGGAGAAGAGGGAATTGCAGTGTGGCCATCCTCCCTTGAGGGGATGCTTTCTCACTTTCTCTCTCTCCCTCTCTGGTGAATGCATGCATGCTATTACAAAAAATAAAATAAAATAAAAATTTCAAGTACCAGAGGAAGAGATGTGGACAGACAAGAGGTGCCAGGATCGAGCCCCACAATATGGAGAAGAACCTGGCGAGGGAGCTGGGAAGGTTAAGGAAAGAAGAGCAGAAAGGCTAGGAAGTGGAGGCAGGGAGTCAGGAGGGAGGGTATCCTGGGCAGCGGCGGCCAGTCAGCTCTCAATGCCCTGCTGGGTGGAGCGACATGGAACAGCAGGTGGACCATTCTTCCCCCTCTACCTCATATTATGGAAAATGTTGAAACCCCAAAGAAGTGAAGAGAATTGTACAAGGGAGACTCCACTGCCTGGGTTCGTAACCTGTTTGTCGCCTGGCTTTCTCACATGTCCTTCCCTCTGTCCGTCCACGGATCCACGCATCTTACCTTTTGGTTGGATTTTAAAGGACAGTGCAGGTATCGGTATGCTGCCCCCCAAACACGTCAACTACAGTTCAGTCGCCATTTATTTTGTAGATAAAAGGTGCATACAATGAAACGTACAGAGCTTAAATGTGCCGTTCAGTGAGCTTTGAGAGGAGGTCAGGGTCAGCCCCACGGGAGTTGCAGTCATCGCAGGAACTGTGGGAGTCAGCTCAGCAGGAGTCGGGGTGCAGCAGAGGTTGGACAAAGGTCCCAGGGATTTTAAAAAGGAGAGTGAGGAAAAGTGCAGGCAGTGTAACTGGGGGCCAAGAGAGTGAAGGCGGGAAAGGGGAGCCCACCTTCCTGGTCATGGACAGACAGCTGTGCCATAGGACAGAATCCGGCCTTGGGGCAAGAGGCCAGCCAGAGCAGTGCAGGAGGAGCTGAGGGAACGGGGAGGTGCAGCAGCAGAAGTGTCTGGGGACCAGCCAGGGGATGAGGTCTTTCTCCTTTGTGGGGCTCCAAGCCAGCGAGGCTGTTCAGCCCCAGGGAGTGAGTGAGTTTAGCCTCCCCTCCTCATCCCGGCATCAGATGCTGGGGAGGTTCCTAAGGCCGCCCTCAGGCCCTGACCCGATGGATTGGCACAGGCCTGCCCAGGGGGTCATGGCTGGCCCATCCAGCTCTGTCAGTATGGCCCTGTCCTTGGGACCCCACAGTGCCTGCTTCCTAAGCCTAGGTCGGCAGCCGGCAGGTGAAGCAGACCGTTGGTAGGAGAGGGAGCACGGGTGTTGGGCGGGCAGGTGATGTGTCCATTGCCCTGGGAGTGCCAGGGCTCAGGCCAGCCCTGACTTCCTCCCTCTGGGCTGCCCTTGATGTCCAGGGCTGGCAGGGGCCAAGGGAGGGGTGGCGGGGTGCCTCCTATGGTTCGTGACTCAGCCCGGAAAGGCATGGAGTCACACGGGCCGGTGGGGCCCTCCCAGGAACCTCTGGAATTGGCACCAGCAGGGAGGGCTCCTTTGTGAGCTGTTTCTGTGATGTTTCAACTTGTACCAAAATGGGAAGCGTGAATGCGGCATCAGCGTGATGTCAGTGCTGAGTGATCCGACGAGCGAGCGGAGGCCCTGCTCTCCCAGGGAGGGCCGGGCTCCGCAGCCAGCCTCTGCTCTCGCTCTCCACCCGGAAGGAGGGCTGCTGACGTCTGCAGGAGGGGAGTGGGAAGAGAACCTGCTACTGCTGGGAGTCCCGGAGGTGACAGAGACGCGGCCCCATCCAAGAGCATCCTTTGGGCCCAGGTATATTAAGCAGGACTGGATTTCACGTGCTGCGGCTGAGACAGGGTCTCAGTGTCCCTGCAGGGAAGATGCAGGAGCCCTTCCCAGAGCTGCCTCCACTCCCTTCCCCAGCGCGGACCCCAGAGAGACCACATGGACCACAGCACTTTCTCAGGAAGCTGCAGAGCCCCCGCCTGCTCGCCACACCTCCAAGGTCTTGGCAGGCAGCGCTGCCCTAGCTGCCTTCTGCCTTCTGAGGCCTGAGCAAGGAGCAGTCAGGAGAGACTTCTCAGGGAGTGGGTCTTCTCAGAGCCCCAGGCCCCGGGGCCTCCCGTCCCGAACCCAGCAGGCTCCTGGCAGGGCGAGCAGAGGTCCCCACCGGAAGCTGTTTTCCTGTAGTCCCCGCACTCCCAAGCCCACCTCCCAAACCACCCCTGACCTGCACCACACCCTGCCTTCCCACCCTGTTGCCAACCTGGCCACCTGGGCAGGGGTGCGTGGACTTTCTTGCCAGCAGGAAGGGCTGCCCTGGCAACAGCTAGTGTCTGGCAGAGCTGTCACCCTTAGAGTGGCCCTGGGAAGTCCCCTCAGCTCCTCCCCTGGCTCTCAGGGCACAAGACTTGTGGCTTGTACCTGTCTCCAGCTATGGGCCAGGTCAGGCTCGTGCAAGTACTGGACAGCAGGACCCTGGAAGGGGTTTCCTCTCCCACTGGCTGGTTCTCTGATCCTGGCAGGCAACCAGCTTGGAGGGTGCCTAGGAGCTCCCAGGGGCTGCCTGGGCTTGCCTTCCGCCAAGCCGGCATCACCACGTGGCCAAGGAAGGCCCTGACTGCTGCCAGCCTCGGGCTAGGGAGGCCACCCAGGACTGCCTGGGGGACGGTGGGCTGGGGGGAACAGCCTTCACAGCCCTCCCTGGCCAGTGCACTTCACTCCCTTCCTCTGGGTGGGGGCAGAGGCATGGGATCAGGGAGGAGGGGGCTGAGGATGTGCTTCTCCCAGCAAAGCCCTGGGGCCTGTAGGGGAGCCAGAGACGGGGAAGCCTAGCTGGGTTCGGAGTGCCCTGGGCCAGTGTCCTTCCTGGGAGGTCTTACCTGCTGGGCCTACCTGCCTGGCCTGAGCCTGGAGGGCGCGGTTGAGGCTCCTCACCGTCTGGAAGAGGCTGGATAGAAATAGCTGTGCCCATCTGGGCGCTGAGTCACTGAGGGGCGTTTCAGCTGTTTCTTGAAGAGGTTCTATTTTAGGTGAGTTGCCTGCGACAGCCTCAGTGACGGCTAGGGAAGGAAGGTTCTGGTGGCGAGCACAGGAGTGTAAGCACGTACCTAGGTCAGCCGTGTCCAGAGCCCAAAGGAGGGTCACCCTGAAGACCCAGACTAGGAACCTTCTCTTCCAGGTCCCCTTCCAAATGTGCTGTTGCCCCCAGGTGCATGACAGAGGGCATCTGGGGTGAGGCCTGGGCACCCAGGCCACCCCAAGCGGACCCGAGTCTAGGCCTGCCACTCAGGCCAGAGGCCGGGCCTTCTCTCAGTGGGTAATCCCTCCCAGCATCTCTTTCAGAATGAACAGAGATGGCCTGTCCCTGATGGGCACAAGCCCCTATCCACCAAGAATGACCTGGTCTTTAGACTGGGTCCTGAGCATAGAAGCTGACTCCTTTGTGGCTTTCTCTATTTAATGGGAGACGAAATTGCCTTGGGTCTTAGGACACGTCTGAGTGGGCTAATAGGTCCCAGCCAGGGGGCGGTTTCGCACCTCACTGTTTCGCCATCACTGCCCTTAGAGCCTCCGGAGCTGGATTCGGTGTTTGGGGCCTCTGCCAGTGTTTGCAGAGACGACCTCTAGACCCCTGACTCAGCCTACGTAATGCCGGTGGCTTTAGAAAAGGCAGGGTTGCAAAAGGCACGAGGCTCCAGGCTGTGGACGGAAGGCTGGGCAGGCTGTCAGGGCTCATCTCACAATGGCAACGCTTCCTGGCCTGGTGACCATGAGAGCGTGTCGCTAGGCCATCTCAGACCCTGCATAGGACAAAACGAGAGGGTGCCTGGAACATGGCCTTTGTGGTACTGGGTACAAAGGGTGACCCCATGGTACAGGTGCTGCCCCTGCTGGGTGCTGCTCCAAGGCTGCTGGGGCAAGACCCAGCCCAGGCTCCCCAAGTGGCGAGTCAGCCCGCAGCAGCAGCAGCAGCTGAGGCCTCAAGGCCCAGAGCAGGGCTGGAGGCACCCCTGAGAGTGAATAGATGGGGCTCTGCTCCTGGGAGAGACGGGACCCGTCCTCGGTGCTGTCTGGGCCCCCGGATGCACTGAGAAATGCATTGCTGCAAAGGTCTGGGCTCCAGTTGAGAAGCTTCTCACGGAGGCACCAGATTTCATGGCTCCAGCCTTGTGGGAGTTGTGCCCCGTCTCGCTACATTGTGAGGAGTCCTACACGCATGCCTCCTGGAGGAGCCCTGCTCTGCACCCCACATTAAGTGCGGCCCTGGGAATCCCCATCCACAGAGCTCGCGGGCTGGCTGTGGGGACAGGAGACACCCCATACACAGTGGGGAGCTACTCGGGGGGAGAATAAACATTAAGAAAATAAGCTGAGGGTTCGGCTGGAGCTCCTGGGGTATTTCAGGTTGTGTGGTCGGGGAGGCCCTGACGGCGTCATACCTGACCTGGGAGGCACGTAACAAGCTGGGCTGGGGCAGAGACAGGACTGAGTGCAAAGGCCCAATAATAAGTGAGCTCAGAGGATGCTGGCCAAACAGGAAGCCCAGTGTCTGGGCTGAGACGGTCATGGGGAGATGGCGGGAACGGAGACCAGAGAGGGAGGCTGGGATGGGTCCCGAGACCGAGGGAAAGAATTCCCATCGCATGATGGAAATCTCTTAGAGGGGTTTGCGTCTGTAAGTGATACGCTCAGATTTACACGTGGGCTTTGGAGGGAAAAAACAGTACTGGTTCATGAAACGCCGAGTCCAGGGCTGGACTGAAGCATAGCTAACCCCAGGGAGTTAAATGAGGTCATCACATCCGATCCTCTCCCCTTTCCTTGGCTTTGCTTCTGAACACCTATTACCTTCATTCTCGGGATGTCTCTGCATGGTGGGAAAGAAGGCTACTGACGGGGCCGGCTCTGCAGCCCTGTGTTTCACGCAGCTGGATCCCACATGGCTGACTGCGCGGTTCGAGCCCTGGACCCAGCGGTTTGAGAAACATGCTGGGCACGTGTGCGAATGTGCCTAGAATCCCGACAGGAGAGAGAAATGGAGGAGGAGGGATTGTGGCATGACTGTGCCCCCTTGGGTGCTTTCTCATTTACCCTCTCTCTCCCTGTCTTTCTGGCAAGTGCATGCCCCCTCCAGCAATAAAAGGAAATGCTGCTGACCATTCCAGGCGCCATCCTTCTGACTCATAGTTGCAAAGGAAAAGAAGATCCTCTCTCTCCGGTTATGCCTTTGCCAAATGGTGTGGGGGCTCCACTGTGCCCCCTGCCAGCTCACGTGCCTACCCCAGCACTGGGCCGAGGGCAGAAGAAGAGCTCATGCTTACCCTGTGAATAGCAGCCCATGTCTGCTCCTCCTGGAGGCACAGACCATCCCATGTGCTTTGAAAATCTGTCTTCCTTAAGAAAAAGAAGCTGCTTTGGCTGGAATCAGTCACTAACGGTGAAGACTTGCTCTCGCTTACTTTGCTCCCCAGCTTTTACATTGTCTTGGCTCCTCCAGCACAGGCTCCTGGCTACTTGGTCTTCTCTGTGCCCCTCACCCTCCTGTTTCTCTTTCCTTTAATTCTCTCTGCAAGCTCTTACTGAGCACCTGTGGCCTGCCAGGCGGGCCACACTGCCGTAGGGCCGGGCCTTCCCTCCTGGTCTGCGTCTGAAAGGTGGCTGTGGCTGCGGTGTGTGGGGAC
>NW_006209032.1:602688-613030 GCF_000334495.1 Tupaia belangeri chinensis | reverse complement strand
TGCTGTGTGTGGAGGCTCCCTGGCCGTCCGCTGGGAAGACGGTAGCACGGATGGGTGAGGCAGGACTGAGACTGAGGGCTGGTGTGCACAGACCGGAGGGACAGCCAGCAGGTGGCGGGATTCTGAAAGCAGGAGCATCCGGCAGGCAGTGGGTTGAGGGGTGGCGTCGGGGTGGGACACCTCTGCTGTGCCCCATGTTCCTGGCAGTTCCCAGAGAGCAGGGCAGTGCCAGTTGCCCTTCAGCTCTGTCTCTCACAGCCCAGAAACACCTGAGCAGGGCTTCCCGCCTGGGCTGCCGCGGGCCTGCAGGGCTGCTGACGGTGTGGACATGCGGGCCCCAGCTGCACTGCTGACCGTGAGACTTCTCTCCTCAGGTGAAGGAGTGGCTCTGCCTGAACTGTCAGATGCAGAGGGCTCTGGGAATGGACATGACCACTGCACCTCGCTCCAAGAGCCAGCAGCAGCTACACTCCCCAGCCCTGTCTCCTGCCCACTCCCCAGCCAAACAGCCCCTGGGGAAGCCAGAGCAAGAGCGACCTCGGGGCCCAGGAGGACCACAGCCTGGCCCCCGTCAGCCTGAGACAGCCAGGGCCACCTCAGTGCCGGGGCCTGCCCCAGCAGCGGCCCCTCCAGAGGTGGGGAGGGTGTCTCCTCAGCCCCCTCTCCCCACCAAGCCTTCCACAGCTGAGCCCAGGCCCCCTGCAGGAGAGGCCCCGGCCAAAAGTGCCACCACAGTGCCCTCTGGGCTTGGTGCTGCCGAGCAGACCCAGGAGGGCCTCACTGGGAAGCTCTTTGGCCTCGGCGCGTCGCTGCTGACCCAGGCGAGCACCCTCATGTCTGTGCAGCCCGACGCTGATGCCCAGGGCCAGCCTGCGCCCAGCAAGGGGCCACCCAAGATCGTCTTCAGTGATGCCAGCAAGGAGGCCGGCCCACGACCCCTGGGCTCAGGGCCCGGGCCCGGGCCAGCACCTGGAGCCAAAACTGAGCCTGGGGCTAAAACAGGTCCCTCCTCGGGACCTGGGGCCCTGGCAAAAACTGGGGGCACCAGCAGTCCAAAGCACGGCAGAGCAGAACATCAAGCAGCAGCCAAGGCTGCCGCCAAGCCAAAGGCCACACCCAAGGAGAAGGCCACCTGCCCACTGTGCCAAGCAGAGCTCAACGTGGGCAGCAAGGGCCCAGCCAACTACAACACCTGCACCACCTGCAAGCTCCAGGTGTGCAACCTGTGTGGCTTCAACCCGACGCCCCACCTGGTGGAGGTAAGCGGCGGACCAAGCCTGCTCCCCAGAGCCTCGGGGAGGGCCAGGGCCAGGGTGACGGGAGCACAGGAGCCAGAACAGGCTGCAGAGCACCAGGTGCACAGTGGTCGTGGGGTGGTCCCCACACAGCGAGTGCTGCACCGTGGCTGCGCTCCCTTTCCTGTTTCTGCCCAAGCTCTCCTCTGGGAGAACCGCCTGGCCCAGACAGGGGGAGTAATGGTGCCTACCACCTTCGACTGGTCTGAGACATAGCCAAGCAGTCATGGCAGGGTTCACTTCGGTGGCCTTGGGCATGGCCTGATGAAAGATGCCATCTCTTCCGTGCATGTGGGAAGACTCTGAGGCTCTGCCCTGCCCCGAATCTGTGTCTGTCACAAAGATTCCACAGGCAGAGAGCTGTGCCCAGGGCAGGGCAGGAGGCGTCCTCACAGTGGGGCAGGCCATGTCCCACCCCCCAGGCTGCAGCCCAACCAGCTGGTGTCCACCCTTGTTCTTCGCACCCACCCTCATGGCTGTGTACTTGTCAAAACCACAGCCTTGGGCCACATCTTTTCCCTGGCTGGGCCTGGGGACTCCTTGGGACTGTTTGTGGGGGTGCTAGAGATGGTCTTCTGACCCATGGGATCATCTGAGAGAGACCTGGGGAGGGGCCCGTCTCTCTGCGGTCCCTGCTGCAAGGAAGGCAGTGGGCATGGGGCACTGTGCAGGGCCAGTGGGAGGGAGCGTGGAGTGCAGGCCGGTACCCTCTCGAAGCGTGGAGCCCAGCCGGGGAGGGCTCAGAAGGCAGAGGTGCCTGGGCAGAACTAGACCAATTGGGTCCCAGAGATTGCTTCTGCGCCTCCCGCAACCCCCTAACCCACTCCCAGGCCCAGGGCCACCTGTGTGAACCCCACCATGACGGCCTCGGGTGTAGCTGGTGTGTGCCCTTCCTCACGTCCCCCAGGGGTCTGTGCTGGGCTCGTCTTGGCAGGTGGATGTGTTTCCGGGCCGTGTCTTGTCAGGAGAGGGTCGCATCCAGGCCCATCTCCTGCACATGGGCAGCCCCTGGAGCCCTGTGGGTCTCTGCGCTGAACCATGAGTAGTTGACGGCAGGAGGAGCAGCGTGGGAGGCCAACCACCCTGACTGGGGCAGGGCAAGAGGAAGCCCAGACTGAGCCTAGGGGTAAAACAGGTCCTGCACTGGGGCCTGGAGCTGCCGGGGTGACCAGGAAGACTGCTGTGGCCACCGCGGGCCACACTTTCCAACATGCAGGAAGGGGCAGCATGGAGCAAGACAGGCAGCCCCCTCACGTGATGCCCATGTGGCCCTCCAGGCCCCGCACAGCCACTTTCCCAAGCCATAGATCCCATGGCTGTGGGACACGGGGCGCAACAAGGGGCCACCACAGCCAGGAGTGCCCCCGATGAGCATGCTGCAGAGACCTCACTGCTGGTCAGGTGAACACCCTGATGCTGGGGTACCATGTGCCCCAGTGGGCTCCTGGGCTGGCCTGGCCTGGAGCATCCTTGTCCCCAGGAGACCTCCCAGTCCACATCCCTCATTAAGCGGGAGAGGGAGGGGAGCGCTGTGTCCCTGAGCGTGAACGTTCCTGACAGCTCCTCGGGCAGCCCCTGGGCCAGGCCACGGGAGGTGCTGAGTCAGCCCAAAGCCGAGCCTTCAGTGACACGCTGGCTCCAGATGAGATGCCTGCAGCCTCGGCCAGGCCTCATTAGCTGCAGGCTCTCCACGGCCAGCTTTTCCCACTGCCCTCCCCCACCATGTCCTGCCGTCTCCACCACCCGCCCCCTGCCAGCTCCTGGGCCAGAATCGGCCTGCCTCCATGGCTCTGATGGGCTCCATGGGCTGCTGGCCCCCATGCCCTTAGCCCTCCTCAGCCCGGGCCTTGTTTCCTTGCCTGCTGCACCTAACGGCAGCCTGAGGGTGGCACTGCTTCTCGGACCCTTTCTCCCCACGGCTCTGCCTGTCGAGGCTATCCCCAGAGGGTCTGTGGTGCTCTGGGGACCGTGTGGACAGGCAGCCGTCATGCTCCTTCTCTGGTTCCAAGCAGTCTCCACACTCCTCACCCCTGCAGGTGCAAGATTGCAGCCTGGGGAGGTGCTCAGCTCTTGCCCCTCACCTCCAGGAGGCACTGTGGCCAGAATCTGGCCTCTCCTCTCCATCCCGGAGCCACAGCTCGAGTCCTCCCCTACCCCCACAATGACCAAGCCTCCCTGAGCTTCGCCTGCCTTGGGTCTTGTGAGGGGTTGGGGGTGGGGCTGACGCCTGATGTGCTCCCCCCATCCCTCCCCAGCAGCATGGCTCTTTCCAGAGGCCCCTGACTCTCCCGTGGGCTGTCTTTGATCTCCCTTCTGTGAATGGCTGCTAGGCCTTAGAGCAGTTTCGGGCTTCCCCTGACCTACTTGTGTGCTCCTGCTTAAAGCCCTCTGGCTTCTCAGCAGGTGCCCAGGCTGAGCAGAATCCTGCCTCAGTCTGCCCTAGCTGCCCTCCTCGTGCCTGGCTTGGTCAAGGCCAGCCTGCCAGGTTCTGGATGACTGTGCCATGTCTCTGTGCAGTGAGACGTGGTGGGACCTGGGTCTGCCCACAGGTTGGGGACCCGAGGGAGGGGAGGCCAGGGGAGCCCAGCGCACAACTCACACAGGCTAGCAGGCCTGCTGGTCCCTCCTGAGGCCAGAGACACCATCCAGGCAAGAGTGGGAATTTGCAGAAGATCTCTGAGCTGGAAGAATCTTTCTGTTTCTTTCTAGATAGGGAGTTCAGCGCATACCACAGAGGAGGCCGTTTAAAATTGGGTCCCTTCCCCTTTGAAACTTCCTCTGAAAAAAATCACCATGGTGCTATTTAGTGAGTCATTTCATAATTAAGAGTTGTTGATTCCAATTTTTTTTTACCTATTTATCTTTTTGAAGGATAATAGTACCCTCTGGCTTAATTTTTAATTGACTTTCAATTCAAAATAGAGTCTGTGAGGAAATTAGTGGAATTGGAATTGTTGCGGTAACATTGCCAGTTTCTTACCTATTGTAATTGCAGGAATTCTGGCTGTGCCCTTGACACCTGGTGCTCCCTGGGCAAAGGGCCCAACACCTGTGCCTGTGGGGTGGGCGTGGCGTGGTGGTGGAGGCGGGGCGGGGGAGTGTCAGAGAGGCCAGCCACGCCTCCTCTCCCTGAGCTGCCTCAGGGTGCCCTGTGTTCTCACCCGGAGCAGGAGGGTTTTCGTTCCCTCCTGCGTTTCTGTGAGAAGCTGCTGGACTTCAGGTGCCTGTGTCAGGCCCAACACTGCCAGAACTCAGGCCAAGAGGCCAAACCAGAGGGTCCCAAGAGAGTCTCTGTGCCAGGAAGGAAGAGACCTCACAGACCGTCCACGGTGTGTGTGCGCATGAATGGGACCTTCTTTGGTCACAGCCGTGCTGCTCTGAACCCACCTTGGTCTCTGCACACGTCCACCCTAGACAGGCCTCCCAGAGTTGGGTCACTTGCTCTGGCCTACCTTGGTGTCTCAGTCAACCCCATCCCCAGGTCTGCCCTGCAGAGCCCCTACCCCCGGGAGAGCTTGGCCAGCACCAAGCTCCTGGTCTCACAAGACCAGCTCAGGGAATGAATGCATTTGGTGCTGGGGCTTGAGGAGAGTTCAGCCTAGCCCGGAGGGAACATGCTGGGGGCCCTAAGGAGGAATTCTCTATTGGGGAGCAGAGGCCCAGAAAGGAGGAGCTCCATCACGGCCAGGGATGAGCAGGGCCAGGCAGTCGGGAGAGACAGCAGCACCAGGGTGGCCATGTCCAGCCCAGCGTCAGGGTCCTAGGCCCTTTGCCTCTGGGCACGCTTTGCTCTGCAGTTCTCATTCACCACCCCGGCCTGGCAGCTGGCCACGACAGTGTCTCCATAACCAGGCAGTCCACAGATGAAGAGTGTGGACTGTGGGCTCATCCAGACGACGGCAGACGGGGCCGGGAGGATGTCTAGCACCCGGCATAACAATGCGGGACTCATGCACCTGCAGGCTGCCCCACCAACTGAGTCAACCCGCTTCCCCTTCCTCACCCTAAATAGTGGGACCCTGAGCCCCGGCACAACTATGCCTTGGGTGGTCATCCCTGGGGGATTCGTGACTTCCTGCCCCCAGAAAGAATTAGGCAGAGGGGGTGAGGAAGAAGTGGTCACTAGAGCCTCCCACCTCCATCCTTTCCCTCTTGCCGAGGAGCCAGGGGAAGGGGCAAGCAGGCGGCAGGCCCCTAGGGCTGGGCGAGGAACAGGATGAGAGTGGATGTGCAGGGGAGTGAATGAACGAGCAAGGGGTGAGCACTGAAGTGGGGGTGTGAGTGTACCAACAAGCGAGTAGAGACAGGGGTGAATAGTCACCCCTCTTCTGGTCACTGCGGGGCTGCCCTGAAGCCACCCTGGCTCTCAGGTAGGGGCACGTTGCCATAGGGGGAGATGAGGGTGGAGTGGATAAAGGAACCAGGACCTTAGCAGCGTTTCCAGCCTCT
This sequence comes from Tupaia belangeri chinensis, assembly GCF_000334495.1. NCBI lineage: Eukaryota > Metazoa > Chordata > Mammalia > Scandentia > Tupaiidae > Tupaia > Tupaia belangeri. The sequence continues at coordinate 607,286 of NW_006209032.1, read as the reverse complement.
GGGCTCAGAGATCCAGATGCCTCCCACCCCACTCCAATTGCCCAGAAGCCTTGGGCCTGGCCTGCTCCCCTGGCTCCACCCCTGCCCGCCCCAGGCCTTGTAAGGGAGGGCTGGGAAGGGCCTGCAGCAGCCAGGTCAAGAGTTTATTTTTAGCTCTTACTTCACACGCCTCCTCCCCATGCCTGCCTCCCTTCCACACTGCCTATTATAGCAGTCAGGAGCGAGAGGGCCTCTGCGAGCCAGCCGCCTCTGTGAAGAAGAGTACAAATGAGCAAAGCCCCACGGAACACGTGACCGCAGGAGCCGTGCTCTGCCAGGCTCTGCCGTGCTCTGGGCCTCTGGGCTCAGGTGAGCAGCCCTCTGCGGGGGCCGGCTCCGAGCGCTTGGCATCAGGTCTGCCCTCCGTCCTAGCACCATCCAAGGTGCCCATATAGGCTGTTGCTTCCAGGCTGGGGTCTGCAGACCACCAAGGTGGTCAGGGAAGATGACCTAGCTTCGAGAGGCCTGGCACGGCAGCACTGCCTTGGGCCAGCCCCTGTCTGGGCCCAGACCCTAACCCACCATGGTGGTCCTGAAGTCAGGGAAGGGGCTGTTTGCTCACTTCCAGAACTGCCTCTTGGCCTCGTCTACCACCCTCCCGTCTCTCCAGAGACCTTCGCCATTTGGCAGTCCTTTCTGACAGGGAGGTTTCTGGATCCCCAGACAATGCTCTGGCACATGGGCTGGGATTTCTGGGTCGGACCCTGTGCTCTCCTGCATCCTGTCTCAGGGCATGGTGTTGATTGTCCAGCGCTCTCCCCAGGCACCTAGGGGTGGGCCCTGCCAGGCCAGGCATGCGGAAGGCCTAGCTAGTGGCCAGCATTTACTGCCACCCAGGGGTATGTGACAGAGCATCACAGAAGGCCCAAGGGGACTGGAAATAGTGCCAAGGCTGGACCCTCCAGGGAGGGCTTCTGAAGGGTCTCCTCCACCCTGGGCCCACTACCATCCCTCTGCCCAGAAACTGTGTGTGGGGCTGGGCCTCAGGAAAGAGCAGTGCTCCAATCTCAGACCTTGATTAACAAGCCTAGGGGTCAGGCTTGACCCTCAGCATGCACCAAGGCCCCACCACCTGCCCACCTGGCCTCTCAGAGGCCCAGGGCAGAAGTGTGGAGTGTAGTTCTGTGGACAGCAAACCAGGGCAGGACCCTGACGGTGTCTGTCATGGTGGCCTGGGAATGCCCGGTGGGGGCAGGCACCTGGGGTACAAGGCTTGCAGGCTCTGCCAGTCCACCTTAGTGGCAGTGCTGCTGGTGGGTGCCCAGGTGTCCAGGTACCCCAGATAAGCAATGGCAGGAAGGAGGGAGGACCTAGGCTCTGCACTGGCGAGAGCAGGCAGCTGTCAGGGGGCCCTGCTTGCTGCACTGCACCCTTCATCCTCCACCACCCACGTGGGCCCTGCCGGCCCAGATCCTGCCAAGGAGGAGCACTGACCCTGAAGGAGGCTCCTGGGAGATGCTGCAGGAACCACTGCTCAGGGGCCAGGCCAGCTTGGACGCAGGCGGCTGGGGCTGGGAGACTCAGACTTGGCTCTGGCATTCTGGGGCTGCACTGCTGATACCCATGCATATCTGTAATGGCCTAGCTGGAGCTCCAGGAAGGCTGAATGTTGGCATGTCTGTCTGTCTGTCTGTCTTAGTCATGGTAGTGCTTTCAGCCCCAGCTCTGGGCCTGCAACAGAGCAGACGACCCTGAGTGGTGGCCTGATGGTGAAGTGTTTGATCCTAGCCCAACTCTGCAAAGAGCAGGGCCATTGGGACAAAGGCCACCATGCGCACTCCCCATCGAGGAGGAGCCCAGGGCCTGGGGCCAGGAGGAGACCTCAGCATGAGGCTGTCTGCTGGCTTTAGGCAGGGGATAGGCTAGGGGTGTAAGCAGGGAAGGGTACTACCCCGACCCCGACCCCACACAGGGCTTGCCCCAGACAGTCTCCCCCGGCCCCAGGAGTTTGCATTCTCCCAGCTCAGCCCTTACTGGGAAGGGGTGTGGGGGAGGCCGGAGTCAGATGCACCCAGGAAGCACTCCTATCTTCTGGGCTCCATACCAGCCCACAGAGCAGTTCACTCTCTGAGGTTGGGGCTCCAGCTTCTCTTCTGCTTGGGACCAGCCCCCAAGCTGCCTGTGGCCTCCCCTCCCTCATGGTCCTTTCCTGGCCGTGTGAAAAGCTCTTCTCGGGTTAAGAAAGGGACCCTTCCTTTTGGCTTGTTATTTGCACCTGAATGCGCATGTTCCTCTTAAGGCTGGGGGAGTTTATCATTTGGGGACAATAAATCTATCTTTTTAAAAAAGTTTATTTATTTATTTTTTCTATGAGAGAGAGACAGCACCCCCAACAGGTCAAGAAGCCACAGTGCACCCCAGCCTTCAGCCAGCACCGGCTCTGGCAAGCACATGCCAGGGGTACACAAGGAGGCCTTGGGATTTCAACCAGGAACCTTCCCATGTGGCGCTGCCTCACAGGGCGTTTGACCACAGTGCCACCATCCGGCCCCCACCAGTCCTTCCCCCCGTGTCTCTGGGATTTTCCTCTCCCTGAGGTTACAGAAGGTCATGGAAATACTTCTCCTGTCTTGTGATTCTCATCGCCTCTCCCCTATCTCCTTGCAGAAAACAGAGTGGCTCTGTCTGAACTGCCAAACTCAGCGGCTGCTGGAAGGCAGCCTGGGAGAGCCGCCGCCCCTGCCGGTGCCCGCCCCACAGCAGCCGCCTGCAGGGGCCCCTCCCCGTGCAGCCGGAGCATCCCCACTCAAGCAGAAAGGGCCACAGGGGCTGGGCCAGCCATCAGGCCCCCTGCCTGCCAAGGCCAGCCCCTCGCCCACCAAGGCCAGCCCTCAGGCCAAGCCCCTCAGGGCTTCTGAACCCAGCAAGGCCCCGAGCAGTGCCCAGGAGAAAAAGACAGGGGTGCCCATTAAAGCTGAGCCTGTGCCGAAGCCACCTGCAGAGACTGCCCCATCCCCTGGGACTCCTAAAGTGAAGAGCGGGGTGAGGAGGACCGAACCTGCCACCCCTGTCGTCAAGGCTGTTGCAGAAGCTCCCAAAAGTGGGGAGGCGGAGGTCAGTCCCATTTACTTCCCAGGGCCCCTGGCTTTCAGATGGGACAGGCTAGGGAGGGGGCTGAGGACATAGGCCTGAGACAGGGCCCCAAGGCCGCAGAGGGGAGCAGGGACACCCAGCAGGCCGGGAGCCTAGACCAGGCTCTGGCAGGCCCAAAGACTGAGTTTGAGGCCAGTCCTGGGTCTGGAACCTGGGTGGATACTTCACTGGGTCTTGTCACCCTGTGATTTAGTAAAATTTCTCCTCGAAGACCTAGGTCTGCCTAGAGCATGCCTGGGAGACTGCAAGTTCAGGGCCAGAGTGATGGGGTGAATAGTAGGCCCCAAGCGCGGGGGCGGGGGAGGATCTCTGGGGGCCCTGGGAGGGCAGGGAGGGCAGAGTGGGCCAGGCTCCCGACTCGAGCTTGGGCCGCAGAAAGTCAGTGTGTGCCTCTCGCCGCTGCAGGAGCCGGTGAGCAAGCCTTACTCTCAGGACCTGTCTCGGAGCCCACAGAGCCTCAGCGACACGGGCTACTCCTCCGATGGCATCTCCAGCTCCCAGAGTGAGATCACAGGTGTCGTGCATCAGGAGGTGGAGCAGCTGGACAGTGCGGGGGTGACAGGGCCGCGGCCGCCGAGCCCCTCCGAGCTCCACAAGGTGGGGAGCAGCATGCGGCCTTCGCTGGAGGCCCAGGGCCAGGCCCCCAGCGGTGAGCGCAGCAAGCCGCCCAGCAGCAGCGCAGGGGAGGAGCAGAAGCGGAGGCCCCACTCCTTGTCCATCATGCCTGAGGCCTTTGACTCTGACGAGGAGTTGGAAGACATCTTGGAGGAGGAGGAAGACTCCCTGGAGTGGGGGCGCCAGAGGGAGCAGCGGGACGCTGCTGAGTCCTCGGACGACTTCAGCAGCCAGCTGAGGCACGACTACGTGGAGGACAGCAGTGAGGGCGGCCTGTCCCCTGTGCCGCCCCAGCCCCCGGCCCGAGCGGCAGAGCTGACCGATGAGGAGTTCATGCGCCGGCAGATCCTGGAGATGAGTGCCGAGGAGGACAACCTGGAGGACGAGGACACTGCCGCCTCCGCGCACGGCCTGGCCAAGCACGGCATCCAGAAGGGCGGCCCCAGGCCCAGGCCTGAGCCCAGCCAAGACCAAGCAGCACTGCCCAAGAGGCGCCTGCCCCACAATGCCACCACAGGCTACGAAGACCTGCTGTCCGAGGGAGGCCCGGAAGAGGCCGCCGACAGCAGTGGGGCCTTGCAGGGTGGGCTGCGCCGCTTCAAGACCATCGAGCTCAACAGCACCGGCAGCTGCGGGCACGAGCTGGACCTGAGCCAGGGCCCCAACCATGGCCTGGACCGGGAGCCTGAGCTGGAGATGGAGAGCCTGACAGGGTCGCCCGAGGACCGTTCCCGCGGGGAGCACTCCTCCACGCTGCCGGCCTCCACGCCCAGCTACACATCGGGCACCTCTCCCACCTCCCTGTCCTCCCTAGAGGAGGACAGCGACAGCAGCCCCAGCCGGCGGCAGCG
>NW_006209032.1:597476-602657 GCF_000334495.1 Tupaia belangeri chinensis | reverse complement strand
CCCCCCCCCCCCCCCTGCCCTCCCTAGAGGAGGACAGCGACAGCAGCCCCAGCCGGCGGCAGCGGCTGGAAGAAGCAAAGCAGCAGCGCAAGGCCCGGCACCGCTCCCACGGGCCCCTGCTGCCCACCATCGAGGACTCCTCAGAGGAGGAGGAGCTGCGGGAGGAGGAGGAGCTGCTGCGGGAGCAGGAGAAGATGCGGGAGGTGGAGCAGCAGCGCATCCGCAGCACCGCCCGCAAGACCCGGCGGGACAAGGAGGAGCTGCGGGCTCAGAGGCGGCGGGAGCGCTCCAAGACGCCCCCCAGCAATCTGTCACCCATCGAGGACGCCTCCCCCACGGAGGAGCTGCGGCAGGCCGCGGAGATGGAGGAGCTGCACCGCTCCTCCTGCTCCGAGTACTCGCCCTCGCCCTCCCTGGACTCCGAGGCTGAGGCCCTGGACAGCGGCCCCTCCCGGCTCTACAAGTCGGGCAGTGAGTACAACCTGCCCACCTTCATGTCCCTCTACTCGCCCACCGAGACGCCCTCGGGCAGCACCGGCACTCCCAGCTCCGGGCGGCCCCTCAAGAGCGCTGAGGAGGCCTACGAGGAGATGATGAGAAAAGCGGAGCTGCTTCAGCGGCAGCAGGGCCAGGGAGCCGGGGCCCGGGGCCCCCATGGCGGCCCCTCTCAGCCCACAGGCCCCCGGGGCCAGGGCGCCTTCGAATACCAAGACAGCCCAGCTGCCCCCGAAGGTACGGCCGGCCTGGGAGCGGCCGTGTACGAGGAGATCCTGCAGACGTCACAGAGCATCGCGCGCATGCGGCAGGCCTCGTCGCGGGACCTGGCCTTCGCAGAGGACAAGAAGAAGGAGAAACGGTTCCTGGATGCCGAGAGCGCGTACATGGACCCGATGAAGCAGAATGGCGGCCCGCTCACCCCGGGGACCAGTCCCACCCAGCTCGCAGCCCCCGTGTCCTTCTCCACCGCCACCTCGGACAGCAGCGGGGGCCGGGTCATTCCCGATGTCCGCGTCACTCAGCATTTTGCAAAGGAGCCTCAGGACCCCCTGAGGCTGCACAGCTCTCCTGCCTCCCCCAGCCCAGCCTCCAAGGAGGTAACCATCTCCTTCCCTCAGGGCCCCGGGACCCCTGCCACCACAGCTGTGGCTACTGGACCTGCAGGCCTGCCCCGGGGATATGTGGCTCCCACCTCCCCCGCAGCCTCTGAGCGCAGTCCCCCACCATCCACGAGCCACGGCTATGGACAGGGCCCAGCCACCGCAAACTATGGGTCCCAGACAGAGGAGTTGCCCCAGGCCCCCAGTGGCCCTGCCGTCGGTAGACGGGCATCCAGAGACAAGCCCCCGAGCGATAGCGAGGGTGGCCCTCCACAGCCGTCCCGGAGCTACTCCTACTTTGCAAGCTCCAGCCCACCCCTCTCCCCGTCCTCCCCCTCGGAGGGTCCCACATTCTCTCCTAGTAAACGGGGCCCCAGGGCCACAGCAGAGTTCTCGACACAGACGCCAAGCCCAGCCCCTGCCTCCGACAAGCCACGGAGCCCAGTCGCCCCCTCCTCGACACCCATGGTGGCCCAGGGCACACAAACACCGCACCGGCCCAGCACGCCTCGTCTGGTGTGGCAGCAGTCCTCACAGGAGGCCCCCGTTATGGTCATCACACTGGGATCAGATGCCTCCAGCCAGACCCGGATGGTCCACGCCAGTGCCTCCACCTCCCCACTGTGCTCACCTACAGACACCCAGCCCACCGCCCACAGCTACAGCCAGACCACACCGCCGAGCGCGGCTCAGCTGCCCCCAGAGCCCCCCGGGCCGCCTGGCTTCCCACGGGCACCCAGTGCTGGTGCGGATGGGCCCCTGGCCCTGTACGGCTGGGGGGCCCTGCCCGCCGAGCACATCTCCCTGTGCCGGATCTCCTCTGTCCCTGGCACCTCCCGGGTGGAGCCGGGCCCCAGGCCCCCCGGCAGTGCAGTGGTAGACCTCCGCACGGCCATCAAGCCCACGCCTATCATCCTCACTGACCAGGGCATGGACCTGACCTCTCTCGCCGTGGAGGCGAGGAAGTATGGCCTTGCCCTGGATCCCATCCCGGGACGGCAGTCAACCGCCGTGCAGCCCCTGGTGATCAACCTCAACGCCCAGGAGCAGACCCATGCCTTCCTGGGCACTGCCACCACCGTGAGCATCACCATGGCCTCGTCAGTGCTCATGGCGCAGCCAAAGCAGCCCGTGGTTTATGGAGATCCCTTCCAGAGCCGGCTCGACTTCGGCCAGGGTGCAGGGAGCCCCGTGTGCCTGGCCCAGGTCAAGCAGGTTGAGCAGGCTGTCCAGACAGCCCCATACCGAGGTGGGCCGCGGGGGAGACCCAGGGAGACCAAGTTTGCCAGGTATAACCTGCCCAACCAGGTGGCACCTCTGGCCAGGAGGGACATCTTGATCACTCAGATGGACTCTGCCCAGAGCGTGGGCCTCAAGCCAGGCCCAGTGCCAGAGCCTGGTGCCGAGCCCCACCGGGCCAGCGCCCCAGAGCTACGGTCGCATGCAATGCCGGGCGCCAGGAAGCCACACGCAGTGGTGGTGCAGATGGGTGAGGGTGCGGCTGGCACCGTGACCACGCTGCTCCCCGAGGAGCCGGCCGGTGCTCTGGACCTCACCGGCATGAGACCCGAGAGCCAGCTGGCGTGCTGTGACATGGTCTACAAGTTCCCCTTCGGCAGCAGCTGCACCGGCACCTTCCATCCTGCCCCCAACATGCCCGAGAAGAGTGTAGCAGAGGCCCCCACACCTGGCCCCAGCGGTGGCCCCTTCTATGGTCCCCGGGATGCTGAGCCTCCCGAGCCCCCTGCCTACCGGGCACAGGCATTAGTAGGGCCCAGGCCCCATGAGGAACACAGGCCCTACCCACAGGGCCTGCCAGGCAGGCTGTACTCCTCCATGTCTGACACCAACCTGGCCGAGGCGGGCCTCAACTACCACGCCCACAGGATGGGACAGTTCTTCCAGGGCCCTGGACGGGACTCAGCTGTGGACCTCAGCTCCCTGAAGCACTCCTACAGCCTGGGCTTTGCAGATGGGCGCTACCTGGGGCAGGGCCTGCAGTATGGCTCGTTCACGGACCTGCGTCACCCCACGGACCTCCTGAGTCACCCGCTTCCCATGAGGCGCTACAGCTCCGTGTCCAACATCTACTCTGACCACAGGCACGGCCCCCGGGGAGATGCTGGTTTCCAGGAGGCCAGCCTGGCCCAGTACAGTGCCACCACAGCCCGCGAGATCAGCCGCATGTGCGCCGCCCTCAATTCCATGGACCAGTACGGCGGGAGGCATGGCGGCAGTGCCGGTGGCCCTGACCTGGTGCAGTACCAGCCCCAGCATGGGCCTGGGCTCAGTGCCCCCCTCAGACCTGGCCTCCTTGGTAACCCCACCTTCCCAGAGGGCCATCCAAGTCCTGGGAATGTGGCCCAGTATGGGCCTGCAGCAGGCCAGGGGACAGCAGTCAGACAGCTACTGCCATCCACAGCCACCGTGCGTGCGGCCGACGGCATGATCTACTCGACTATCAACACCCCAATTGCTGCAACGCTGCCCATCACTACCCAGCCCGCCTCCGTTCTGCGGCCCCTGGTGCGTGGGGGCGTGTACAGGCCTTATGCGTCAGGCGGAGTCGCAGCCGTGCCGCTTGCCAGCCTGACACGTGTGCCCATGATCGCCCCCCGGGTCCCCCTCGGGCCCCCTGGGCCGTACCGATACCCTGCGCCGAGATTGCCCCTTGCTCCCAGCGCGCCACCCGCCGAGGGGGCGCCCCCCCCGCCGAGGGGCCTGTCTACCTCGTGAAACCTGCTGCTGCCCAAGCCCCCGGGGCTGGGGGCGTGCCCAGGCCAGAGCTGCCAGCAGGGGCTGTGCGGGAAGAGCCTCCTTCCACAACCACCCCTGCTGCCGTCAAGGAGGCTGCAGCTGCCCCTGCGCCCGCCCTGCTAGCCGGCCAGAAGCCACCGGGAGATGCTGCCCCTGGGGGCGGCAGTGGGGCCCTCGGCCGGCCAGGGCTGGAGAAGGAGGAAGCATCGCAGGAGGAGAGGCAGCGGAAACAGCAGGAGCAGCTGCTGCAGCTGGAGGGTAGAGTTGGAGAAGCTTCGGCAGCTGCGGCTGCAGGAGGAACTAGAGCGGGAACGGGTGGAGCTGCAGAGGCACCGAGAGGAAGAGCAGCTGCTGGTACAGCGGGAGTTGCAGGAGCTGCAGACCATCAAGCACCACGTGCTGCAGCAGCAGCAGGAGGAGCGCCAGGCTCAGTTTGCCCTGCAGCGTGAGCAGCTAGCGCAGCAGCGGCTGCAACTGGAGCAGATCCAGCAGCTGCAGCAGCAGCTCGAGGAGCAGAAGCAGCGGCAGAAGGTGCCCTTCCCCACGGCTTGTGAAGCACCCGGCCGAGGGCCTGTCCCGGCCCCCACCGAGCTGGCCCAGAACGGCCAGTACTGGCCACCCTTGACCCACGCAGCCTTCATTGCTGTGGCAGGGCCTGAGGGGCCAGGGCAGCCTCGCGAGTCCCTGCTGCACCGAGGTCTCCCCAGCTCTGCTTCAGACATGTCACTGCAGACCGAGGAGGCGTGGGAGGCAGGCCGCAGTGGCATCAAGAAGCGACACTCCATGCCACGCCTGCGGGACGCCTGTGAGCCAGAATCGGCGCCCGAGCCCGGCGCGGTCCGGAGGATCGCAGACAGCAGTGTGCAGACGGACGACGAGGACGGGGAGGGCCGCTACATCCTGAGCCGGCGGCGCCGAGCCCGCCGGAGTGCCGACTGCAGCGTGCAGACGGACGACGAGGACAGCGCTGAGTGGGAACAGCCCGTGCGCCGCCGCAGGTCCCGTCTCTCCCGCCATTCAGACTCGGGCTCCGACAGCAAGCACGAGGCCACCACCTCGTCGTCCGTGGCCACCGCCGCCATGAGGGCCATGAGCAGCGTGGGCATCCAGACCATCAGTGACTGCTCTGTGCAGACGGAGCCTGACCCGCTGCCCCGGGTCTCCCCCGCCATCCACATCACGGCCGCCACTGACCCCAAGGTGGAGATCGTCAGGTACATCTCGGCGCCGGAGAAGACCGGGCGTGGGGAGAGCCTGGCCTGCCAGACGGAGCCGGATGGGCAGGCCCCGGGCGGGGCTGGGCCACACCCTGGGGGGCAGGCTGGCC
>NW_006209032.1:595456-597455 GCF_000334495.1 Tupaia belangeri chinensis | reverse complement strand
GGGCCCCCAGCCATCAGCCCCTACCTGCCTGGAATCCAGATCGTCACTCCGGGACCCCTGGGCAGATTCGACAAAAAGAAGCCGGATCCCCTGGAGATTGGGTACCAGGCCCACCTGCCCCCGGAGTCCCTGTCACAGCTTGTGAGCCGCCAGCCTCCCAAGTCCCCCCAGGTCCTCTACTCACCAGTGTCGCCCCTGTCCCCACACCGGCTCCTGGACACCTCCTTTGCTTCCAGCGAGAGGCTCAACAAGGCTCACGTGAGTCCCCAGAAGCACTTCGCGGCTGACAGCGCTCTCCGCCAGCAGACGCTGCCACGCCCCATGAAGACCCTGCAGCGTTCCTTGTCTGACCCTAAGCCCCTCAGCCCCACCGCCGAGGAGTCTGCCAAAGAGAGATTCTCCCTCTACCAGCACCAGGGGGGACTGGGTAGCCAGGTATGGGCACACGGGCTGGTCCAGGGTGGGACAGGGGTCTCTGCCTAGCCTGAGGGGACCCCCAGGGAGGGGCTTCTCCTAGGGTGGGAGTGGAATCACGTCTTGCTCCAAAGGCCCAGGGGAAGGAGTCAGGGATAGACCCCCCTCGATGCACCGTAAGGCCCACAGCCTGCAGGGACAGCCGGCGGGTACAGACGCTCACATGGGCCCTCACGGCATTTCTCCAGCCCCCGCTGGACACGCAGCCTCTCCTCAGCACTGTCCCTTCATACCAGTCCGGCCCTGCCATCGCCACTCGCCCTCTGACCTCTCCAGTCTCACTTTCCACCTGGGCCGCTTCCTCCCACTCCGAACCATGTCTGGACATTTCCTGAGAAAACCAGCACCCCGGATCTGGCTAGGCTGGCTGCTCCCCGCTTCCCAGCCCTGGCCTGGCTTCTGCGGCCCCACAGAAGCCTGAGCCCCTGGCCTAGCCCTGCAGCCCCTCCCAGCCAGCCGCAGCTGCCCTGCGCCTCATGTCCACCCCTTCCCTGCCCTCAGCAATTCTGTTTACACACCCGCCTGCTCCCAGGCAGGGGCTCTGGGGTGCTCGCTCACGCCTGCCTGTGGCGGTGGTGGCAGTGATGAGGTGGGCCTGGCCACGGGCTGTGGTGAGGTGAGGGCGTGGACTGCCAGGCCGAGGTGCGTGGGTGTTCCGAAAGGCCCTGAGAGCTTCTGAAGGTTTTAGGCAGGTGAGACAGGACGAGGCAGGTACTGTAGAAAGCTCCCTGGGCGGTGTGGGCTGACGGGCTGAAGGAAGAGACCCTGGGGAGAGGAGGCAGGGGCCAGGCATCATGAGATGTGTTTGGCCATTCTCGGGGTGTGACGCGGAGGAAAGTGGGGCCTTGGGTCGGGTCACAGAAGTGATGAGCATGGGTGGTGACCAGCCCTGGTGTGCACAGGCCGGGTGGGGTGGGAGTGGTCGGAAGCCTGCGCTGGCAGGGAGGGCGAGTCTGAGAGGCAGGGTGGTCCTGGCTCCTGCCATGTGGGACCAGGCCTTGGCAGTCTTTCATGACGTGTGACCAAAATAAGGAAAGACAGACAGCAGAGTCAGGAGTCCAGAAAGCTAACTGGGTTCCATTAAGGGCCCACCCTCACTTGGGGACTCGAAGCACACTCTGCTTTTCTCCATGCGTGTAACAAAAGTAGGGAAGGTTTTTATGTAGTCATTTGGCAAGGTAAAAAATGAGAATCCTCATGTCAGTCCCAGGATATTCTGGGCATGTGGGTGGTCCATGAAACCCAAGAGCAGGGCATTCTGGGAAAACTAGAAGTCAAGGGAGGACCCAGGGCTAACCGCCCGGCATCATAAACCTCCAGCAATGCAGAGCATCAAGGGCAGGTGGGCAGGGCCTGGGGCAGCACCGTCAGGAGCAGGCTGCTGGAGACAGGGCTGGGGGACCCAGAGAGCAGCCTTGGTGGAAGAGTGTGGCGGGGGCTGACAGCTGGGCTGAGCGTGCAGTCCAGAGGGCTCGGCAGAGGGTGGCGTGGCAGCTACAGGGGCAGGGGAGGGGGTCGGGGAGCA
>NW_006209032.1:593551-594713 GCF_000334495.1 Tupaia belangeri chinensis | reverse complement strand
TATGGGGTCTGGGTAGCATGTCACCTTAGAGAGGGGCAGGGCAGGTGTCTGGGTAGCATGTCACCTTAGAGAGGGGCAGGGCAGGCATCTTGGGGAGCATGTCACCTTAGAGAGGGGCAGATGGCGTCTGGGTAGCATGTCACCTTAGAGAGAGGCAGGGCAGGCGTCTGGGTAGCATGTCACCTTAGAGAGGGGCAGGGCAGGAAGTGGGAACAGACTCAGCGCATGCGTCCACTGATGTCTGTCAGCATGTGCCTCTTCCCATGACCCTTTAGGGAGCCTGGTGGCCTCCCCTTCATCCCTCCTGTCCCTGCCCTCCGCCGCCCCAGCCCTCAGCAGCTGTGAGGGCCCAACCAGAGCCAGACCCGCAGCCCTCACCGCAGTGAGAGGCAGAGGGTGGTGAGCCCACTGGAAAGGGACAGGGCTTCTCACCACCCCTGTGTGCAGTGGCCCGCCCCGCCCTCTGGGAGGGACCAGGACTGAAATGATCACAGGCCTTCCCTCCGCGGCCAAGAAGCAAGGCCAGTGGGTGGGCAGGGCAGGCCTTGAGGCTGCGTGGCAGGCCGGGGCACCAACAGTCTGGAGCCCAGCTCCTGCCCAGCCCAGGCCCAGGTTCTGCACCCCACACCCCACCCAGTCACCCACACCCGGGATCTCAGTGCTGCCCACCCTTCCCTCTGTCTCAGGTGTCGGCGCTGCCACCCAACGGCCTGGTCCGCAAGGTGAAGCGGACACTACCCAGCCCCCCTCCAGAGGAGCTGGCTGCCCAGCCCCCCCCACAGCTGTACGCAGCCAGTCTGCTGCAGCGAGGGCTGGCGGGGCCCGCCGCCGTCCCTGCCACCAAGGCCAGCCTGCTCCGGGAACTGGACCGGGACCTGCGGCTGGTGGAGCACGAGTCCACCAAGCTGCGCAAGAAGCAGGCCGAGCTGGACGAGGAGGAGAAGGAGATCGACGCCAAGCTCAAGTACCTGGAGCTGGGCATCACGCAGCGCAAGGAGTCTCTGGCCAAAGATCGGGGCGGCCGGGACTACCCGCCCTTGCGTGGTCTCGGGGAGCATCGCGACTACCTATCGGACAGCGAGCTCAACCAGCTGCGGCTCCAGGGCTGCACCACCCCCGCCGGCCAGTACGTGGGCTTCCCCACTGCTGCCGCTGGTCCTGG
>NW_006209032.1:583929-584985 GCF_000334495.1 Tupaia belangeri chinensis | reverse complement strand
CACGTACCCAGCACCAGCCTTTCCTCCTGGCGCCAGTTACGCGGCTGAGCCTGGCCTGCCACACCAGCAGGCCTTCCGCCCCACAGGCCACTATGCAGCCCCAGCACCCATGCCAACCACACAGAGCACCCTCTTCCCAGTCCCCGCTGACAGCCGCGCTCCCCACCAGAAGCCACGCCAGACGTCGCTGGCCGACTTGGAACAGAAGGTGCCCACCAACTACGAGGTCATTGCCAGCCCCATCGTGGCCATGTCGTCAGCTCCCTCTGAGACCAGCTACAGCGGCCCAGCTGTGAGCAGCAGCTACGAGCCGGGCAAGGCCTCTGAGCTGCCCCGTGGCGGTGTGGGCCAGAGCCCAGTCCCCACCTACCCTGCCGACTCGCACTACACCAGTCTGGAGCAGAACGTGCCTCGGAACTACGTGATGATCGACGACATCACTGAGCTGACCAAGGACAGCACCTCCACTGCCCCCGAGAGCCAGCGGCTGGAGCCCTTGGGTCCAACCATCAGTGGGCGTCCAGGGAAGGAGCCCGGAGAACCGGGGGTCCTGGAGGGGCCCACTCTGCCCTGCTGCTATAGCAGAGGGGAGGAGGAGTCCGAGGAGGACTCCTACGACCCCCGTGGGAAGGTTAGCCACCACCGGGGCATGGAGAGCAATGGCCGGCCAGCCGGCGCCCACTACTACAGCGACAGTGACTACAGACACGGGGCTCGAGCAGACAAGTACGGTCCAGGGCCCGTGGGGCCCAAGCACCCCTCCAAGAGCCTGGCCCCGGCTGCCATCTCCTCTAAGCGCAGCAAGCACCGGAAGCAGGGCATGGAGCAGAAGATCTCCAAGTTCTCGCCGATCGAAGAGGCCAAGGACGTGGAGTCAGACCTGGCCTCCTACCCATCGCCTGCAGCCAGCAGCAGCCTCGTCTCTCGGGGCAGGAAGTTCCAGGACGAGATCACCTACGGGCTGAAGAAGAATGTGTGTGAGCAGCGGAGGCACTTCGGGATGTCCGGCCGCGACACGGCGGAGGAGGACGACCGCATGTACGGTGGGAGCAGCCG
>NW_006209032.1:577809-583902 GCF_000334495.1 Tupaia belangeri chinensis | reverse complement strand
CAGGCCACGACTACGGTGGCCGAGGCAAGGGATACGAACGGGACCGGGAAGCCGCCGAGCGACTGCAGAAAGCGGGCCCCAAGCCCTCGTCCCTGAGCATGGCCCACGGTCGGCCGCGGCCCCCCATGCGGAGCCAGGCCTCTGAGGAGGAGAGCCCCGTCAGCCCCTTGGGGCGGCCCCGACCTGCCGGGGGCGCCCTCCCGCCCGGGGACACCTGCCCACAGTTCTGCTCCAGCCACTCCATGCCTGACGTCCAGGAGCACGTCAAGGACGGGCCTCGGGCCCACGCGTATAAGCGGGAGGAGGGCTACGTCCTGGACGACTCCCACTGCGTGGTTTCCGACAGCGAAGGTAATGGCCGCCGGGGGTGACTCTGCGATGCTCCGCACTCGGGGAACCCACCTGCCTGTGAGGCCATGGGCCCCGTGGTGTCCCACAGGGTCAGGCTGCCTGGCCCGGCGGCGCCCCGGTCCCTGGCTGTGGGAGGGCGGGCTGGGGGCCTAGCGATCTGCTTGTGGCTGCGGCACCCTCTCACTCCTTGCATGGCTTCAGCTGGGCCTCCCGCTGCAGCCAGCCCAGGCGTTGACCGTGTTCTGTTTTTGGTCTCTGAAGCATACCACCTGGGCCAGGAGGAGACGGACTGGTTTGATAAGCCCCGGGATGCCCGCTCCGACCGGTTCAGGCACCACGGGGGCCACGCAGTCTCCTCCTCCCAGAAGCGAGGCCCCTCCAGGCACAGCTGCCGCGACTACGACGAGCCCCCCGAGGAGGGCCCATGGCCTCACGATGAGGGTGGCCCAGGCCGCCACGCCTCAGCCAAGGAACACCGGCACCACAGTGACCACGGGCGGCACTCAGGCCGCCACGCTGGCGAGGAGCCAGGTCGGCGCGCTGCCAAACCACACGTTCGGGACCCGGGTCGCCACGAGGCCCGGCCCCACCCTCAGCCCAGCCCTGCCCCAGCCATGCCGAAGAAGGGTCAGCCTGGGTACCCCAGCCCTGCGGAATACTCGCAGCCGTCCCGAGCGCCATCGGCGTACCACCACGCTGCTGACAGCAAGAAGGGCTCCCGACAGGCCCACCCCGGGCCCTCCGCGCTGCAGCCAAAGCCAGACGCCCAGGCGCAGTCGCAGCTTCAAGGTCGGCAGGCGGCCCCAGGGCCACAGCAGTCACAGCCACCACCTTCCAGGCAGATGCCCTCTGGGGGGCCGGTGGCACGCCAGCCACAGCCACAGCAGCCGCAGCAGCAGCCGCAGCAGCAGCCAGGCCTCGGGATGCAGCCTCCCCAGCAGGCCCCATCGCAGGCCCGGCTTCAGCAGCAGAGCCAGACCACTGCCCAGGGCCCGGCCCCTGCTGCCCGCCAGCCCGCGGGGAAGCCTCAGCCAGGCCCCCCGGCCGGCTTTTTTCCAGCGGCCCTGGTAAGTAGGCCTCCTGCCTGTGGTCCCCTCCGGGTGCTCCCCTGGGCCCTTGGCTGGGCGTGGGTGGTGCTGCCTGGCAGAACCTCAGCTTCCGTTCTGTGTTGCAGCCCCGGGCGGAACCGGCCAGCAGTGCTAAAGGGACGGCCAGAGCTCCCCAGCAGGGGAGGGCTCCTCAGGCCCAGCCGACACCAGGGCCTGGACCCACAGGTGAGCCCAGAGGACCCAGGCTGTGTGTCCCACACCCACCTGCACGAGCGCGTCCATGCTGCGCGCCCGGCTCACACTCTGGGAGAGTCCTGGGAGCTGCAGACCTCTCTGGGGTCAGAGCTCTGGGGCCTCAGGGACCAGGCAGCCCTGGCAGAGGACCTGGGAGGGAGTGGCCGGGCCTGTGGCTTCTCCTTCCTTCCCCTTCCCTCCTCTCCTCTGCCTTTTCCCCCTTTCTCCTTTACTTCCCTCGATCTGCTTTTTCTGCCTCTTCTCGCTGTTTCTCTTGCTGTTCTTACCCCTCCCGATACTCCCAGCCTCCACCTCCCAGGGACCTCGCTCGGACTCCCTCGGGGCTGCCCTCCCGTGCAGGCCAGGCCAAGCCCTACTCACGGTGCTGTCTCTGCCCCCTAGGCGCGAAGGCTGGCGCCAGGCCTGGAGGGGCCCCGGGGGCCGACGGGGAGAGTGTGCTCTCCAAGATCCTCCCTGGAGGCGCAGCTGAGCAGGCCGGCAAGCTGACGGAAGGTAGGCACCGCTCGCTCCAGGGCCCACCTGGCAGAGGCCGCTCTGTGGGATGACTGTCCCCAGGCACCAGCCAGCCAGGGCCGCACTGCGGCCGCGCACTGGTCCCCTCGGCTGGGCTGGGCCCCACTGTGCCGAGCGGCCTGACTAGGAGGTCTGGCCCAGCGTCCTAAGGCCCAGTTTCTCTTCTTTCACAGCCGTCTCTGCTTTTGGCAAAAAATTTTCCTCCTTCTGGTGACCGTGCCCTGCAGGGTGAGTAGGGATTGTACCCGGCCTTTCCAGGAAAGACCCTGTGTGGGGAGGGGTCCCCGAGTCCCGGGGGCTTCACTGGGTGGTGTGACCACAGCTGCAGCGTCCTCCTCCAGGAGTGTGGGAGGCGAAAGAGGACAGAGGGACACTGCCTGAGTCACCGCACAGGGCCCACTCGGCAGAACCCCTCAGAAGAGGAGGCAGAGCAGCGTCCCCTGTCCCTCCTGCTGTCCACCTCCCGCGCAGGCTCTCCACAATAGGCTGGCATCAGGCTGTGGGCAGGCCCCGGCGGCAGACCTCCCAATCCTCCCTGTAAATGTCCCACAGGCTCCTGAAGAGATGAAGAGAGACGATGTCATTGCTGTGGAAAAATCTCTGGAGCTGAGGCCTGGGCGCCGCTCTGGACTCTGCGTATAACAGTGAGTGACGGCCAGGCGGGGGCGGCCCGAGGAAGGGTGGAGGCCAGAAGCCGGGAAGGGCCAGGTGGGCATCCTTCTGCTGTGAGCGGCAGGGGCCACTGCACTGGCTGAGATGGTGGCAGATGGGTCAGGTGGTGGCCCGGGGAAGGGCCAGTGAAGCCCAAGGCCTGTGCGTTAGACACAAGTCCAGAGTTGTCCTGGAGGACAGGGTGGCCTGGGGCTCCTCTGGGGGACATACCCCGTCCCTGGGAAGGGCTGGCACCCCCAGCCCTCCAGAGCTTAGCAGCTTCAGTCTGAGGTCGGCACCCCTGTCACAGGGTGAGCTGGTGGCCCCCACAAGAATGAGTGGAGAGCCAGGCCGGGAAGGAACCTGGGGAGCCAGAGGTCACCGGGCAGGCTGACCAGCTCCTCCAGGTCAGCCAGGGAGAGGGTGGAGGCCCTCGCTCAGGGAGAGGCTGGCGCCCTGGCTCTGTCTGGGCTGCACCAGGCAAGGCGGGACAGGATGCGCCCTCTTGTAGCCAGACCTGGCCTGGGGGAGGGGAAGGTTCAGAACCCAGGATGGTGGAGAGGAGTCTGGCTGTTGGTGGTACTCTGCGCCACAGCCAGGGACCACCTGGTACCACCCCAGAGCCCTGGGTCCTGTTGTCCTTCTTTTGTCACCCTAGGGTTCAGAGTATGGAGGTCTGGGCTCCTCGCAGTGGGCGGGCATGAGTGGTACACGCGGCGGGGCCTGCCAGTCACCAAGCAGGTGCCTTTGCCTACTGGGGAACCCTGGCTCATGGCAGACAAGGAGTCAGCGTGGTGTCTGCAGGGCTGCCCGTCTCTGGGGAACCCTGGGGGCACAGAAAGGCCCAGTCTTCCATTTATTTGACAAATGTCTGTCAAGCCCCAGGTATGTGCTGGGCATGCTCCCAGGTGCTGCGGCAATGGCAAGAACCAAACCACACCTCTGCCCGCCGGGACTGATGCTACTAGAGAGAGAGACATAGTACGCTTAAGAATAAAGGGCAGGGCCAGCTGCAGGTGTGGTGCTACGGTGGCTGGATCCTACAGGGCCAACAGCGCGGTTCAGGTCCCAGACCTGGTGGCTGATGTGCCCTGGGCGTCATCTGGGACAGATGTGGAACTGACGTGGTGCCGAGGGTGGGGGAGGGCCAGCAGTCCCTGGCTGGGGTTTGGGCTCAGGGTACCGTCACTGAGGAGGGAAGGGACACAGACGTGTCTTCGTCTTGTGTCCTGCCATACCAGGGAGGGGAGCCCCCGTGTCTGCTCACTGTGCGGGAGTCCTAGCACTCGGCTAACGGCCGGGCCTGGCAGTCTGGGGACAGAGGCAGAGATGTCACCGTGGTGGGCCTGGTATTTCTTCCCAGCGATTTCAGAAATGGGCTTGGAGAAGTTTTAAACAAAACCCCATCTCCCCACCTCAAAGCAAAATAAAAGACATTTTGTTGCATAAAAAGAAAGCCCTTGGCTAGTCGGTGGTGTGGCAAAGTGGCCAGATCCCACACAGTTCGAGTCCCAGACCCAGTTTGGAAGGCACACCAGGTATGTGTGCGTTCCTGCCCCAGATCCCAGAAGGAGAAATGGAGAAGGGATTTCGGGCTAGCCATCTCCCCTGGTGTGTGGTTTCTCACTTTCACGCTCTCTCTCTCTCTGTCTCTCTGGTGAGGGTATGAGCCCTCTAGCAAATTTTTTTTTAAAAGAAGACAAGAGACCAGTAATTGGCGTAATGGCTATGTCACTGGACTACCATGTAATTGACTGCGGTTCGAGTCCCAGACGCAGGGGCTTAAACTCATGCCAAGGATGTGTGCGTGCGTGCCCAAGATCCCGAGAGGAGAATGGAAGAGAAGGGATTGCAGCGTGACCATCCCCCCAGGGGGGTGATTTCTCGCTTTCTGTCTCTCTGTCTCTCGCTGTCTTTCTGGCGAGCGCATGCGCCCTATAGCAAAAAGCTCTCAAAAAAAAAAAAAAAAACTTAAAAAAAAAAATCAGACCCAAGTCCCTTGCTGGCTGACCCGTGACCCTTCTCTCCTCCTGTGACCTCCACCTCCAGACTCAGTGGAGCACTCTGCGGGCAAGGAAGGCTAGGCCGTTGGCATGGGGCCCGTGGCTGAAAGGTGCGTGGGGTTGAGAAGCCGCTGTCCACATTTTTGACGAACCTGCCTTTCTTCTCTCTCCTTCCTCCCTCCGGCTCCTCTCCCAAGCATCGACAATCTGGCAAACCCTTGGCCCAAAGGCACCCCAGGTGTGACATGGCGGGCAGGCCTCGCTGAGGACAGGATGTTTTCTAGCAGCTGCCTGGTGACGCATCTGCTGGACACGTGGGACCATTGGCCGGGGGACCTCTGAGTGTCTTCCCAGAGCCCTGCTCTCCTCCTCTCCTCGGGGCACCACCTTCAAGGCGCAGTCAGCGTTGGGAGGGAGGGGCCCTCTGCAGAAACCCCGCGCCGGGGCCGCTCGCCCTGCTTCCCGCAGCCGCCTTCCTGCGGCCTGGCCGGCCAGGCTAACAATGCGTTATACACAGAGTTTGGGCGCACACTGCCCTCCCTCCGGGACGCCAGAAGTTTTTCCACAGCCTTGGAGAGGGGCTTTGACTGAGGGCTGGGGGCCCCGGGCTCCGTTTCCTTCACATTCCAGCTGGCCCGACACCCTCCATGGCCGCGGGGCCCTGCCCCCTCACCCTGCCCTCTGGGTGACATCGGAGCAGACCTCCAAGTGGCCAGTGTGGGGTTGGGAGAACTTTACAAACACTAGGACCTAACACTGTCTCATCGCTGAAATAAGAGGCCATAGCACCGAACAGCAGCGTGGGCGCCGGCTGAGGCTTCTCCCAGCCCGTGGTGGCAGCATGCCCGCACGCCCGCCATCATCTCAAAGCCATCCCCCAGCCATCGTGAGCATCCCCGTGGTACCGCCATTGTCTCGACCAGCCGGCTCCTCGTCCGTACACCTGGGGATTTCTTTTGATTTCAAGAACAGCCTTAATCATTCCAGTTTGATTTACGTGTATACCTCATAAACATTTTTCTTTTGTTCTCTTTCTCCCCCTTTCTCTTTTCTCTTTGCTCACCCCCCTTGCCTCTCCCCTCCACCACCACCTGTGACTGACGGTTGGTTCCTCTCCGCTCGGCCCCTGCTCAGCACAGGGAGAACGTCGACCTCGAAGCAATAGGGGCAGCAGGCCACCAAGAGCACAAGCCCAGGGCGAGGCCTGGGGCCCCTCAGCCCGCCTCTGTTTACTGTGCAATCCAGTCCTTCTTAAGCCATCACCAGCGGGG
>NW_006209032.1:572740-577330 GCF_000334495.1 Tupaia belangeri chinensis | reverse complement strand
CCCACCCCCGACCGGGCGCCATTCCTCCTGAGGCCCTGCGCCTGGGAGCCGCCCGTCATGGTAGGCACAGCCACAAGTCTCATCTCTTAACGTTCTATGCAATGAAAATTAACCCTCAAAGACAACTGTTCATATTTAATAAGTTCCATGTTATGTATAAAGAGTCGATTGCAGACATGCAATTGAGAAACCGGATCGATAACGCTCATCTCGCCCCACCCCTGCTCCCACCGTGTGTGAAACTCAGTCTGTGGCATGTTGGACCTGTGGCAGGACCCGCTGCGCCAGGTGGTCACGCCTGCCCGCCGCGGAGCATGCGCAGCTCGCAGCCTCTTTGCACGATTTCATCCATTCTCAATGCTCGACCCTCTTGCTTGGAGTTCTTTTTGCCTCAAAACCTCTCCTTCAGGAGCACTTCTGACTTCTGCACAAGTGAGTGAGGACCTGCCAGAAGTGTACCTGCATGTGCCAGGCTACGGGGCAGGCCATCCGAGGCCCCCGTCCTGCAGTGTTCTCTGTCCCGAGGAATGGGTTCCTTAGTCCCAGGGTAGACACGAAGGTAGGAGCCTGCACGGGACGCGAGTCTGAACGTCCTGAAGGTGTGCTGTAGGGCTTCTGAGCTTCGTTTCCCCCTGCCCCGGCCCTGAGCCAGGGCATCTGGCCACCTTCCCAGCAGGACTGCATCTGTGGCCAGAGAGCCAGAGACCTAGGGCAGAGTCTGGCTGTGCCCCGGGGACCCCCAACTCTGACTGCACCTGCTCCATCCTCTCCTCGGTGGCTGGGAGGCTCAAGCTCCGTGAACCAGGAGGTCTGGGCTGGAGCCAGGGGGCTGAATAGTGCTCAGGGAGAGGTGGTGACAGCAGACCAAAGGGAGCTGTTCACAGTGGCTTTGGGCTGGTGTCCCTGGGAAGTTACTCAATAACAAGTCTTACAGAAGGTTCTGAGTGGCCCTCTCTGCAACTGTCCCAGGGCCCTAACCTCCCTGCCTCCCCACCTCCGAAGTCCAGGCAGCCCACTGCTCATCAGCTTCCCCACCGAGCCGGGAGTGCGGCCGGCAGTGGCCGCCCAGCCCGAGGCCTGGTCTCCGGAGTGCTCGGGTTTGCACCATGCATTTCTCAGGGGTCCACATTTCTCATGCTTCTCTACAAGGTTTACACACACCCTTCCAGAGAGGGATCCTGGCCCACCACTGGCACCTGTGGACAGGACAGGATGCTGCCAACTCTACGTTGGACCTAAGACCCTGGGCCTCCTAGGATTTGGCCTCGATCATCCACGGGACACCGGCCTCATCCGAGAGGTGAGGCCGAGGGCTGTGTGAGGCCATCTGAGCAAGGGCTGAGAGAAGCCGCTATCCGGAACTCCGGCCACACAGGGCCAGGGCTGAGTGGGGTGTGCCTAGTGGCTGGATACCTGGAGACCAAGGCAGGACTTCTTTCCACTGAAGGCCAAGGGATGAGCCCCAGAGCAGGGAGGGGCAGGGAGAGGTCAGCAAGCCGGCCTCCAGTAGGCCCAGTCTCAGGCTCTAAAGTACTGACATTTCAGCCAACTCCTTTCCAGCCAAGTCCTCTGCCTGTGCGATTTCTGGCATCTGCCACTCCCGCTCGACCACTGTGTCCACAGGACACGTCGTCGCCCCTCTGTGAAGGTGGCTGGAGCAGGCTCTGGGCCATGGGTGTCCTGGCCCTGGTGTGGGTGCAGCTGTAACTGCGGGGCTGTGCGGCCAGAGGCAGAGGGGCTGGTGTTTGGTGCCTTGGGAAGCAGAGCAGCAGGCACATCTCCAGATGGGCGTGGGGTCTCTGGGGTGCAGCCCAGCCCTTCCTCATACCACCTCCCCAGCACCGTGAATAAGGGCGTCGCCCCTCTGCCCCTCAGGGCCGGTGCCCTCACCTCAGCACCGGCCTCCTCCCCTACCGTCCTCTCAGTCCTTGGGCAGAGCACGCAGACTCAGGGCCCACGAGAAAGGGCAGCAGCCGTGCCTGTTCTGGAGCCTATGGGGAGTTTTCCAGGCAGGTCCTTTGCCATGACAGTGCAGTCCTGCCCTAGCGGCCCCTCCCCCAGCTCCCACCCTGCCATGCTGTAAATACTTGTCACCGTGGACTCCGACAGGGTCAGAGGGACAGGCCTAATCAACCTAAACCCCTCGGAGATCCCCTGTCTCCCTGGGTGCCAGCAGCCCTGCTGCCATGTGCACTGGGGTGGCACTGGACAGCCATGGAAGTCGTGAGACATTGTGTGTGTGTGCACGTGAACATGTGTGTGAGTGTGTGTGCGTGTCTGCCTCATTCAGCCTCTGGCGTCAAAGCAGCTCCTCCTCTCCAAGTGCAGTGCCCTGGAGAGCGGTGGCCACCCAACGCCTCCTCCTCAGCTTCCACGTCTTGTTTTGGCTCCCCTCCCGCTCTCCCTCTCCCTCCCCTCTCTCCTTCTCTGTTGAGGGGGAGTTCTGTACAAAGTCAAACACACACGTTTACAGTTGTAAGTGCAATGACCCGAGTCCTCCACATGACCCTGTGAACCGTGTGCCGTCCTCCGTGCTCTGTGAGAACTCGTGGTACTTCAGTGTCCCTCCCCCTGTATTGTGACAAGGTAATTCTGTGGTACCAGAATAAAAGGACTTGATATAAACAACCCACGCACTGTCTCTGGGGTGGTTTCTGAAGTGGGGAGGTGTAGCCAAAGGGGCGAGTTCCCAACTCTGGGACAATGTGTCCACAATCACAGGGGACCGAACAAAAGGACAAAGGTGCATGAGCCTCGTGGTGCCTGGGGCATGACCGGGCCAAATTTGCACCAGTCATCCAGAAATAACGCCCCCTCCCCCCCAGGTGTCCGAGGGAGGGTCCCAAACACCTGCTGGGACAGTGCCTCCGAGGCCTGTGGGTACTGAGGCTGCGCGCGCTTTTCTCGGAAACAGGCAGTGTGCAAGTGCTGCCCCCTGGTGCTGGCAACAAGCCCTACACCTCCCTGCGTTTGCCCACCTGAACCCCCAAACTGGATGGCTGCCAGGCTGTGGGCCTTCCCAGATGGTTGAGAGCACCCCCTTACCAAAGTCACCCAGAATGGCTGGAAAGCTGTAAAAACAAACAAATGGGAACCCTGACCCTTCCCATGTGGTCTGCCTCACAGAGCATGGCGTTCTACCACGCCCCCTTTTTCGTTTAAACAGAAGCCAGAAAGTGCAGTACACCCTGTGTCCTAGGCTCCCGTTTATTTCCACACGTGCATTCCAGTTACTTACATGTTCATCCTCCAGTGCCCCCAGGGAGAGGCACCGTGCGCTCTCGGCCAGGCTACCACACCGGAGGGACGGCAGCTTCCCCGGTTTCCTATTATAAACGCTTAGTGGACATGCTCCCTTGCAGCCTTTCTGCCCAACCTGGTGACGGGGACCACCATTTCTACTCCCAACTCTAGAACTGATGCAATCCCGCACCCGCAAGGTGCTTGCAAATGCAGCTGGCCTGAGAAGGCGGGAGCTTTTACGTAGGTAGCAATGCTAAGTCGTAATGATGGGGCAAGGGAAGCTGCAGGCCGGGCACAAGGGATCGCAACCAAAGGCAAGGCAGCGTGCAGGGGTTTCCACCAGCCCGCTCAGGGTGTATGGAGGAGCGGACATCCCTACCGGCCTGCCTGCCTCCCCTGCCCTCCGCTGCCACCTGGGCCCGCCCAGTCCTCTGCCACATGCAGAGGGAGCCTGCCCACCCAGGTTCTTTACACAGGAGGCTCTGCGGTCCTGAGTGGCGCCTACCCCTCTAGGCCCTCGGCGCCCAAGAGCAAGGGCCGAGTGTGCGCTGGGGAGCAAGGCGGAAACGCCCTGCGCACACAACCCCCCTGCAGGGCGCCACTGAGAGCAGGTGAAGTCTGCGGAGGCAGATAGCCCTCAGGGCAGGCCTGCTGACCGATAAGCTGCAGCAGCACCCTGACGGCTCCGTACCCGCCCTTGTGCCCCGCACCGGGGGCTCTGCTCCGCGAGCTGCCCCCGGACCTGCGCCCTTCACTCCCCGGCTGCCTGGGCAGGGCCTGGCGCCGTCCGGTGAATGTCTGCCCCCTAGTGGACAGGGAAGGACCCTACAGTCCGCCCTGGGCCGCGGGAGACCCCGGCAGCTCAGGCTCGACCCCGGCGGGCCGGCGGCCTCGCCCTCCGCGTGATCTGCGTTTGCCCGGCTCCGGCCTGCCCGCCGCTCGTCCTCAGAGTCATTGGCCACACGCCTCTGGGCCCCGCCCTGCTCGGCCCTGCTCTTTGGCCCCAACGCCTCGTCCTGACTCGGTCTCACCACTTCTCAGGCCTTTCCGCTCCTCCCAGGCCTCGCCCGCGCCTGTATTCCGCTCCCACAGGGCCAGGCCCTGCCCTCGGAGACCCCACTGCCCTCGTCCGTGAGTGGCCTACGACTTAGCCACAGTCTCCGCCGCCCCGTCGCCTAGCCAGTCCCTGAAAGGCCCGCTCTTTTCCTCCGGGCGGGTCCTCGTGTCCCGGACGGCTCCCTCGCAGGCCCCGCCTCCTTACACGGAGGTCACGCCCCTCCGCCAACGGTCCTCTCCAATTCGCCGAAGGCTCCGCCCCTCCTGTGGCCGCCGGCGTGGGGGGAAACA
>NW_006209032.1:569761-571767 GCF_000334495.1 Tupaia belangeri chinensis | reverse complement strand
CGCCCCCCCCCACTCGCCCGAGGCCTCCGCCCCTCCTGTGGCCGCCGGAGTGGCGGAAACGGGCCGGGCCGCCCCAGGCCCCGCCCCCGAGGCCTCACTTCCGGGTAATAGCACGCCTCGCTTGGCCCTGGCCGCAGACGAGATTATGGAGCGTCAGGTGAGGGCTCGGCTCGCGCTCCCGGTGTTCTCTGCAGCCCGAGCCGGGTCTGACCCTGGTGTGTCCCCTGCGCAGGTGCTGCTGAGCGAGCCCGAGGAGGCGGTGGCTCTGTACCGGGACCTTAGCCGCCATCCCGCACTGAGCGCCGCCTGCCTGGGCCCCGAGGTCACCACGCAGTACGGGGGCCGCTACCGGACGGTGCACACGGGTGTGTGTACGGAAGGAATTGGGTGGGCACGGGGCCGTGCACTCGCGGGGAGAGAAGAGCGATGCCGTGGGCTCGCTGTTGTTGGTGCACTCTCGTGTGTGGAGGAAGCGGAAGCTTGGCGGGTACACACCTATTGGTCCTTGCACATGGGGAGCTGGCGGGGCGTTTCCGAATGTTACCCTTAAGCGCATGGGTAGAGAGTGTGGACCTGGTAGGGTCTCCCCACCATCCCATCTCATGCACGAGTCAGGCTGCTGTCAAGACCCCAGAGTGGTACCAGGGCAGTAGTGGGTTCTCTTCAAGAGGCGCCAGCTCAGGCTGGAGGCCTGAACTTGGGCTCTGGCCAAGTGTTGTCCTGCATGCACCCAGGTGTCTGGAGACAGATTGGGGAAGTGGACCTGGCCCTACCAGGTGGGGAGAGGGGAGTACTGGAACTGGCCAAGACAAGTCTAGTAGCCTCATGTATTCCCTCACAGAATGGACCCAGCGGGACCTGGAACGCATGGAGATTATCCGATTCTGCCGCCAGTACCTGGTGTTCCATGACGGCGACTCGGTGGTGTTTGCAGGGCCTGCAGGAAACAGTGTGGAGACCCGGGGGGAGTAAGTTTGAGTGAGGACACTGGGCAAGCCATAGCTATCTGCAGTGCAAGCCTCTTAGGACTGCCTGCCCTGGGCCTGAGTCAGGTCCCTCCCTGCTCCTCCGGTGATATGGGTAGATAAGCACTAGAGGCCTCTTCCAAACTCCGACCTAGACTAGCATGCTCGGTGGCCTGGGGAGCTGGGGAGTCGTCCTTGCCCCAGGAAAGAGAGGCAAGGCCTGCTGCCATGACGGTGCTCGAGGTTCTGCAGGGGCTGCTGAGGGGCCAGAGCCTCGGGAATCCTGCGTAAGGCCACAGAGGGGGCTGGACAGGGCTGTCGGTGGGAGGCGATCCTGACCTGCTGCTCCATGTCCTCCACAGGCTGCTGAGCAGAGAGTCTCCCTCGGGTGCCTTGAAAGCGGTGCTGCGCAAGGTTGGGGGCTCGGGCTCTGGGGAAGAGAAACAGTTCTTGGAGGTGAGTGCAGGGGTCTGGGTGGTGGTGACTGGGGGTTCTGCCCCACAGCTAAGGCTGGCTGGGGGCAGGAAGCCTGATACTCACACGTCCTCAGGTCTGGGAGAAGAACCGGAAGCTCAAGAGCTTCAACCTGTCGGCGCTAGAGAAACATGGGCCTGTTTATGAGGATGGTGAGGCTCCTGGCTGGTGAGTGGGCAGAGTGGCAGGAGGGGCAGCCGTGGCCCTGGGCTCCCCCTGACCGGCCCTCCCTGCACCCAGACTGCTTTGGCTTCCTGTCCTGGTCGCACTCGGAGACCCACCTGTTATACGTGGCAGAGAAGAAGCGCCCCAAGGCCGAGTCCTTCTTCCAAACCAAAGCCTTGGACATCAGTGCCAGTGAGGATGACATGGCCAGGCCCAAGAAGCTAGAGCAGGCTGTGAAGGTGCTCGTGGCCGGGGCCGGTGCACAGAAGCCCTGCAGGCAGCCCTGGGACACCCTTCCCGCTCTGCACCTGTCAGAACTGGGCAGGCGCTGGCTTCTCAGCGGGGCAGGGTTGGGCCTCACTGACAGGCTGGGCATCAAAGATTTTGTCTCCTCCGGGGGAG
>NW_006209032.1:558492-569595 GCF_000334495.1 Tupaia belangeri chinensis | reverse complement strand
ATTAAGCCACAAGGAACCATATCCTACCTGACTCACTGACAGGCTGGGCATCAAGGATTTTGTCTCCTCAGGGGGATCAGTTTGTGTTTTATGAAGACTGGGGAGAAACCTTGGTTTCCAAAAGCACTCCGGCGCTCTGCGTGCTGGACGTCGAGAGTGGCAACATTTCCGTGCTCGAGGGGGTCCCTGAGCACGTGTCCCCTGGACAGGTCGGTAATAACTCAGCCCGTGGGTCCGGGGCCCGGCCTGAGCTGTTGCCACTTGCTCACCCCTGGTCTTATTCCCAGGCATTCTGGGCTCCTGGGGACACAGGTGTGGTGTTCGTGGGCTGGTGGCATGAGCCCTTCCGGCTAGGCATCCGCTACTGCACCAATCGCAGGTGAGAAAGGGGGGTGGGGCAGGGGCGCTCAGCCCGGCCGGCCCGAAGCTCAGTGTCTCTGGTGATTCCAGGTCAGCCCTCTACTACGTGGACCTCAGCGGGGGGAAGTGTGGTAAGTGGCGGCGCCCACCTGTGCTCTGCTGACACACCGGCCTCCGCAGCCTGTGTGATATGGCGTTTCCTTCTGGCCCAGAGCTCCTCTCAGACGACTCCCTGGCTGTCTTCTCTCCCCGACTGAGCCCAGATCAGTGTCGCATCCTCTATTTGCAGTTCCCATCTCTGGACTGCCATCATCAGTGTAGCCGGTTCTGCCTGGTGAGCTGGAAGAAGGCGGGGTGGGGGCAGCCAACAGGAAGAGGTGATGGTGGTGGGAGCTAGAGGCCTGGCCTCACCTCCCCTGGGTTCAGAGGATGGCCTCCTGCCCTGGGTGCAGCTGCGGTATGAGTTCTGAGCGAACTGGGGTGGAGACTGATCGCCTGGAGAGCATCCACCACCTGTAGGTCCTCCCTGGTTCCTCTGTGTGTAACCAGGCTCTGCAGGTGGCTGGGATACGAGGCTGTGTAAGGCCCCCCCATCCCCGCTGAAGAAGAGCCCCAAGCCCCTGGTGAAAGTCAGAGGGACGTGCCTGGCCGATCCCTCCATATATCTGGTCCAGGTCACCAGAAATGACATCCATCGGGCTTGTCTCACTTTCCCCCCTCCCAAGGCCATCGTAGAAAGGGGCTGGCACTGAGCTCCATGGCCCAAGGGCGCTGCCTGTCCCCTGGCGGGCCTGAACACTGTGTTCCCTTGCAGTACGACTGGTACACCAAGGTCACTTCCGTGGTGGTGGACGTGGTGCCTCGGCAGCTGGGAGGTAAGGGGACCTGGCTGGCTGGGGTCAGTGGGGTGTGCAATGCTGTGCTCCCCACCACCTGCTCCGTCCCTGCCTGGAGCTCCTTTCCTGGGTGTCTGCCCAGGGCCCTCCCTGCTGGGCCTGCCCTGTGCCCAGCACCTCAAGGCACAGTTCAGACAGAGGAGTGGGCTGGGCCAGCGCTGAGGTCCGAGTGGCCGTGCTGGTGGTTTTGTGCAAGTGTTGTATCTCATCACTGGGTTTTCTTATTTTTCCAGTGTCTGGTTAAAACCGCTGCTCCTTCAAGTGAGTCTCAGAAAGTACACTGGGTTAGAACGTCACGCTTAAGGGACCAGCAGATGGTGTAATGGCTATGTCGCTGGACTCCCATGTAGTCGACCGTGGTTCGGCTGGGCATCAAGGATTTTGTCTCCTCAGGGGGATCAGTTTGTGTTTTATGAAGACTGGGGAGAAACCTTGGTTTCCAAAAGCACTCCGGCGCTCTGCGTGCTGGACGTCGAGAGTGGCAACATTTCCGTGCTCGAGGGGGTCCCTGAGCACGTGTCCCCTGGACAGGTCGGTAATAACTCAGCCCGTGGGTCCGGGGCCCGGCCTGAGCTGTTGCCACTTGCTCACCCCTGGTCTTATTCCCAGGCATTCTGGGCTCCTGGGGACACAGGTGTGGTGTTCGTGGGCTGGTGGCATGAGCCCTTCCGGCTAGGCATCCGCTACTGCACCAATCGCAGGTGAGAAAGGGGGGTGGGGCAGGGGCGCTCAGCCCGGCCGGCCCGAAGCTCAGTGTCTCTGGTGATTCCAGGTCAGCCCTCTACTACGTGGACCTCAGCGGGGGGAAGTGTGGTAAGTGGCGGCGCCCACCTGTGCTCTGCTGACACACCGGCCTCCGCAGCCTGTGTGATATGGCGTTTCCTTCTGGCCCAGAGCTCCTCTCAGACGACTCCCTGGCTGTCTTCTCTCCCCGACTGAGCCCAGATCAGTGTCGCATCCTCTATTTGCAGTTCCCATCTCTGGACTGCCATCATCAGTGTAGCCGGTTCTGCCTGGTGAGCTGGAAGAAGGCGGGGTGGGGGCAGCCAACAGGAAGAGGTGATGGTGGTGGGAGCTAGAGGCCTGGCCTCACCTCCCCTGGGTTCAGAGGATGGCCTCCTGCCCTGGGTGCAGCTGCGGTATGAGTTCTGAGCGAACTGGGGTGGAGACTGATCGCCTGGAGAGCATCCACCACCTGTAGGTCCTCCCTGGTTCCTCTGTGTGTAACCAGGCTCTGCAGGTGGCTGGGATACGAGGCTGTGTAAGGCCCCCCCATCCCCGCTGAAGAAGAGCCCCAAGCCCCTGGTGAAAGTCAGAGGGACGTGCCTGGCCGATCCCTCCATATATCTGGTCCAGGTCACCAGAAATGACATCCATCGGGCTTGTCTCACTTTCCCCCCTCCCAAGGCCATCGTAGAAAGGGGCTGGCACTGAGCTCCATGGCCCAAGGGCGCTGCCTGTCCCCTGGCGGGCCTGAACACTGTGTTCCCTTGCAGTACGACTGGTACACCAAGGTCACTTCCGTGGTGGTGGACGTGGTGCCTCGGCAGCTGGGAGGTAAGGGGACCTGGCTGGCTGGGGTCAGTGGGGTGTGCAATGCTGTGCTCCCCACCACCTGCTCCGTCCCTGCCTGGAGCTCCTTTCCTGGGTGTCTGCCCAGGGCCCTCCCTGCTGGGCCTGCCCTGTGCCCAGCACCTCAAGGCACAGTTCAGACAGAGGAGTGGGCTGGGCCAGCGCTGAGGTCCGAGTGGCCGTGCTGGTGGTTTTGTGCAAGTGTTGTATCTCATCACTGGGTTTTCTTATTTTTCCAGTGTCTGGTTAAAACCGCTGCTCCTTCAAGTGAGTCTCAGAAAGTACACTGGGTTAGAACGTCACGCTTAAGGGACCAGCAGATGGTGTAATGGCTATGTCGCTGGACTCCCATGTAGTCGAAAAAAAAAAAAAAAAAAACAAAACAAGAATGTCCCGCTTGAGAGGCTCTGGGCACAAGAGTGCTATTATTATTTCACCTCCCACCCTCCCAGCAGCCTTTGTCCATCCCAAGTGGGTTCTCTGTGAGGGTGGCTCTCGGCCAAGATGTGGGTCTCCGTCTAAGGTGTTCACGGCTTAGGATCCTGGGCTATCCCCCCGGCCACGAGCTGATTCTAGGACTCCAGTAGATGGGGATGGTCTCTGTCTTCACTTTGGACTGCAGAGGTGCCATGGTGGAGACCTAGGGCCTGAACCCCTGCTCTGCCTGCATTAGCTCTGTGTCTGGATGGGGAGCTCCCTGAGCTCCCGTTTCTGCGTGTGCAGAGCTGGTGAATTCCCCTGCCCTCCATGCCAGCTGAAGTGAGGGTTTACTGAGTGACACTATTGAAGGGCAGGCTGCAGTGAGCCCTGTACCAGGCCTTACAGCAGACAGACAGTGGGTATCACCCAAGGGCATGCAGGCACGTTTCCCTCGTGAGAAGCAGCCGCTGTGCTGGCGCAGTTTTTTCTAATGTGTATTTCTCCCATGAGCAAGAGCGGCAGAGGCAGCACCCCACTAGCGTCCCAAGGCTGCAGTCCACGTCCTCAGGCGGCTCTGTCCGTCATCCCCTCATCGCCAGGGCTCACGTGCCTGTGGGGCCGCCGTTCTGCCATGAGCTGCGGGCCCTGGTTCACCTGAGCATGGTGAACCCCCTAATAGCCCGGCCTGCCCTGTAGCTTTGGCTCCCTGGCTACAGCTCCCATCCCCCCGTCTTTGCAGAGAACTACTTCGGGATGTACTCCTGCCCTCTGTCCCTGGACTGCTGGTCAGCTGACAGCCAGAGAGTGGTCTTCTACTCAGCTCAGCGCAGTCGGCAGGTAGGGGATCCTACTGCGTTGAGAGACAGCCCCCGGCCCTTGGGGCACGGTGCACAGATGCCGCTGGTAGGACGTGCAACTGCGGGTCTTGCCAACGTCTTACAGCCCCAGCTGCCCCGTCCTGGGTTCCCTGCCCTGCCCTGCCCTGCAGTAGAACCCTTGGGCTTTGCATCAGAGGCTGAGATACGACCCCTCCCAGGCATTTTCAGCTGGGGGACAAGAGCCCCTTGGAGATGGGGCCCTGGAAACTCCGTGAGAGCAGCTGATGGGGACAGGAGTGAGCCCTTCCCCGGGGCTGGGGTGAGGGCACTCAGTGTGTGACGTCATCCGGTCCTCGTGCTGACTCAGTCATGATGGGGCCAGGATTTGAACTAACACTCAGGCTGCCCATGTTGTACTGGGTCACTATTGCCATAGCTTCTCACAGCAGTGGCCTGGCCCAGGGGTCCCCAAGAGGGCAGAGGGTTCTTGGATGTGAACCCTCATGCTGCCTGCCCTCTGCCTCAGGACCTGTTCGTCTTGGATACCCAGAGGGGCACCGTGACCTCCCTGACGGCTGGTGAGCAGGGCTTTGGGGTGGGGAAGAAGTCAGGGCTGGGTCTGGAGACATGGGACACAGCCCCCTCAGCCACCCTGCTCCACCGCTGGGTCCACTCCCCAGGCCTCAGTCCCCTGGGGTCTGCGGTCCATGCAAGCCCCTAGCCCGGACAGCAGACCACCACCCTATTCTGCCTTCGTCAGCCCTCAGCTTGGCTCCGTGTGCCATGGCCTGGCCCCCACCCCTGCTCCTGAAGCCCACAATACTCTCTTACCAAGATCTGTCAATCACCCTCCCCCTGCCACCCCAGCCCCTCAGAGAGGCTGGGCGTGAGCTCCCTTCTCCCCGCACTCCAGCCTGTGAAACGTGGAGTCCCTTGCTTGCCCTGGTTCCACTTGCTTTTTCACAAAGCTACCGAAGCATTGTTCTAAGTCATGCAACTCCTAGCAAAGAATCTGCTGGGGCCCCCGGCCCTCCCTACCCTGGGCCCAGATGCCACCCTCACACTGGGTGGGTTGCCTGGGTGACCTGGTGCATCTCAGGGCTAGCAGTTCCCAGGTCTAGCCCGTATCTCCCAGGTGAGTAACGGGCCACGTGCGAGGTTCCCCAGGCCACATGCAGTTGGGTGTCTGTGAGAAGTCCTTGTCAGGCCAGAGGGGCACCTGCAGCCCTGGACTCTGCAGGGAGCTGGTGGGGAAGGTGGTGGCCGCTGCCTGGCACTGAGTGGCACCCACCTTCTCCAGAGGGCACAGCTGGAAGCTGGACTCTGCTCACAATAGACCGGGACCTCATGGTGGCACAATTCTCCACACCCAGCCTACCCCCAAGCCTGGTAAGTGTGGGGCCTCCCGGCCAAGGCACTCTGCAGGCCGAGCTCTGCAGGTCAGGGCCCTGGCTCGAGTCTGACTGTCACTCTCCAGTATGTCAAGGGGCTACGACCCAGGCCTGGCCCCCCAGTCTGTAAGGGTCTGGCCCTCATGAAGTCAGTGCTCAGGGATTCCAGAGCTCAGGGAGCTAGCAGAGCTCAGGTGAGGAGGGTGTGTGTGTGAGAGAGAGAGAGCGAGCGCTTGAGTGCTTGGTATATACCAGCTCATGAGAATCCATACTATACTTCTGGGCTGCGTAGGAGGCCCAGCATTGGTGAGAGCTGCCCACCTTGTACCCTGGGCTGAGGTAGGACAGGGAGGCAGCGGGGCCACTTGTAATATTCCTCCTCCTTGGCAGAAAGTTGGGTTCCTGCCTCCTGCGGGAAAGGAGCAGTCGGTGTTGTGGGTGTCTCTGGAGGAGGCTGAGCCCATTCCCGACATCCACTGGGGTATCCGAGTGCTGCAGCCACCCCCAGAACAGGAGAACATGCAGTACGGTGAGCTGGGGAATGGCACAGGGTCCCTGGCATGCAGCATCTTTGGTGGCCTTGCCTCCCTCCTGTCCCACATTGTGGGTTTCCTAGAATGGCCTCTAAGAGGTGTGTTTCCGCTCTTGCAGAGAGTCATGGGGGTAAAGCCCGGGCATCTGAGCACCTGCGCCAGGTCTCAGAACTGTCTTCAGGCCAGGTCATTTGTAGTCGGGAAACTAAGGCCCAAAGAAAACGGGCCTCGCAGCAGGCCCTGTGAGCACGTCTCGTCCTGCAGAGCAGGCCTCCCCGACTGGGGCGGGAGCGGGAGCCTCCTGGCCCGTGTGTCAGAGCCTGAGCTCCCAGGGCCGGATCTCTGCTCCAGAGCTCAGCCCGAGGCCTGCAGCTGTAGACGGGCCTGGGCTGCGGTCCTCTCCAGCAGCGGCACAGCCCTGCTGACTGCTCTCTCCCTGCAGCTGGCCTGGACTTTGAAGCAATCCTTCTGCAGCCCAGCAACCCTCCAGATAAGACCCAGGTGCCCTTGGTGGTCATGCCCCACGGTAGGCATCTGCCCCAAAACCCTCACCCTCCCACACTCCTCCTAGCTGTCTCTTTCAAGCTCTGCTCCCTGTCCGTAGGGGGACCCCATTCATCCTTCGTCACTGCCTGGATGCTGTTCCCAGCCGCGCTCTGCAAGATGGGCTTCGCGGTGCTGCTAGGTGAGCAGCAGGGCCCGTGGCCCTGTTGGGCTGCACCGTGGTGACAGGGTGGGCCTGCTGTGGTCAAGCATCGCGGGTGTCACTGTAGTCAGGCCTTTCTGTGGCCCAAACCCAGTAGCTGCTGCTGGGAAGAGCCCTGGCCCTGCCTGGCTCCATCGTGCGGTGATAATGAGGATGAATCAGGAAGTGCACAGGAGGGGTGACCTGGTCACTGGGCACCCCTCAGATCTCTTGGTCCCTTCCCCTTGTCGTCTGTGGGGAAGCTGGCCCCAGCCCCCTTCACAGGTGTAATGGTGTCTGTGGGTTGGGACTGTCTCTGACTACCTGTCTGCTCCCTCCCTGACCTCCAGTGAACTATCGCGGCTCCATAGGCTTTGGCCAGGACAGCATCCTCTCTCTCCCGGGCCACGTGGGTGATCAGGATGTGAAGGACGTGCAGGTAGCAGGGAGCTGGGGCTCCAGGCGGGGTGTCGGGGCTCCACTCAGGGTAGGCAGCTGCTGCAGTGTGCCCTACTCTCCCCAGTTTGCGGTGGAGCAGGTGCTCCGGGAGGAACACTTTGATGCCAGCCGTGTGGCCCTTATGGGTGGTTCTCATGGTGGCTTCCTCTCCTGCCACCTGATCGGTCTGTACCCAGAGACCTACAGAGTCTGCGTGGTCCGGAACCCTGTGGTCAACATCGCCTCCATGATGGGCTCCACGGACATCCCCGACTGGTGGGTGCACACCAGCCCTGCCCTGTCCTGTCCCCACACGCCAGGGGGCCCCAACAGCTCCAGGCGTCATGGGCAGCGTCCGTTTCATCTCTCAGGTGCATGGTGGAGGCCGGCTTCCCTTACAGCAGCCACTGCCTGCCAGACATCAGCGTGTGGGCCAACATGCTGGACAAGTCGCCCATCAAGCACGTCCCTCAGGTAGGCAGCCCTTCCCCGCCCCGGTGCTGCCCGTCCATCAGGTTCCTGCACCCAGCTCCCCTCCACTCCCCCCCTCTCCTCACACTCCCAGGTGAAGACGCCGCTGTTACTCATGCTGGGCCAGGAGGACCGCCGCGTGCCTTTCAAGCAGGGCATGGAGTATTACCGTGCGCTCAAGGCCCGGAACATTCCTGTTCGGTGAGTGTGGTGGGGTAGCCCTGTGGGCAGGTGAGCAGAGGAGGACCCTCCGCCCCTAAATGCCGCCGCCGAATCCCTCCAGGCTCCTGCTCTATCCCAAAAGCTGCCACACACTCTCGGAGGTGGAGGTGGAGTCAGACAGCTTCATGAATATTATACTGTGGCTGCACACGCACTTGGGCAGCTGAAGCCCTGCCGTCCCACAGCACCCAGCAGCCTACGCCACACTTCAGTCTCGGGGACCTCCAGGGCCTGGCAGAGCAGCGGACTGTGTGGGCAGAGGACTGTGGGCTGAGTGGTCGTAATAAACGAGGACACAGAGCCTGGTTCCTGCTGGTGCTCTGTACCAAGCCATCCCCACCCCAGCCCTCGCCCTGGGGTCAGAGACCCTAGGCCTTGGGTGTGGTGGCCACCAGGGCTGATCGCCTCAACCTGTGCCTGCCTGGCCTCTGGGACCCTGCACTACTAGCCTAGCTCCCTCTGCTGCACCCTTCCCCTCCCAAGGGAGTGTCTGCAGAATAGTGAGGCCCTGCCCTTCCACAGCACCCACAGGCCGAGGTGGTCTCAGGTCAGACCACCCTGCCACCCAGACCCTTGCAAGGGATCCCAACTCATTCCCTGCAAGCAGAGCCTAAGAAGCACTCAGGCCAGCCCGTGGCTTGGTTGGGGTGGCTGGAGCCCACGTGGCCAACTGTAGTTCCAGTCCCAGACCCGGCAGCTCAAGGAACACACTGGACATGCCCAAGGGCCCTAACGGAGGGAGAGGTGGAGAGCGGACTGTGGCGGGCCCTCCCCCACGGGGGCTTTCTCACTTTCCCTCTGTGTCTCTCTGGCGAGTGCATGCACACCCTCTGGCAAAAAAGCAGCACTGTACAGGCAGGAAAAGCAAAGGCAGCTTTATGTGTAACAGGAAGAATTGTCCTCCCAAAGGCACACAGGGCGGAGGCCAGCCCTAGCCCAGCCGCACGACCTTGTGAATCCAGTCCGTAAATACTGAGACACGCATGAAGATGGCCGGCCAGCCAGGCCGTGCGCACACTCGGTTGGGGATTATAATTCCCTCCAGCACCCAGCAGTTGTGGGTGAAGCAGGCGAGCGGGCCCCCGTAGTCACCCTGGCAGGTGGGAGAAGCCGTGAGGGCCCTGGGCCACAGCAGTGACCAGAGCCTCCCCAGGCTGGCCCGAAGACCTCACTGACCTCGCAGGCCCCCACCGACCCCAGCAGCCCTCCGGTACACATCTCGCTCTCCTTCACGCGCCCCCGGTGCTTGATGTTACACTCTTGGTTGGAGATCACGTTCAGTGACGCAACCTTTAGGACTGTGTCGTTACCTGTCCCTGTGGTGAGGGGAGTGGGGGAAGAGGGCCTTGGCAGGATAGAGCCGGGCTGCTGGCCTGGACCCCTCCGCCCCGCACTGTGCTCTCACCTCTGGTCTCACCCCAGCCTGCGATCTCGCATTTGGTCCCTGGGGGCACCACATACCGCTCAGGGGGCAGGCAGATTAGGGCTACGCGCTGGTTCAGGGTCACAGGTCTTTAGTAGGAAGGGGACACTCAGTTGAGGTCTGAGGCCACAGGGCCCAGCCCTACCCCCCACGTCCTCAGCACGTCCACATACCTCTCCAGCTTGAGTAGGACCAGCTGGGAGCCCGAGGGCCCGCACACCATCTTGGCCACTGCAACCCGCTGCAGGCCTGGCTCCCCCGGCTGTGGGTTCTGGAACAAGGTGCCCAGCCACACTTCATAGCCCAGGAGAGGCACGTGGCTGGGAGAGACGCCCTGCTAGCCTGGTGGCTCCAGGCTCTCTTGCCGGCTTGCCCGGGGCAGGGGCTTGGGCGGGTTCTCAAACCCGAGGGCGGCTCACCAGGAGGAGAAGCACTGCCGTGCAGTCAGCACCCACTGCTCCTTCACCAGGGACCCCCCGCAGAAGTGCTGGCCCTGCCTGGGGGGGAGGGGGGAACCCTGAGGCCCTGCCAGCTGCTTTCAGGGAGGGCTGGAGCAGCTTCCTGTCCGCGCTGGCATAGCCATACAGGACAGCCCAGCTCCTGTCCCCGAGCCCAGATCCTGACTCACCTGTTGCGCAAGCTGACCGTCCAGGGGGAGTTTCCAGGCTGGCCCCCCACCATCCGCAGTTTGGAGCGCTTTAGGTCAGGCCGATCCACCCTCTTGCCGCACTTCTCAAACAGCACCTGGTCTGGGGGGTAGGGCAGGCCGGGTGAAACCCCACTAGGTAGAGGTGGGGGACACTGGCCCTGACCTACTGCTGGCCCAAGCCCTTACCTGGAGGGTCCAAGATGGAGGACGGACGGTCATCACCTGAAAGAGTTCATGGCGGCTAAGGGAGCCAGGCTGTGGTGACTCCCGTAAGGGTGGTGGCAGTGAGGTGTAGGCAAAGGGAGTGTGTAAGTGGCAAGGCATACCGCAACGCTGCAGCGTGCAGTAGTCGAATGGCGTCCCGGGGTCCATGGTGTAGCACCAGGGGCCGTGACTGTCCCCGTCTGGGTTCCGGCAGAAGTTCTCCTCCAGATGCGCCTGTGGGGCCGAGGTGGGCGTGAACCTAAAAGGGGTGAGCGGGGGGCAGAGTCACAGCGAGGTAGGCCCGACCTCCACGGGGCCAGAGCAGAGCCTGCCAGGTCTACTCACTGCGGCTTGTGCGGTGTCTCCGCGTCCCAGCGCTGGCACGGGATGCCCTTACGGGTCTTGCTGACGGAGCCGCGGTACCGCTCTCCGACGCCGTGGTAGCAGTCTGCAGCAAACGGGGACGGCAGTCAGCTCCAGCCCTCCAGCTCCACGCCTCCAGTCCCAGCTCTGTCCCCCGATCGGGTCTCACCCTCGGGCCGCACGTCGTCGGCGCAGCGCCGGATCTGGTAGCAGAACGCCACGCGCATGCCGGGCCGCGATGTGAAGCACCAGGGCGCCTCGGAGCCGTCGGGGTTGCGGCAGAAGTTCTCCCGGAGGTCCCTACGGAGCAGACTTCTCAGCCCCGGCGGCGTCCCGCCCAGGCGTCTAGTCCCCGCCTTCCTTCAAGCCCTGCCCC
This sequence comes from Tupaia belangeri chinensis, assembly GCF_000334495.1. Lineage (NCBI taxonomy): Eukaryota > Metazoa > Chordata > Mammalia > Scandentia > Tupaiidae > Tupaia > Tupaia belangeri. The sequence continues at coordinate 558,774 of NW_006209032.1, read as the reverse complement.
GGGACCGCGTCCTCCGCGCCCGCCCACCACCTCACTTGCACGCGTATTTCTCGGGGGCGAAGCGGTGCTGATGCGGGCTCTGCGCGTCCCAGCGCTGGCAGGGCACCCCCGCGGCGGTGGTATTGGCTGTGCCCCGGTAGCCCTCGCCCTTCCCGCGGAAGCAGTTCAGAGTCGTGGCCTCGTGGCGCGGCCGTGTCTCGGACCCTTGGTCTGGGCCCCTGGGATAGAACAAGGTAGATCAGGCCCCGAGGCGAGCTGGGACCCCGCAGGAGCCACTGGCTG
>NW_006209032.1:556695-556972 GCF_000334495.1 Tupaia belangeri chinensis | reverse complement strand
CGGCGATGTGAAGCACCAGGGCGCCTCGGAGCCGTCGGGGTTGCGGCAGAAGTTCTCCCGGAGGTCCCTACGGAGCAGACTTCTCAGCCCCGGCGGCGTCCCGCCCAGGCGTCTAGTCCCCGCCTTCCTTCAAGCCCTGCCCCGGGACCGCGTCCTCCGCGCCCCCCCCCCACCCCACTTGCACGCGTATTTCTCGGGGGCGAAGCGGTGCTGATGCGGGCTCTGCGCGTCCCAGCGCTGGCAGGGCACCCCCGCGGCGGGGGGACTTGGTGGGGTC
>NW_006209032.1:549543-556592 GCF_000334495.1 Tupaia belangeri chinensis | reverse complement strand
CCGCAGGAGCCACTGGCTGGTCCCAGGTTCTCAGCGAGATTAGCTGGTTACTGGGCCACGCCTCCTGGCCCCTCCCTAGCCAGCCACGCCCCCCACGTGTCCCTCGTCGAGGCCTACCGCAGCGGGGGAGGTCGCAGAATTCTCGCTCATGCTGAGGGTCCGTGGTGTAGCACCAGGGCCGCTCGGAGCCATCGGGGTTCCGGCAGTAGTTGTCGTCCAGGCCTTGGTCGAGGAACCTGGAGGCGGCAGCGTGGGCGGACGCCCCGCCCAGTCGCCTTGCGCAGAGCCCCGCCCCAGAGCCTGGGCCCGCCCTAGTCCCTCCCCCGAGGTGCGGATCCCGCCTGCGCGTACTTGCTGGGCTGGAAGGGGTGCGGGTGCGGGTGCTGCAAGTCCCAGCGCTGGCACTCGCGTCCCGACTCAGTGCGGTCCACTGCGCCGCGGTAATCCTCGCCATTGCACCGAACACAAGCGGCTTGAGGCACAGGGGTAGTGCGTTCGTGGGCGGGCGTGGGCCTGCCCCTCCGTCCCTGGGCTTCACCTGAAGCCGCTTACCCTCCCGGCAGGACTTGATGCCGCAGCTCTGGAAACGCTCAGTGGGGTCTGTCGTGTAGCACCAGGGACCTCCGGGGTCCCTGTCCGGGTTGCGGCAGAAGTTTTCCTCCAGGCCATTTTGGAGTGTGGGCGTGTACCTGGGAGCCGGGAGCGTCACCACAGTGCACGCTGCGAGAACGCTCTGGGCAGGGACCGAGCGAAGGTATCTGTCTCACTTGTGGTCATTGGGGAACTTGTGGCTCCAGGCTTGGCAGGGCAGGCCACCCACAGTCATGGCCACGGTGCCTCGGTACCCGGCCCCATTGTCCATGATGCAGGTCCGAACATAGTCTGGGAGCAAAAGAGGAAAAGTAACCAGAGCGTGGCCGGGACCCCATACCTTCCCCTCCTCCCTCCCCAGAGTCCCGCACCCCTTCGCCTCTCCTTAGCTGCTTGCCTTTCTTCTGGAAGAGGTCACAGCGCCCTGAACGCTGCAGCTGAGTGTGGGGCGAGTGCTGGGTCCAGGGCAGCAGCTGGCACCCACGGCTGCTCACATTGTAGTGGAAGGCCCTGGGGAGGGGGAGGCACAGGGTGACCCAGCGGCCCAGGCTCCCGGGCCCCCAGTCTTGCTGTTGCCACTCACCGGCAGTCCAGCAGGGGCCCACAGCGCCTGGCACACTCCTCGGCATCGGCCACATCCTCCTGCCAAGTCCCGGGCACCACTGCGTGTCGCAGGTGCTGCAGCTCTGTGCCCCGGAGCACCTGGAAGTCATTCAGGGGCGAGCGCTGCCCTGCAGGGTGGGCACAGGGTTGGTGGGCTCGGCTCGGCTGTCCGTGCCTGTATACTAGCAGGTTTATAGTCCGCCCATCCCGGGGCTCAGCGCTACAAGTCCTCTGAGGCTGGCCCCTGTGCACTTGCAAGGACCAGCTTCCCTGCATAGGTGGGAGAAGCAGGCCGGGACGTGGCGGTGACCACCAGAACTCCAGTGTACAGGCCAGGCGCTGGGTTCGAGTCTAACACACGCCCCCCAAGAGAGCAGTGGGTGATGGCGCGAGCCCCGTGGGACTTGCTAGGGCAAAGAGCCATCGTGTCTTCTAGGGGGACCCAGCCCAGGCATCCTGACGCCATGTCTGGGCTCTCACCAGCGTCTGTGAGATTAGGGGGTAGGCCGGACCCAGGAGGAGTCAGTGCCGGCGTGTGTGTGCATCTGTGCGGCCTCAACACGGCCTTATGCTCCAGTGGCCTTGCCGGAGGCCTGAGCGAGCAGGGTGACTATGTATTCCCAGGCTTCCCAGCTCTGCTCAAGAGGCCAAGGCCACTGCTCCGTGCCCTGCGGGAAAGTGAGCTCCTGGCTTGGGCCAACTCGCTCCTGAAGGCAGATGGGGATCAGGGTGGGGGGCACTTACCAGGGGCCCCCGGGCATTGCGTCAGAAGCAGCAGGAGTGGGAGCCACCCCATCCTGCTGGCTGGAGGCTGCACTGTGACCCACCACAGCCCAGTCCAGGAAGTTGTGAAACCTGTCCCTACGGGATTGGGTGGCTCTCACTCCACACCCCACTCCAGGCCTGCTGGGAGCCTGACCTGAGACCCCATGGCAGGAGAGGGTGCGAGCGCCCTCACTCTGGCACAGCTAGACCTCTGCCTGAGAGTCCTTCCTGTACAGAGTGAGCGTGGTAGGAGGGTTCTGTGGGGGCCTCTTGCAGGGCCCTGGGATGGAGGTGAGCCTAGTCTTGCCCTGGCATTGTGGATGTGGAAATTGCCAGAGGCCTGTGTTCTAGACCCGGGGTATTGGCACTAAGTTCTCCAGAGCCTCGGTTTCCCGCTGGGTAGTGGGGGACATTGCCTGCCAGCCCCAACCCTGCCTCCCACTCTCGCTGCCTTATCTGGGCCAGCTGTGGCAGATCGGCCACCGCCCCGGCAGCAGGACTCAGCCAGGTCACCTCAGCGGCCAGAGTGACATCCCGAGGAAGGTGAGCAGGCCACCTGTTGGGCCCAAATCGAGGTGGGGGTGTCAGGAGGCTGGGACACCGGCAGGAGCAGTCTGTCAAACATCCTGGGGAAAACCTGGGCCGGGCACCCAAGTTAGGGTAGGAGTTGAGACGGGCGGCCTAGGGATCCGGGTAAGGACGGCGTTCCGCCACTGCGGGGATAGAGGCATCCCAGGGTGGGCGGGGATCGGAGGCAGCTGGGCATTCCCAGAAAGCTGAGGCCTGGAAGGACCCGGCTGGAGGTCGCGGACTGGGCCGAGGCCGAGCGCGGGTCGGTGCGCGTGCGCGGCTGGTGGCGCGGCGCGCGAGCTGGAGCGCGATTTGGCCCTGGACGGGCGCCGTAGCCGAAAGGCTGGGCGGATGTTGTGAGTCGGGTCGCGGCGGCCGAGTCTGGGGGTGAGTGAGGGGCGGCCGGGCTGTGAGCTGGGTGGGTCCCCGCGGCTCCCCTCGCGGCTCCAGCAGGTTCGGTGCGAGGGCGCTCGTCGCGCGGGGGTCGCGGCCAGTGGCGTGGAGCTCCGGGCGGGAGCCGGCCTGGCAGGTCCTCCGGAGCTTGGGGCCAGGTGGGGCTACTCGGGGAAGCCATGCGCTGCCCCCGGCGTCCTTGGACTCCGAGTCTGAGTCGGTTCGGACCCAGGAGCGGGGCCCTCGGCGGAGTCGGACGGGATCGCTGAGACAGGAAGTCCCTGGGCAGGGGCAGGGACAGGGGCCCCCTCTCACCTGGGTCCGCAGCGCCTGACACCCAGAGTGGGCGTCTGGAAGGTTTGCTGATCAAATGATTGACCGCGTCTGATCAGCCCTGCACCTGCTCTGGGGTGAGGGGTGCGGGTCCTGGACGCCCGCTGAGGCCCACGAGGGGCTGGCGGGGTGGGAGTGTCCCTCTCCCGAGGAGCAGGCGCGGTGCGGACGGCAGCGTTTGTGGCGGGAGCGGAGGGCCTGTTGGGGATGAGATAAGAGGGCTCCCGAGAAGACGGGGCTGGCCACGTCAGAGCTGGGGGACCCGCTGAGGACTGTCTGCGATGATGGGAATGCGGCACCTGTGCTCCCCCTGGTCACCGAGCCAGCGAGTGTGGCTAGTGTCACTGCTAATTGAATTTCTAATGTTAAAACGTCAACGCAACTTTGAATGACCACACGTGGCGGGCGCTGCTGGGTCGGACAGCACCAGGGACACTGCCGCCTCCGGAGCAGCTGCAGCTGCGGGACATGTGAGGGACAGACCGAGGCAGGAAGACTGACAGAGTCTGTGCTGAGGGCTGGGCAAGGCGGCACTTGGATGGGGCAAGAGGCCACACGTGTGTGTGAGCAGGGACGCTGGCAGGACCGAGGGCAGGAGGGAGGAAGCGGGGTTGAGAGGGGCTCTTGGCTGGAGAAGGCCAGGCCTGCAGTGGCGTGCCCTCAGGGCGCTGGTGGGGTTGGCCTCTGGAGAGAGGCTGGACCCAGCTGGATTTGTGGCCTGGCCGCCCCGCTGGCCCAGCAGCCCTGCCCCAGGCCACCTCACTGTAGACGGTCAGGCCTGATATCCTAGAGCCGAGATGTTAGTTCCGGCGCAGCCAACGTGTGTCCGGCTCTTTGCCGGCCCTGCAGTGGGCACTCGGACTGTGGAGGGAGCCAGACGTGGTCCCTGTCGCCCCACCTCCCCTTTCCGTGTGGGAAGCCCAAAACCTCTGCTTCCTTTGTCCTGGGTTGGACTCGGGAGTGCTCTGCCTCCAGCCTCGCCTGCTCCTGGACCTTCCTGCCATCGCAGGGCTGAGCTCAGGTGCAAGAGCCCCAGGCCGGCCAGGCGTCGACAGGGTCTGCATCTGGCTCGGCCTCAGGACCGCCACAGCCCACGAGAGATGAAGGATGGCGTCCAAGGGGACCGGCGTGTCCTTCTCCCGCAAGAGCTATCGGCTGACCTCAGATGCCGAGAAATCCAGGGCCACTGGTAAGGCCTGGGGCGGGGGAGGGGCCTCCTGCTGGGAAGGAGGGGAGGGGCCAGAGCAGCAGCGTCCCAGGTCCAGCCTCGTCTCGCCGCACTGCGCCCCTGGTCCCTGTGAGCCAGCTCTCCGCCAGCACCCAACGGGCAGGCCACCCATGTGGCTGGTCTCCTGACCCCAGGGCTGGCCTAGGACCAGAAGTTGCTGGGACCAGCAGGGGCTGGGAGCTGTGGTGACCCAGTGACCCAGTTCTCCCCTCTGACCTGTGGTCTAGGCATCGTGCATGAGAAGCTGCTTAACGACTACCTGCACCGCATCTTCTCCCCTGACGGAGCACCTGCCTCGGCCACCAGCAGGTAGGGCTGGGAAGTAGCCCCTCCCCGCTCTGGCCAGACCAGAGGCTGGAGGCTGCAGTCCTGATAGTGGGAGGGTGGGGGGGGTTGGCCTCCAGGCTCCAGGCTCTGGTCTCCAGGCAGATGGGCTTGGGCTCCTGGCCGTGAGACACATTCGGTGTACCTGGCCTGCTTGAACCTGAGCCCCTTGTAGCCTGGCTTCAACCTGTAAAGTACAGACCCCGCCAGACCCTTTTCCTTGCAAATTTAACATGTGTACGTTTAGTTCACATAGAAGTTACAAGTGCACTTTAGAGGAAACAGCCAGGCGAGGAAAAGCCCCTGGCATCTCGTTCTAGCGTGGCCGTCTGAACACGCGTCCTTTCTGTTTACCCCGCGACGTATGTATTGACAGCTCAGATGATGCCATAGAATAGTGGTTCCCACCTTTTGGGCACCAGGGATGGGTCTCATGAAGGCAGATTTTCCAGGCACCTGGTGGGTGTGGCTGGCTTAGGAAGGGGTATAATCCAGGTCTCTCACACCGCAGTTGGCAGTAGGGTTCACACTCCCGTGAGAATCTGACGCTGCTGCCCATCCGGCAGGAGGTGGAGCTCAGGTGGCTGTAAATACAGAGTAAGCTTCACTCCCTCGCTTGCCTGCTGCTCATCTCTTGCCATGGGACCTGGTTCCTGACAGGCCACAGATCGGTACAGATCTGTGGCCCAGGGTTGGGGACTCTGGCTGTATAGAACACTTCTTTTGTTTTAAAGAGTTTTGCTGTAGGTTGCATGTGCTCACCAGAGAGACAGACAGAAAGCGAGAAATCACCCCTCAGTGGGGATGGCCATGCCACAATCCCTTCTCCTCCTTTCTCCTCGGGATTTTGGCCACACACGCACATGTGTGTAAGTTTTAAGCTGCCCCGTCTGGGACTTGAACCATGATCAAATATATGGGAGTCCAGCGACATAACCACTACACTATCTGCTGGTCCCTAGAACACTTCTTTCAAATTTCTGTCACTTTCAATTCTTCTCTTAAAAGCAGTTTTACTGAGCTGTAACTGTGTGTGATACACGCGTTGTCTATAAAGAATACAATTTGATACATTTTGAGTGCTTGTATCTAGTGAGAGTTCCCTGCTGTGAGGTACTGCTTATCCCTTGCTTCCAAGGCTGTGTAGACACGTGACTCTTATTTTTATCATCGATTGTTACCCCACGAGCATTTTTCCATATTACAAATGGATCTTGGTGGGCTTTTTAAAATTTTTAATTTATTAATTTATTTTTTTTGAGAGTTTTTTTCGCTATAGGGTGCGTGCGTTCGTCAGACAGAGAGAGACATAGAGACAGAAAGCGAGAAATCACCCCCTGGGGGGATGGTCACGCCGCAATCCCTTCTCCATTCTCCTCTCGGGATCTTGGGCATGCACACACGTGCCCGGCGTGAGTTTTAAGCCACCGGGTCCGGGACACGAACCACGGTCAACCACGTGGGGATTCCAGCAACATAGCCATTACGCCAACTGCTGGTTCCCTTGGTGGGCTTTTTTTTAAGGCCAGGGGTCTGCCATGGTCGGTAGCAGCACTGTAGGAGGGAGGGACTTTTGCTGATGTAAGCACTGCTGTCAGGATGCCCAGGGTCAGAGCGCTGGAACTGCAATCCCCTTTAAGACTGTCGCCAAGTCACTTCTGCAGGGGATCAGGCAGGTTCTCGCTCCCAGGGTCCCTGTCTCTCTAGCCCTCACCAGCCTTGGCTACTCCATCCTTCACAACCTCTGCTGTTCAGGCAGGACGGAAGGGCAGCCTCGCTGCGTGTCCCGTACAAGCAGTGGTGCTACTCAGAAGGTTCCTGCAAGTGGAGGCTCCTGCCCGCCCCCACCCCACCCCTGCCTGCTCCAGACCTGGCCTGTGCCCAGGGCCACTTGATCCCTACCTCATGTGATACCAGAGATGGCCCTGCTGCTGGCGCTGTGTGGCAGAAGAGCAGGTGGCAGGGCCATCCGTCAGTGCTGGTGGGGATGCAGGGCCCCAGGAAATCTGGGAGCAGCGGGCTGGGTTGGCCACATGGGCCACGCTGCAGGCGTTGGGCGGGGCTGTTTCAGGCCCACTGCCCGTGGAGGGTGCATGTTCTGCTTTTGGGGCAGGCACAAGAGTAGTCCTCCCAAGTGTGCAAGAACTGTTTTTTTGTTTTGTTTTTAAAGAATTACTTATTTGTTCAATTCCATTTTGTTATTATTATTTTTAAAATTTCACCAGAGAGAATGAAAGGGAAA
>NW_006209032.1:547440-549512 GCF_000334495.1 Tupaia belangeri chinensis | reverse complement strand
AGAAGGCCCCTGCCAGGTCCAGGACTCAAACCATGGTCAGTCTTGTGGGAATCCAGCCTCTTTAACCACCATGCCACCTGCTGGCCCCCCAGAACTGCTTTTGAGGAAGCCCACCCAGCCAAGGGAGGCTGTGTTGAATTAGACATGCTGCCAGCCCATAAGCATCCAGCAGAACACACGGCCCCCCACCCCCTGGCTGGGCTCAGCAGGGGGGAGCGGCCTCCATGCAGTCGCACATCCTGTAGCTCAGGGTCTGTCGTAGCCAAGGCGGGGGACGCGTGGCCGCCTTGGGAGAGGCTCTGTGCTTGGCCTACCTCCGTCCCTTCCAAAGACTGTCTCAACCCATGAGTCGGGCAGGAACTGGGCTTAGGAGGGCAGGTGCCAGCAGCCTGTGGGCCTGATCCAGGCAGGCACTGGGCCTCTGTCTGCCCACGCCCTGCAGGTTATCACCTCCTCACCCTGCTCTTCTTAGCAGCTGAGCTCAGGCCAGAGCTGGCCAGCGTTAGACGGCACCCTTCTCCCTGGGCTGTGGGCTGCAGATGAGGGGGCCACCATGCAGACTCCCCCGGCGCCTTTGCTCACGCAGCTGGGGGTAGGTGGGACACGTGTCCTGCTGGGCCTTCGTAGACAGGTGGGGACAGGACAGAGCCAGCTAGCAGCTCCGAGGGCTGAGCCCTTCACACTGCCAGGACAGGTCCGATTGGACGTGCGCCCCCACCTCCTAGCCCCCGCCCAGTTAGGTGGTCAGGACACTGGAATCCTGTCCCCAGAGGAACCACAGGCCTGGAGTCCCAGGCTGCACTGGGTGGGCTTGGCTCCGACCAGGCACTGGCATTCCTCCCAGCAGCCGGAATCCCTGCAGCCCCCTTCAGCAGCGGGCAGGCCATGGCCGTGCAGGGACCTTCCTCGCATCCCTGCCACAGACTCCACTTCCCTGTCAGAGGTGAGGGAATGAGGCTCAGCGAGGGCCGGGCCTGCTTCCTCCAGGCAGCCCTGAGGCACACTGTGGGGCACTGGCTCGTTCCTCTTGTAGGGGACCATCCAGCCTCTGACCCCAGCCAGAGTGCGGGACCCAGCACAACCCTTTCCCTGGAGTCTAGACAGCACCTCCTGACGGGAGGGGTAGGGAGGGGCTCCGTGTGTCACCTGCCTGATTTCAAGGACTCAAGGACACCTGCAGCTTCTCACTCTCCCCAGGAAACCCCTGAACTTCCAGAACTTGCCAGAGCATCTGGACCAGCTGCTACAGGTGGATGGCGAGGACGAGGAGAGCCAGGGTACGCGGCAGCTCTGCAGGGGGCCAGGGCGCAAAGCTGGGAGCCCTGGTGCACCCTCTGCGCCCTCGGCCCTGCCGACCCTGTGCCTCTGCCCCTTCAGGACAGGTGGAAGGGCGGCTCGGCCCATCCACTGTGCTCCTGGACCACACGGGTGGCTTCGAGGGTCTTCTCCTAGTAGACGACGACCTCCTAGGGGTGAGCGAGGGTGAGGTGTGGGGTCCCAGCTCCTCCCTGCATGTCCCCAGGTCCTCATGGTGTGGCCCTGAGGGGGCCACAGGCCCTCCTGATGGCCTCGAGCGCTTCCGTCACACCCTGGCTCAGACCCCCTCCTGACGCAGGCCCAGCCCCTCCCGCCCTGTTCAGGTCCAGCGCAGCACTGGCACAACCGCAGGTGCCACCAGGGCTGCTCACCTGGGGACAAGGCCTTTCTCCCTCGGGCCGTGTCCGCCCGGGAGGAAGCGTGCCACCCCTCTCCTTCACCCAGGTGATCGGCCACAGCAACTTCGGCACCATTCGCTCCACCACGTGTGTGTACAAAGGTGAGGCCTCATCTACGGAGGCCCGGGGAGCAGGGAGGACACGCGGCAGCCCAGGCCCGAGGCCAGCGCTGTCTGTCTCCTGCCGGCCCAACTCCGCTCTCTGCAGGGAAGTGGCTCTACGAGGTGCTCATCTCCTCCCAGGGGCTCATGCAGATCGGCTGGTGCACCATCAACTGCCGCTTCAACCAGGAGGTGAGCTGCCTCTGGGGAGGGGGGGGGCCCGCCCGCCCAGGGCACCCAGCCCAGGAAGCAGGGC
>NW_006209032.1:539976-547029 GCF_000334495.1 Tupaia belangeri chinensis | reverse complement strand
CACCTGCCGCTTCACCCAGGAGGTGAGCTGCCTCTGGGGAGGGGGGGGGCCCGCCCGCCCAGGGCACCCAGCCCAGGAAGCAGGTCTCCTCCCTCCCCTCGGGCGTGGCTCCCTTCTCTAGAGCTGTGCAGGTCCTAGGCTGGTGACAGGGGTGGCCTGCCCCTTCCTGCCCAGCCCCTGACCTCAGGTGGTCCCTCTCCAGGAGGGCGTTGGAGACACACACAACTCCTACGCCTATGACGGCAACCGGGTGCGCAAGTGGAACGTGACCACCACAAATTACGGCAAGGTGAGGGCCGAGTGCCCCGGACTGTCCCCCGGTGTGTCTGCAGCCACAAGGGACTGTAGGGCACCAGGGAATGAACAGGGACTCGGGCCCTCCCTACTGTGGACCCCGGGGGGTCCTGGAAAGGCTGCTAGGGGTGCAGGGTGGGCGGGCTGGGGTGCTCCTGCACATCTGTGAGGCTCCTCCCATGGCAGGCCTGGGCCGCGGGGGACATCGTGAGCTGCCTGATCGACCTGGATGACGGTACTCTGTCCTTCTGCCTGTGAGTCCGCTGCCCCTAGCCGCAGGTCCCGGTAGGGGGGCCAGGCCAAGTTTGGCGGGGGCAGGGGCAGTTAGGAGGGTGGGCAGCCACACCTTTCTTAGCACTGGCTCACGGGCCCGCCCTCTCCTCCAGGAATGGTGTGTCACTGGGCACTGCCTTTGAGAACCTGTCCAGGGGCCTGGGCATGGCCTACTTCCCAGCCATCAGCCTCTCTTTCAAGGAGTCCGTGGCCTTCAACTTCGGCAGCCGACCTCTGCGATATCATTTTGGGGAGCTGGCTGTGGGCTGCCTGGAAGCACACGGGGAGGCTGGGATGAGGGGCTCCCTATCCTGGGAGCGCTCGGGGCTGGGAGCGGCCGGCCGGCACAAGATGTGAGCAGGGTAGCCAGGTGCCAGAGACGGCCATCCTTCCCGCAGCCTCCTTGCTGGAGGCCGCTCGTCTCTGTTGAGCGGAGGAAGAATGAGAAGTGGTGAGAGGTTTCATTGCATGGAGAACTGGCAGAGAGTCGGGATGCAGACCGGACAGCACAGCCAGCCCTGGAGCCCAGGCCCTAGATCAGGCCTCCGGGGTCTCGGGAGGACCAGCCACAGAGGGCGCGTTGCTGACTTAACTCTTAGCACCTACCCGGTGGCAGGCTACCGGCCCCTGCAGGACCCGCCGTGTGTGGACCTGGTGCGAGCACAGAGGCTGCTGGGCTGCTTCCGGGCAGTGCTCAGCGTGGAACTGGACCCTGTGGTGAGCTGGGGTCTGGGCCGGACGAGCTGGGGGTCTCTCCAGCCCCCTCTCCTCAAAGTCCCTCCTCTCCCCCCCAGGAAGGGCGGCTGGTGGAAAAGGAGGGCTCTGAGTGGCGGCTGCAGGGCCAGCCCACTGTCCTCCTCACGCTGGGCCACATCTTCCAGCACTTCGCGCCATTGCTGGTAAGTGGCCTGGGAGAGGCAGGAGCAGGACCTGCCTGCACTCAGCACGCCCAGTGCAATCTCCTGGTAGGGGCCCTCAGGGACAGCAGTGCCCGAGCTGAAGGCCTCAGGGTGTGTCCTAGAAAGAAGCCTATGGTGATGACAGACCAAGGAAATGGCTTGGGCCAAGCCCCGGCGGGACGGTGGGACAACGGTCCTTCTGGCTCTCCATCCAGTGCAAAGGGCTTATCTGCATTGGGGCTACGGGGAGGGGGGGGTGCTCCAAGACCAAGCCTGAGGGCCATGCCTTCCTGGCTTTGCCACGTGCCAGGGCAGGAGTGTCTAGAGCCGGGGGGCTGCGCCTCACCATGCCCGCCCTCCTGCAGTGCAAAGTGTACCTGGTGGAGGCCGTGCTCCTGGGCTTCCTGCTGGGCATCGTGGAGAAGGGCCCGGTCGCGCAGGCCCGGTCCGTGGTGCACCAGGTCCTGGACCTCCTGTGGCTCTTCATGGAGGTGAGGCTGTTGACCTTGGGCCTCCGCACAGCTGGCGGGCTCCCCTAGAGCGACGAGGTGCGGGGTCTCAGACGAAGCCCCCAGCAGCTGTCCTGGCTCCTCTCCGCAGGACTACGAGATCCAGGATTGCCTCAAGCAGCTGATGATGTCGCTGCTGCGGCTGTACCGGTTCTCGCCCATCGTCCCAGACCTGGGCCTGCAGGTGGGAGCGCCTGCCCCTGCCCTGGCGCTGGGGCCTCACCTGCCCGCCCTAAGCACCCGTCTCTGCAGATCCACTACCTGCGGCTCACCATCGCTGTCCTGCGGCACGAGAAGTCCCGCAAGTTTCTGCTGAGCAACGTCCTGTATCCGCCCTTGCTCCCAGGGGGGGCAGGTCAGCCTGGCAGGGGCCCCGGGGAGGCGGGAGGGCCAGAGCTGCCCTACATCTGAGCCCCTGTCCCAGGCCCAGCGCTTTCTTCGCAGAATGGAGAGGTGGGCGGAAGGTTCCCGCCTGAGCAGACTTGGACGTGGCTGCAGGCTCCTGGGCTCCGGAGGTGTGGGGAGGGTCCACAGGACCTGGGCCGCTGTCCTTGTTCCTCGCGTGGTTCCTGCCAGGTCCCTAAGGGGGCAGCACCTGCAGGTTCCGGGCCTGGAGTGCTGGACAGCCGCAGATCCTCTGGGCTCAGGGTGTGGGGACACTGGCCCTCTGGGGGTGGGAACACCCAAAGAGTGCCTGCAGGGTGCCATCGAGTGAGCAGAGCCTGCCTTGACGACCGCCAGCTTCGATGTGCTCCGGTCCGTGGTCTTCTTCTACATCAAGAGCCCCCTGCGAGTGGAGGAGGCCGGCCTGCAGGAGCTCATCCCCACCACCTGGTGGCCCCACCGCTCCAGCAGGGAGGTGGGTGTCCTGTGGGGACCGTTAGTCGGCACTGGGAGGACTGGCTCAGGTGGGGTTCCTCCCAGGTCCAGTCCCTGGGGTCCTGCGGGTGATGGGGGGCCTCTCCTGGCCGGAGGAGGCGTGGGCAAGCCCTGGGTGAACTCCGTTGTGCTCGCCGCACCCCTAGGGCAAAGAAGGGAAGGAGGCGAGGGAGGAGACGGCGGAGGAGCGGCTGCGGCGGCGCGCCTACGAGAGGGGCTGCCAGAGGCTCAAGAAGGGGCGGGCGGGGGCCTGCCTAGGTTGGGCTCGGGGCCCTCCGCGGGCGGGGGGGGGGCCTGACCAAACCTGCCTCCGCTCCCCGTCCCTCCCTGCCACTCCGCACCCAGTGGTGGAAGAACTGCAGGTGCAGATCCTGAGACTGCTGCTGGACAATAAGGATGACAACGGGGTGAGTGGCCCTAGGCCTCTGTGCGTCCCTGGCACAGAGGAGCGAGCCCGGGAGCGGGGCTGGCCAAGCCTCCTTGGTTGGGCCAACGTTCTCAGCGTTTCTCCCTCCTCTAAGGGCGAGGCCTCTAGGTACATCTTCCTGACCAAGTTCCGGAAGTTTCTGCAGGAGAATGCCAGCGGCCGGGGGGTAAGTGGACCCTGGCTTTGTGGCGGTACTGAGCCCTGGGCCTCTGGTACCCCTAGGCTTGCCTCCTCCCAGCGGGGCCCTGCTCCCTTCTCTGCCGCTCCTCCCTCCCACCTGGCCGGATCCAGGCAGGGCGCTGAGCTGCCCAGCGCATGCTCCACTCTGTGTCCGCAGAACACGCCCGTGTTGTGCCCGCCCGAGTACATGGTGTGCTTCCTACACCGGCTCATCTCGGCCCTGCGCTCCTACTGGGACGAGTACAAGGCTGCCAACCCCCGCGCCTCCTTCAGTGAGGGTGAGTGACTGGGGAGACCAGGCCACTGCGGGCGCTGTCACCGTGGGCCCTTTCCCCCAGCCGGGCCCACCTAGCTCTCCCTGTCTGCCCAGAAGCCCTCAAGGGTCAGCAGGAGGGGCCAGCAGGTGGCATGGTGGTTAAGGTGCTGGATCCTCACCTGACTCACTGCGGTTTGAGTCTCAGACCTGGCGGCTTGATTTCTCACTTTCTCTCTTTCTCCGTCTCTGGTGAGCGCACACCCCCATAGCAAATTAAATAATAATAAAATTAAATAACTCGAGATCAGCAGTTGGCATAATGACTGTGTTACTGGACTCCCATGTAGTCGATCGCAGTTCGAGTCCTGGACCTGGTGGCTTAAACTCACACTGGGCGTGTGTGTGTGCGTGCCCAAGATCCCGAGAAGATAATGGAGGAGAAGGGATTGCAGCGTGGCCATCCCCCCAGGGGGTGATTTCTCGCTCGCTCTCTCTCTCTCTTTCTGACTAGCACACACGCTCCTATAGCAAAAACCTCTCCAAAAAAAAGAAAATAACTCTTTTTAAAAAAAGGAATGGAGGACTGGCAGGTGGCATGGCTGTTAAGGGCTCTGGACTCCCACATGGCTGACTGTGGTTCAAGTCCTGGACTGGGCGGTTTGCTTTCTCACTTTCTTTCTCTCTTTCTCTTTCTCACTCTGTCACTCTCTGGTCAAATTTAAAATAAATAAATAAAGTTAAATTAAAATAATTCTTTAAAAAAAGGAATGGATGAGAGCCCTACCTGCCATGTGCTGGGGATCAGCCTCCCAGAACACCCGTTCCCCAGAGCTGTACAGCTGCTGGCACAGACCTGAAGGGTGGGGGTGGGGGAGCCCTGCCTGCTTGTCTGTGCAGCCAGGCTAGTCCAAGGTCGGAGGTCTCAGTCCATGGGGAGCGGAGGGTGCCCTGTGTCCTCATGCAGGGCCCTGAACGCTGCTGCTCTACTACCCTGCAGAGGCCTACGTGCCACCCCAGGTCTTCTATAACGGCAAGGTGGACTACTTCGACCTGCAGCGCCTCGGGGGCCTCCTCTCACACCTGCGGAAGACCCTCAAAGGTGCACTGGCCGGGGAGCAGTGAGCAGGGCGGGCGGCGAACTGTGGGCAGTCCCTGCACTGTCCTGCCGCGGATGCTGAGCTAGCCTTTGCCACCAGAGGGCGCCCGAGACTCCGTGCTCTGGCAGAGGGTGGCAGCGCCGCCTCTGCCCTGCCCAGGCCGTCTCCCACGAGCACTTGCCTTAAGGAAGGGGAGCGCATGGTGGAATAGGGGCTGGAGTGGCGAGGTGGGCCGGAGAGCAGGTCCTGCCCGAGCTGCCTCCAGCGCAAAGCCCAGGAGGACAGCGCCAGCAGGCTTGCAGCAGAGGCAGTGGGGGCACGGGGTCAGTCGAAAGTAAGGCAGGAGTCCTGGAAAATGAGGCCAGAGGGCCTCAGGCACAGTCTGAGGGGCTTGCAGGACACAGAGGGGCACCTGAGGGGCAGGGGAGCGCAGTGGTGGGGGCCGGGTCCACCCTGCAGGGTGGTCCCTCTGGAGAACCGAGTGTGGGCCGAGAAAGGAGCTGGGGACCAGTTCCAGCCATGGAGGCTCAGGCTCAGAATTAGATGCGGTTCGGGGTGCCCAGCCCCCGGCAAGAGCCAAGCCCGGGCTGGAGGAGGGTGGTCAGTGACTGTCAGTGTGGAGTGGGGCAGCTGAGGGTCCGTGTAGACGCAGGCGGCTAAGGTCTGTCTACAGAGCAGTCAGTGGGGGCCCCGCGGTGTGACAGGCGAGGCTGGAGGGTGGCCGGGA
Source organism: Tupaia belangeri chinensis (assembly GCF_000334495.1). NCBI lineage: Eukaryota > Metazoa > Chordata > Mammalia > Scandentia > Tupaiidae > Tupaia > Tupaia belangeri. Next base: position 541,488 of record NW_006209032.1, on the reverse strand, counting down.
AAGCCCTGACACAGCACGAGCTGCGGCTGGACAGGGCCCTGGGGGTGCAGGCCGAGGCGGCAGGAGTGCATGGACGGGTGGGGCGGGCGCACGGTGAAGGGGCTCTGCCGGCCCTCGCCATCCGGGCAGCCCTGCCATGGCCCCATGCCCCGCCACTGGCCTGAGAACCCCCGTCCTCCCAGATGACCTGGCTTCCAAAGCTAACATCGTGATTGACCCACTGGAGCTGCAGGCGGCCACCATGGACGACCTGGACGAGGACGAGGAGCCAGCCCCGGCTGCGGCCCAGGTGCCACCGCAGGCTTTTCCTTATCACACGGGCAGGGTTGTCACACAGGGCTACCTGCACCCACGCGGGCGGGGGCTTCCCACCAGGCCAGTTTCCTTGCTGTGAGTGGAGGCAGAAACCCTCCTGTCCCGCCCGCAGCCCCAGGTCAGGGGCCCTGGGCCAGGGCACTGAGTAGCCCCCTCACACCTCAACCACCTCCCTGTGCCTCCTCTCCTCCCTGCAGCGCCCCATGCAGGCCCTGGCTGTGGGGGGCACGCTGCCCCTGCCCCGGCCGGGCTGGCTCAGCTCACCCACCTTGGGCCGCACCAACCGCTTCCTCAGCACGGCGGCCATGAGCCTCATGACCCCGCGGCGGCCTCTGAGCACCTCGGAGAAAGTGAAAGTCCGCACTCTGAGCGCGGAGCAGAGGACCCGGGAGGACAGTAGGTGCCAGGCGGACCGGGCAGGGGATCGCGGGCCTGCTGCTGCGTAAACCTCTGCCCGTGCCCTTGCACCCCTGCCTGACACGCGCTCGGCGGGACACCGATGCTACCCAAGGAGGCCCTGCCACCACAGGCCTCGCCCTGCACTGCCCCCCACGCTTTCCCTGCAGGGGCCCCGCGCTGACCCTGCCCTTCCCACCCCCAGTTGAGGGCAGCCATTGGCACGAGGGCCTGTTGCTGGGGAGGCCCCCCGAGGAGCCGGAGCAGCCCCTCACGGAGAACTCGCTGCTGGAAGTGCTGGACGGCGCCGTCATGATGTACAGCCTCAGCGTCCACCAGCAGCTGGGCAAGGTCCTGCCGCGCTCGGGCGGGGGCGTCCTGCGTGCGCGCGTCTGCATGGGTCTGACGGGGGCTCCGTGGGTGGGGTCAGCCCTGAGCCTAAGATGGGGTGCTCGGCAGGGCCGGGGTCTAGGCTGGGTCTGCAGACGCCCTGACCAGGTGCCCGAGGGCCTCCCTGGACATGCGGCGTCCACTGCCCTAGATGGTGGGAGTGTCCGACGACGTCAACGAGTATGCGATGGCTCTGAGGGACACAGAGGACAAGCTCCGCCGGTGCCCCAAGCGGGTAAGGCCGGGTAGGCAGGCAGGCCCTGGAGGGTGTGGCCCAGGGGCTGCCCGAGGAGGCTGCTCCGTGCCCTGTCTGCGGGCTGGCGGCGGGACCTGTGCAGCCCCATCGACCCGCGCCACTAAGTGCTGACGCGCCCACAGCCCTCGTCAATTATGGATGGGGCCCGGTGGCCC
>NW_006209032.1:534957-539109 GCF_000334495.1 Tupaia belangeri chinensis | reverse complement strand
GGCGGCCCCCACCCCCCCCCGTAGGCAGAGTCCGGGGCCGGGCCAGCTACTGCAGCTACAGTTCTGGCATCGAGTCCCAGGATACTCGGCCCTGGGGTCCCCGCCCACTTCCTGAGGGTTGGGGCAGGGTACTGAGCAGTGGAGCCCAGACCCTCGCCTGCCCCCCTGGGCTACCCTGACGGTCTTGCTCCCGCCTTGGGTGGCAGAGGACGGACATCCTTGTAGAGCTGACCAAGAGCCAGAAGGTTTTCTCAGAAAAGCTGGACCACCTGAGCCGCCGCCTCGCCTGGGTCCACGCCACCGTCTACTCCCAGGTGAGGCGCGGTCCTGGCCAGTGGCCGCCCCCTCCGTCTGGACCCTGGTGCTCCTGGGCAGCTCTACCCCACCCCCTCAGGCCCCCTCACACCTCAGCCACCTCCTTGTGCCTCCCGTGCCCCATGGACTGAGGAGGTGGCATCTTCACTCCCAGTGGGCCGCTGGCTCCCTGGTTCCTCTGGTGACGAGCAAGCTCCATGCACCCCTCCTGCTGCTCCACCCCTCGGCTCCTTGAACCCCGTGTCCTCTCCTGCACCTGGGCCTCTGGGCGCCCGGTGAGCCTCCTCCCCTCCTGCGTCTGCTCTGACTTACCCGCTGCTCCAGCCCTGGCTCGCTCACTGCTCACGGCTCGCTGCATTCACTCAGCAGCACGTGGCTGCGCCCAGGCTGTGCCGGGACCTCTGGGGTCTAGGGACCCGCTTCCTGAGCCAGGAAGACGGGCTGCTGTCCTCCCAGGGCACTTGGCCTGGTGGGGTGGAAGGATGGACAGACCAACAGTGTGCCCCGCCGGGCCAGAAGTTGACCCTGCCGCAGCCGTTAGTGTTCTCCCCCGGCCCCTCCTGGCGCTTCTCCAGAGCGAGTGCCTGGGCTCTCGCAGGTGCCCACGTCCCGCGTCTGCTTCCTGGGCGTGTGTGTGGGCACGTGCACGGGTGCTTTAGGCGCATCTTGCCGTGTCGCCGCCCTCCCGCCTGGGCCTCCACAGAGGCTGGGACCACCAGCATACATACCACACCAGGCCTCCCCTGTGGCCTCAGCCTGCCTGTGGCCAGGCACAGTGCCAGTTGCTGCTTTTTTATGGACTTATTTCTCCCCTAAGGGTACCCCAGTGGGGTTTCAGCGCACAGCGCACCCTAGCGTCGGTAGCCCTGGAGCGTGGGGGCGCCTGCGCCCAGCTGCTGAGGGAGTCTCTGGCCGGGAACCCAGGGCCTCCCTGTGGGGGCCAGCCTCACGGGGAATCTTGTCTTACCTCCGTGCCACCATCCCACCCCGCCTTCATTGTGTGTCATGAGCATAGCCAGTTTTCCCAGCGCCACTGGGAAGAGACTGCTTTCTCTGTTGGACACCCTTGGCACCCTTGTTGAAAATGACTCGAGGGTGTATTTCTGGGCTCTGTTCTCTTCCACGGTCTCCACGTCTGTTTTTACGCCAGTGCCACATGGTTGTGATGGCTACAGCTGAGCGATCCGTCTGTGTGTGTGTGCCGGGGGACCGAGCACTTGCCAGAGAGACAGAGAGATAAAGATAGAGAGGAGACAGCACCCTACGGGGAAGGGCCGCACCACAATCCCGTCTCCATTTCTCCCTCCTTTTGGGATTTTGGACACACATGCACACACATGTACACCTGAGTGGTTTTCAGGCCACTGGGTCGGTCTGGGACTCAAACTGTAGTCAGCCACGTGGGACCTGACCGCCCTGTGCCAGGCCACAGAGCCACCGGCCCAGTAGGTTTTCATTTTAAATGTATCTGTCCCTCCCACGAACAAGAGAGCCCACACAGGGCCTTGATGCCGTGGCTCACCCTGGAGCGTGGGCGTGGGTGGCACAGACTTCCCTGTGGGGGGTCGCCTCTCAGCCTGGCATTTTCCTGCTAATCTGCCATCGACATATAAGAAGGTTTTTTCTTTCTTAAGAATTATTTTATTGGTTTTAATTTGACCAGAGAGGGGCAGAGTAAGAGAGAGAAAGGAAAAGTGAGAAAGCAAGCCACCAGGTCCAAGACTCGAACCACAGTCAGCCACGTGGGAGTCCAGCACCCTTACCCACTAAGCCACCTGCTGCCTCCCCCCCTTTTTTTTCTTTTTTTGGAGAGGTTTTTGCTACAGGGCACATGCACTCGCCAGACAGACAGAGAGAGACAGAAAGTGAGAAATCACCGCCCAGAGGGGATAGCCACGCTGCAATCCCTTCTCCTCCATTCTCCTCTTGGGCACACACGCACACACGCCTGGCGTGAGTTTAAACCACCGGGTCCGGGACTCGAACCGCATTCGACTACGTGGCAGCCCAGTGACATAACCATCGTGCCACCCAGTATGCTGGTCCCTGCAGTAAGTTTTGAAATCAGGAAATGTTGGACCCTTATCTTAAATTTCATATGAATGCCGACTCAAAGTGGGTCACGATCCGTCTCCACTGGCCCCCACGGCCCCTCCTGCCCTAGGCTGTGTTCAGCACAGACTTCCCGTCCATTGTCACGTGCACCACCCGGGGATCGGGTCTGGGGCGCCCCGCTCGCCTCTGCCGCTGCCTCTGCTCTGTTCACGCTGCCTGCAGCCCAGGTCTCGGGTGCGAGGCCACCCTCCTGGCAAGGCCTCCCCTGGCCCCCAGCCCGGGTGAGAGCCCTGCCTGCAGCGCCGTGTGCCCCTGCAGGAGAAGATGCTAGACATCTACTGGCTGCTGCGCGTCTGCCTGCGGACCATCGAGCACGGCGACCGCACCGGCCCCCTGTTCGCCTTCATGCCGGAGTTCTACCTGAGCGTGGCCATCAACAGCTACAGCGCGCTCAAGAATTACTTCGGCCCAGTGCACAGCATGGAGGAGCTGCCAGGTGTGCCCTGTTCGGGCTGGGAGGGTCGGGCCCTGGTCTGAGCCAGTCGGAGGAGGGAAGGCAGCGCCTGCCGGGGGTCCGGCCTGGTCCCGGCAGCTGCAGGACCGTGGTTCTGGGCGGGGCCGGGCTGGGCAGTGTATGTGGGGTCAGGCGCTGCCCAGGGGTGCAGGCTTTGCCTTCAGAGGCTGCAGTGCCCTGGGCTCAACCCCGGCTTGCCGAGTGTGTGCTGAGCTGCTTTGAGCCCAGGTCAAGGCTCTTGTCAGGACCTGCCCTCCCTGCAGGGGGCCTGTGCTTCAGTCCCCAGCTGCCAGTGGACACTTGGCCTGATGTCCCCGATCCCAGCCTGGGTCCAGACTGGCCCTCGGAGCCAGCCATGGAGCCCACTGCCCAAGCCCACCCCACCAAGGGCCCAGCTGCCTCGGAAGCCCCTGCCCGCGGCCGGCATTCTCACCACCCACCCTCGCAGGCTACGAAGAGACCCTGACACGCCTGGCTGCCATCCTGGCCAAACACTTTGCCGACACCCGCATTGTGGGCACCGGTGAGGCACCCTCTACGGATGGCCTGGGCGCGGGGATGGGGTGTGCACTGGGCCGGCAGTTCCCACACACAGTGTGACCGGGACACGAGCACGGGGCTCCTACCCGGCACCTGCTGAGGCCCGGTCCGTCCCGACAGATATCCGCGACTCGCTGATGCAGGCGCTGGCCAGCTACGTATGTTACCCACACTCCCTGCGGGCCGTGGAGCGGATACCCGAGGAGCAGTGAGTGGGGCCGGGGGCCACACCCCTGTCCTGCACCACCCCATGCCCGGCCTCACCCTGTGCTTTCACAGGCGCGTGGCCATGGTGAGGAGCCTCCTGGCACCCTATGAGCAGCGGCCCTGGGCCCAAACCAACTGGATCCTGGTGCGGCTCTGGAGGGTAAGCCCAAGCACAGTGGAGGGGTGAGGCTGGCCAAAGGACGGGTGGCCCTTTCCCACTGACCCCTGCTGACCTCCCCCCAGGGCTGCGGGTTCGGGTACCGCTATACACGACTGCCTCACCTGCTGAAAACCAAACCCGAGGACGCCAACCTGCCCAGCCTCCAGAGTGAGCACCCAGCTCGGGCTGCACGGCCGAAGCGTTCAGCCTTGCAGCTCCCCCCCACAAGCCCTCCCCTCGATTCAGCCCGAGGGCATGCTGGTCCTCTCTGCTCCGCAGCCCCGTGTGCCCTCAGCCCGAGTGGTCCTCGCCCCCCCAGCCTGCTCTCCGGCCTCCAGCCTGGCCCCAGTGCCATGTCCTT
>NW_006209032.1:533197-534494 GCF_000334495.1 Tupaia belangeri chinensis | reverse complement strand
GGCCACCTGAGTCAAGGGGGGCACAGACTGAGGTTGGCCAAGGCCCCGGGTATTCGTGGGGCTTCCTAGAGCGAGGGCCTTTGGGCCGGGAGCAGAGGCAGGGCTCTCGCTGCCACATCCACAAGGCTCAAGAGCCTGGGGACCTCCCTGCAGGCACAGCCCAGGGTCCAGCGTTCTTGCTTGCAGAGTGTTCATGGCACGCCATCCCCACTCTGCGGGTGGCTGTCCTCGGCTTACGCCGTGTGCTGCTGCCCTTGTGAGCCGTGCTTTGATCTGAGGGGTGTCCCCAGGGGCTGTGTCTGGTGCAAAGTCACACAGCATGTCCTGGCTGGTGGCCTCTAGGGCGGAACTGAGCTGCAAGGGGAGAGCGGCCGCGGGAGGGCCGTGTCCCGCTACTGCAGGACTATTGATTGGCCTTGCCGGGGTGGGGAGTACGCCGGCCAGCCGCGGTCTAGGGCTCCGGTTACCACTGCCTGCCAGCCCGCACTTGGCGCCCACTGCCTCGGCCACATGCCAAGGCCAGGCCAAGGACAGCAGAGGACAGCAGGGCTCAGAGAAGGCCCTTGGAGAAGCTGGTCTGGATACCAGTGGGGGAGGGCCTGCGTCACCCCCCCAGGTCCGACGGTCGGATGGGCATGTGACTCTGAACTCGCTGGGCTCCGGCTGCTGTGGCCGCCTAGGTCCGGGGGCCGAGGGGGGCAGGCACAGGCCGGACCGGTGACTGGGGGAGATTTTTTTGCGGGGCCCCTGCCTGGGTCCTAACAGTGCCGTGTCCTGGCCCGCAGAGCCCTGCCCCTCCACCCTGCTGCAGCAGCACATGGCGGACCTGCTGCGCCAGGGGCCCGACGTGGCACCCAGCTTCCTCAACAGTGTTCTCAACCAGCTCAACTGGGCCTTCTCCGAGTTCATTGGCATGATCCAGGAGGTAGGCTGGGCCAGGCCTGGGGCCAGGGCCAGGCGCAGTCCCACGGACCACGGCCCCACTGACTGGCCAGCCCATGTCAGATCCAGCAGGCCGCCGAGCGCCTGGAGCGGAACTTCGTGGACAGCCGGCAGCTCAAGGTGTGCGCCACCTGCTTCGACCTCTCGGTCAGCCTGCTGCGCGTCCTGGAGATGACCATCACGCTGGTGCCCGAGATCTTCCTCGACTGGGCCCGGCCTACCTCAGAGATGCTTCTGCGGCGGCTGGCTCAGGTGCGGCCATCTGGGCCAGCGGGGGCCCTGGGGATGTCCCGTGGGGAGCCTGCCCACCCGTCAATGGCTCTGCTCTAACAGCTGCTGAAACAAGTGCTCAACC
>NW_006209032.1:526576-532112 GCF_000334495.1 Tupaia belangeri chinensis | reverse complement strand
CGGGTGACGGCCGAGAGGAACCTGTTCGACCGTGTGGTCACCCTGCGGCTGCCTGGTGAGCCCAGGTGCCTTGCACCTCAACACCTCAGGCGGGTCGTCGGCCAAGAGCCATGTTGCCTGGTTCTCCAGTTGGCGCCGGGACAGCGGGCTTGGCACCGCTAAGCACAGCACGCCCTCCTGCAGGGGACAGTGGGGAGGACAGTGGGAAGGGTGTGGAGCTCTGCAGCGGGAGCACGCGGGTGGCTCATGCTTGCCTCCCCTCCCCGCAGGCCTGGAGAGTGTGGACCACTACCCCATTCTGGTGGCGGTGACAGGCATCCTGGTGCAGCTCCTGGTGAATGGCCCCGCCGCAGAGTGAGTGTCGGGGACCACGGGCCCTGTCGGGGCTGAGTGTGCCTGACGAGGAGGGGCTGGGCACGGCCTCAGTCTCCAGACGGGGATAAGGCAGGGGGAAGCAAGGCAGGAACCTCCGGTCCCCGTGGCGGCTGGCCTGTGTAGGGGATGAGAACCCCAGCCCACAGGCGGGGGCATGGGAGCCGGACATGGGTGCGGCCAGAGCCGCTGCTGGATGCTGCCCGGACCTGAGAAGTTGCCAGCAGTGAGCACAGAGCACATTTATTAGGAAGTGCCAGACATCGCCCGGGACACCCATGGGGCCCAGTGCAGCCCCCACACAGGAGGGTTTCCCAAGCCCCCTTCCCGGCCCTCAGGCAGAAGGGTGTGGTGCAGATAGAGCTAGGGCACTGCTTCGCCCATTAGGCCGAGACCCGTGCCAGCCCGTAAGAGGCTCCTGCCCTCGAGAGACATAGCCTTCCAGCGCAGCCGGACTCGCCGGGCTTTTACTGCTGATAGCTGGGGCGCTTGCCACGGTGCCCTACTGCTGTCTCCTAAGCTGTGCCTTGAGAGTAACGGTGGGATGCCTCTGGCCAGGGGGCAGGGCCACCCTGGCTGGGGCTCAGGCCGGGCTCAGGGTTCTTGAGCCTTGGCTGCCTGACACCCACCCACCGGGCTGCGTGGAGCTATGCAGCTTCTAGCAGGTTGAATATTGGCGTTGGTGATCCTGCTTCATGGAGCAGGCTTGCTCCCTCTGGCCACTGCCCTCGGCACCCGTCCCGTCCCCCTGGGACCCACCTCTCCTGGCCCCTGGGGAGGAGAGGGTAACTGCTTTGGCTCCTGGCAGCTGCCTCGCCCTGAGACTGGAGCTCTAATGCAAAAGGCTCTTCCAGATGGGCCTCCGGTCCCAACCCTCGCGGCAGCGCTCAGGCATTAGCAGGCCTTGGCCGGGCCGAGCAGGAGGCAGGTTGGGGACCCAACCCCCTCCCTCTGAGTGTGGCCCTTGTGGTTTGGGTCTAGGCCCTCACGGGGCTGGGACCAGGCAGCACCTGGTGCTTCCCCAGGCCACACCAGGGAGCAGGGCAGAAGCAGCGGGGGGGCCTGGGCGAGGCCCGGGGCAGCCTAGGTCATCATGAGACCCTCTGAGCCTGTGGAGCTGGCAGACTCAGAGCCCGCCTTGAGCCGCAGTCCCACGGGGTTGCAGAGATCAAAGTCCTCAGCTACTGCCAGCTGCACCCGGCCGTTGAGGCCCCTCCTGCCGGGCTCCAGAAAGACCACATGCTTGTGGACACTGGCCTTGCGGCTGGGCACGTCAGGCGACATGGTGCTGAGCACCGAGGACTGTGCGCTCAGCTCCTGGAGCGGGCTGGCTGCTTGGGGCCAGCGGCGGCAGCGGCAGGCCTTTTCGGCAGCAGCCGCGACAGGGCGGGGCGAACAGGTAGAGCAGTACCAGCACCAGGCCCACGACACAGCCCAGCAGCGTGGTGTAGCCCGTGTTGAAAGCCTCTGGCTCCAGGGGCGGCAGATGCACACTCACGTTGTACTCGTGCGTCTGGTTGTGATGCAGGCGGGACCCGCTGGCCAGACACACGAAGATGCCCGCGTGCCACTGCTGCACGCTGCCTATGGCCAAGCTGCCGTCAGCCAGCACGGCGATGCTGCCGTCGCGGGATCCCGGTGCCACCAGCAGCTCGTGCTGCGGTGACACCCAGGCGGTGCGCAGGGCGGGCGTGCTGGTGTCTCCACGCGCAGCTGCCCTTCCGGCTGCTCTAGGCTGTGAGCCGGGGCAGCTGAACAGTTCTCAAAGATGCGGGTGTGCTGCAGGAAGCGCACGCGGGACGCAGGCACCCCAAAGGCCAGGCACGTGTACTCGCCGGCAAAGTTGCGCACGGCGCTCAGGCCTCGCTGGTGCCAGCGCCGCAGCAGGTGGTAGAGGCGGCAGTCACAGAGCAGCGGGTTGTTGTGGAAGTAGAGGCCGTTCTTCAGGAAGGCTGGCAGCAAGGCCAGCTCAGGCACAGAGACGTGGCGCAGCTGGTTGGAGGAGAGGTCCAGCGTGCGCAGGTGGGGCGTGCCAAGGCCGTGCAAGTGGTGGAAGGAGAAGGAGGCGAGTTCATTGCAGCCCAGGTAGAGGTGGCTGAGCATGCTCAGGCCGCGGAATGCGTGCTGGTCCAAGCGTGCCAGGCGGTTATTGAACAGCAGTAGCCTCTCCAGTGCCCCCAGCCCGTCCAGGTCATGGCGGCCAAGTGCCTGCAAGGCGTTAGATGACAGGTCCAGCAGCTTCAGGCCGCTGGCATTGATGAACACTCCCGGCCCCAGCGTATCCAGCTGGTTGTGGCTTAGGCGCAAGGCGAGCAGTCGGTAGAGGGGCGCCAACCAGCCGGGGCGAAGGCGCTGGAGCGCGTTATGGCTCAGATCGAGGTCTGCAGCCCAGGCAGGTAACGCGGCCGGCACGTCCTGCAGCTCCAGGCCCGCGCAGCTCAGCAGGTCGGCAGCGCACACGCAGTCGTGGGGGCAGCTATGGGGCGCAGGTGGCGGTAATTCCTCGGAGTCCGGAGTGCCTAACCCGACACGCAGCGTGCACAGCAGGGCACCCAGCAGCACAAGCCCGGCCATGGCGGCGACCACCAGGAACAGGACAGGGAGGCAGCTCCGGGACTCACCCACTTCTCTAGTTCAGGGGGCCTGGCGCCGCGTGACCCATGGCCCAGGAGCCACGAGGGGGCCTCCGCTTAGGGCTGACGGTTCCTGCTCCGTCCCAGATTAAGGTGGGGCTGTGCTCCCCTTTTTCGGCTTCCCTAGCTCGCTCGGAACACTGCTCCGGCTTGGCTTCTAAATACTCGCTGGGAGGGGATGGCCCAGGGGGCGGGGCTCGAGCGCCCATTGGTTCCGGCCGCAGTAGGCGGAGTGGCCGAGTCCCCTGGCGCTCAAGGGCCCCATGTGGCCGCCAGAGGGGGCGCGACTCCGGCTTTCCTGTCCCAGCCTAGCCTCGCAGGCAGCTTCCCCCAGCTCCTGTCTCCAGAGTGAAAGGGGAAATGTGGGAAGAATGCCTTTAAACTGCCGTTGTTTCTTGTTCGTGTTTATTTGACGTCATACTGTAGAATTACTTGTGTTGGAGTGATTCTGAAGGACCAATTATGGGGCAGGTGGACTGCCACTATCTGATGGTGGCTCCCCTGAACTCCCTCCAAATGGGGACCCAGGACTTCCTGGGGGACTAGTGAGAAAAAGAGGGAGGGGAAGAATGGGGGGACCCTAATGCAGGTGAGCTGGATTGTCCTGCCGCCCCCTCCAAGACATGACGTCCCAGCAGGCCCCGAGCCTTCTCACTGCCTACCCCCCTTTCTAGGAGAGAGCGAGCCACGTCGGTGCTCCTGGCAGACCCCTGCTTCCAGCTGCGCTCCATCTGCTATCTCCTGGGGCAGTCAGAGCCCCCAGCACCAGGCACTGCCCTGCCGGCCCCTGACCGGAAGCGCTTCTCCCTGCAGAGCTGTGAGTGGGTAGGGGTGGGGGGAGATCTCAGGCTGGATAGGGTAAGGGGTGCTGGGCTATAGGCCTGACACCACCACCCTCAGACACAGACTACATCAGCACCGCGGAGCTGGCCCAGGTGGAACAGATGCTGACGCACCTGACCTCCGCATCTGCCCAGGCAGCAGCCGCCTCCCTGGTGAGTTGAGCGACAGCCCGCAGGTCCACGCTGCTCCAAATGGCGTGAGCACAACTGAATAGACACATGCCCACATGACGTCCACATATGCGGCAGGCCAACCCCAGGGCCCTTTCACTGTCCCCCGCAGCCCACCAGTGAGGAGGACCTCTGCCCCATCTGCTATGCCCACCCCATCTCGGCCGTGTTCCAGCCCTGCGGCCACAAGTCCTGCAAGTAAGTGAGCCATGGGGTGGCGACCAGCAGGGCAGGGGGAGCAGCAGGCAGCCCTCACCCCCTCTCGTTGCAGAGCCTGCATCGACCAGCACCTGATGAACAACAAGGATTGCTTCTTCTGCAAAGCCACCATAGTGTCTGTGGAGGACTGGGACAAAGCAGCCAGCTCGAGCAGCACCTCTTCGGCTGCCTAGGCCTGCCTCGCCTGCACCGCTCACACCAACCCGGAACTTCCACCGTGAACCCAGCCCCAAGCCGAGCCTTATTTATGAGGTCCCCTTGCCCTGTTCCCAGACCACACCCTGCCCCTGCCACATCCAGCCTCCCCGTGTGCAGCCTCATTGGTGGAAGTCCAGCGTGGCCCTCCTGTGCCCGAGCTCGGCTTTCAGTCAGGGCCACAGTGAGCATTAAATTATTATTCTGTACAGCCCTGGCCCGGCCCTTCTTCAGGGAGAAGGATCTGTGGGGTGTGCCCGGCAGAGATCCTGCCAGGTGATATCCACGTAAGGCAGGTGTCCAACAGCTCCAGCCTCATCCAGTCCCCCCAGACAAGTGGCAGCAAGTCCAGAGCCTTCCAACAGGTCACGCCAGTGTCCCATTCCAGCGGGAAGTGGGCTCAGCCAGCCCCAGGCGTGTCTTCACATGATGATGCGAGGCTCTGGCACGGACTCGCTGATAGACTTGTGGGGCAGCACGCTGGCTCCGTTGAGGTAGAGCTCGTCGTTCACAATGACGTCCTCACCCAGCACCGTCACGTTCTCCATGCGCACCTGGTGGGGGGGCCTTGTCAGTGAGCAGGCTCCGCCCCCGTCCTCCCCGCTCGGCCTGACCCACAGGCTTACCCACTGGCCCACGCGGCAGCGCCAGCCCACTATGCAGGCCCCGAGCCACGAGTGGGAGCGGATGTGGGCATCCCGCAGCACCGTACACCGCCGGATGCACACGCCGTCCTCCACCACCACACCGGGGCCCAGCGTCACGTTGGGGCCAATGCTGCAGTTCTGGCCTATGCGGGCACTGGGGTCCTGAGAGCAGCGGGGAAAACGCAAATGGACCACTTGCTCCCAAGACCAGGGGGGTTAAAGATGCGCTGCGCAAGGGCCTCACCACCAGCACGTTGCCCACAATGCCGGGGCCTGAGCATAGGCGCTCAGGCTGCTTCTGCCTCAGTGACTGCAGGAAGAGGCACATGCCGGTGAGGAAGTCCTTGGGCTGCCCAATGTCCATCCAGAAGCCTGTAGGGAGGAACGCACCAGGGGGCTCAGCTCAGCCCAGCCACAGACCCCCCACCCCGGCGGCCCCCCCGCCTCACCCTCCCGG
>NW_006209032.1:524484-526513 GCF_000334495.1 Tupaia belangeri chinensis | reverse complement strand
GCCCCCCGCGCCGGCGCCAGCCCACTAGGCGGGCCTGGAGCCACGAGTGGGAGCGGATGTGGGCATCCCGCAGCACCGTACACCGCCGGATGCACACGCCGTCCTCCACCACCACACCGGGGCCCAGCGTCACGTTGGGGCCAATGCTGCAGTTCTGGCCTATGCGGGCACTGGGGTCCTGAGAGCAGCGGGGAAAACGCAAATGGACCACTTGCTCCCAAGACCAGGGGGGTTAAAGATGCGCTGCGCAAGGGCCTCACCACCAGCACGTTGCCCACAATGCCGGGGCCTGAGCATAGGCGCTCAGGCTGCTTCTGCCTCAGTGACTGCAGGAAGAGGCACATGCCGGTGAGGAAGTCCTTGGGCTGCCCAATGTCCATCCAGAAGCCTGTAGGGAGGAACGCACCAGGGGGCTCAGCTCAGCCCAGCCACAGACCCCCCACCCCGGCGGCCCCCCTGCCTCACCCTGCAGCTCCATGGCATACAGCTGCCCCTCCTTGGCCATAACAGGGAAGACCTCTTTCTCAATGGACGTAGGCCGCAACTGTGGGAGAGGGGAGCTCATGAATTGGGTAGGCTATGGCAGCTGGCTGTCACCCCGGGGCCCCCCGGCTGGTGCCCACATACCTGGATGCGCTGCAGCACCGCAGGGCTCAGGATGTACATGCCCGCGTTGATCTTATTGGACACAAACACCTGTGGCTTCTCTACAAACCGGTGTATCCGGCCTGTGTCAGCCTCACACACCACCACACCATACTTGGAAGGTTCCTCCACTTTGGTAACCTGAGTGCAGGGGGACCACAGGACCATTCTAGGGTTTCTGGGCTTTTTGTACATGTGTTGTCCCAAATCTCAAGGACTAGCCCCCCGAGTGCTCAAAGATACATACTACACAGCACTGGACTCATAACAGGAGGATGTTCGAGCCTTAGGGCAGGGGAGGCTGGGCATAGGGGTGGGAATGTCAAAGGAGAAGGAAGACCTGGTTCCTTACCAGGATGGAGCCCTCCTGGCCGTGGTGCCGGTGGAACTGCACCATGGCTTGGAAGGGAAAATCGCAGATCACATCACTGTTGAGGACGAAGAAAGGGTCTGCAGTTTCAGAGAGCAGGTCACGGGCCAGCGCCAGGGGCCCAGCTGAGGGGAGGGGGCAGGTCACCACATTGCTGGGGGCCTGAGTCCCTGGATCCAGGCTGGGTCTTACCCCTTTCCCGGACCTAAACTGTCCCTTGGAGTAAGTTCCTATTTCTACTGACCTGTCCCTAAAGGTTCCTCTTCGTGGGACATGGAGATTCGGATTCCCAGCTAGAAAGTTAAAGCCGTACTATCAGATTCTCCCACTGGGGTGGGAAGCTGAGCAGGGACCAATGGAAAGGGCGGAGAGTCGGTGCCTCACCCTCTGCTCCTGTGCCTTCATTTCCTTCTCCAGCACCTGCGACATGTAGCTTACGGCCAGAATCACGTGGTCCACGCCTGCCTGTCGGACAGATCGACGCGTGCCACAGGGGACTCAGCGGGAAGTTACCGGTACGCCGACCCCACCTCATCTGCTCTCTCACCACGCAGCGTCCAGGCCCTACCCCGACCCCAGGTCTTACCGCGGCCAACGCCTCCACTTGGTGTAGCAAGATAGGTTTGTTGCAGAAGTCCACCAAGGGCTTAGGGGTGCTCAGCGTCAGCGGCCGCAGCCGCGTCCCATGGGTGCCCCAGCGCCGCGGGCCCCAGCCGCGTCCCATAGCCGCCCACCAAGATGAGTGCCTTCATCGTGCCTGCGGGAGACGGGAGTGAGTCCCGGGATCCGACGTGCCTAGCCACCCCCTGCTCGAGCTCCCGCCGCCGTGCCGGCCCCACGCCCTTCACCAGCCAGACTAACCGACTCCGGTTCCACCTGTCGGCGTGGTCGACCCCGACGCGGGAACAGACAACACCAGGACCCAGGACGCGACAGGGGACTAGGGGCCGCTGGCCTGGAACTGAGGCCGGACCTGGCGCGGGCAGTGACGTAGCGGCAGCGGGCCAATCGGCT
>NW_006209032.1:500547-524303 GCF_000334495.1 Tupaia belangeri chinensis | reverse complement strand
GCCGCTCCCGGCCCCGCCCGCGCTGCTCCGGCCCGGGAGAAGGGGGCCAGGGAAAGGCCCTGCCGGGCGGGTCAGGCTGTCTGCCGGGCGAGGCCGGCGTGCCAGGAAGCCGCTGGGCTTTCACAAAGACGCGGACACGCCTCAAGTTTCTAGAGGCTTTATTTTGACATACACGACCTCAGATACAAGCGGGTGGGCAGCGCTAGGTGTACAGAAAGGGGCGGGACCGCCCGACCACCCCCTCCCTCACACGCAAGGTCCCAAGAAAACGCAACTAGGCCTAGATGGGGCTGGAGCCACGGGCAGTATCCGGGCGCAAGCCTCGGGCGGTGTGGACAGACTTAGCTTCCAGGAAAAGAGGGGCAGAGAGCTATTCCCAGAAGGCGAGGTCTTACAGTTCCCCAAGAAGCAAAAGAACCAGGTCCTTCCTGGGGTTCTCCATGTTTTTCATTAAAATGTTTTTTAAATCGACACAAACATAACCAAATTGTACAGCTTTTAAAGTTCAAAAGCAATCTGCATCTAGGGAACGTGCACGTGGCCAGGTGTGAGCGAATGAGCAGCGACTACTGAACTAGCCCAGCCTCCTGGCCCGTTGGTGGGAACCCCCACGCCCACTGCACAGGCCCACAGAGGCAGGGCTGGGGTCCCTGGCAAGTTGCTACACTGGTCCCCTTCCTCTTTAAGCACCGCCCCTCCCACCCCATTCCCTGGGGGCTGGTGTCGGCTTGGCCCAGGGAAACATTACAGAGAGGGGTCTCTTGAGCGCCCCAACCCATGATCCCACGTTGCACTTTGGTCCCAAGTTGGGGCTGGGAAGGAGGGCCTGACAGGGGCAGGGCTGTCAGGAAAAAAGAACAGTGGCAGAAAGGGCGCACACTCCTGTACTCTTGCCCAGCGGCCGTCAGCCAAGACTGGGTCTCCAGGTGTCGAAGTGCTGAAAACAGGGGCCCTGTCCTGGGCAAGCAGCAGATCCCAGGCCCTTCCACTGTTCAGTGACAGTAAAATACTGAATGTAAGTGGGTACAGACACCCCAGCTATGAAGAGCAGCCGAACAGGGCAGCATCTGCTCCCAGAATCTAGGCACTAGGGTGCCACAGCACATCCCCAGGAGGTTCTAAGGGGCCCCAGGCCCTTCGTCTCCTCCACCCTGCCAGGGAACGACTACACTAACCAAGAGCTGCTGCCCCTATGGCTGAAGCCACAGAATGAGACAGGAGAGATGGTCACTACCGACACACAGGCCAGCTGCCCCTCCCAGCCCCACGGGGTGGGAACCTGCCCACCCCTGGCACCTGCGTCAGAAGCTGAGATGGGACCCATCAAGGAGCCCGTGTAAGAGGCGGCAACTCCGAAGATTGGGCAATCAGTCCATCAGTTACCAAAGCCTCTCACAGATACGCCTGGCAGGCTTTACTTTTAATGCCCAAACAGGGACATGCCAAAAGTGACAATGACAGTGGCCCTAGGCTTGGAGGAGAGGGTGCCAACCTCAGCAATGGTTGGATGCAGTGCCATGTATCAGCCACCTGTGTTAAAGGCAGCAGGTCTCTGTGCCACTAAGAGCCGGCAGCAAAAATGACAAGCCTTGGCAGAGGGAGGGTCAGTGCAGAGGGGCCACACCCCAGGCCCACGGAAAGGGTGCTGGGCCAGCGGGGAAACACCAGCTCCAATCCGTCCTGCTTCCAGGCCTTTATAAAAAGGCAGCACCTGCTGAGGAAGGGCACAGGGGGCAAAAGCTCACCTCAGAAACGGGAGGTGGTATTAGGCCAAGGCGATCGAGACGGACGAATGAGCACGGGAATACCCCAGGGGAAGAGCCCGGGAGAACGGTGGGCAGTGGGCAAACGGACAAGCAGACAGACCCCAGGACTGATTAGACAAGGCTCTCATTAGTGGAATCGGGGCCACTGCACCCAGGGCCCATGTGCCTATGAGCAGAGCAGCTTTCAATTCACCCTCCAGGCCCAGGCCCTGGAGCATCTCACAGCGGGCCGGGCTGCTGCCTTGCGCTGGGCCTGGGGAAACAAGACCGTGAGCAGACCAGGCCTGCAGTCCTGAAGGGGCAGCGCGTCCCGGGGCAGCGCAGCTGCCTACACACGGGAGGAGGCCTCCCACCACAGCACAAGAGCTGCAAACACTGTCTGGGCCAGAGCCAGCCAATGCCCTGAGGCCGGCCGGGCCGCCGACTCCTCAGCAGAGCTGTACCCCTTCAGCAGGGCAGGAGAGGGTGGCCTTCTTAAGCAATGGATCTTGATGAGAGAGGCTGGCTGGCTGTGGAGGTGGGCAGAGGAGGTGCCAATGGGTGGCCGGGGAGTTCAGGGCCTGCCATCTGCCATGAGCTGTTTCTGCCCAGCTTCCTGAATCCAGCCCCAGGCCGAGGTCGGAACTGAGGAAGAAGGCCCAGCTCCGGGAGTCAGCCCTGTAGTGCCCTGGGGGCTTCAGTTAAACAGCTGCCTAACACCCAAGACAGGAACACCCCCCATAGATGGGCACCTACCTCAGAGGAACAAGGAGTAACTGGGCATGTAGGTGCCCCGTGCCAGGCCAGGGCTTCACCCTACAGTCAGCAGGGCCCTTCAGCCACAGACCCCAAAGACCCAGGCAAGAGAAACCAATGTCCAAGGGCACTCTGTCCTGCTACCAGGCCCACCAGGGGCGCCTCTTCCTTCCTAAGCCGGCTGGACACAGCAGGCAGAGCCGCAGAGCTACGGAGCCTGCCTGAAAGGACACGTGTGCTGCCCTCCTCCGCTTTATATATATGGATTCCAGGCTACAGCTAAAAACATTTCTTTTAGTTTACACCAAAGAGAAATATAACCCTTTAAAAGCAAGTCTGTGTGTCCTCACAGCGAGGCCCGAGCAATGGTCCCTGCCTGCGGGTGGAGAGGAGGGGTTCTGGGGCCCAGAACGGGGCCTACTGGTTCTCGTCCCGCATCTGCTCCATGATGCTGATGAGGCTCTCCAGGCCAAACACGTAGCCTCTGTCCGGCCCGTCATGCACGGTGGGGTCATCCCGGAAGCCCTTGAACGTGCTGTGTGCAAAGTCAATCATGCGGACGTCCACCTTGGGTGGAGGGGCAGGGCCCACCTCAGGGCTGGTGCTGCTGGGGCTGGGGCTGGGGCCACATGGGGAGGCCACCTCAGGGAGCCCCATGTCCAGGTGCTTGAGACGCATCTCAGACCGGCGGTCCAGGCAGGACTCGGCCCGGCACTCCTTGCCGTCATAGATGACTAGCAGGGAGCTGGAGTAGAAGCGGTAGGAAGCCTGCCGTTCCAGCACGGCCTTCAGGCCCCGCAGTTTGCTCAGGATAGGCTCAAAGAGGTCTCGCCGCAGGTCCAGGCCGTTGTGCAGGTACTGGTAGAGAGCATTGCGGAAGCCCTCGATGGAGAGCCCTCGGCCGTAGTACTTGTTCCTGCACAGGTAGTGCCCTGTGTCCAGCTGGTACACCTGCAGCCCGGGAGACAGATGGGGTGAGCACAGGGAGGCCTGATGGTCTCCAGAGCCCCGGGCGAGCACTATCTGCGAGGCACCCTGACCAACCTGAACGTTTCTGCTCAACCTCTGAGTGGGGCAGGGAGGCCACGGTGACCCTAATTTTCCCAGTACCAGGCCTACGAGTCCCCTTTGGAGCCCTGTTCCAAGCTGCCCTGGGGCCCCATGGGACTTAACCAGGAACATCTTGTGGACAGACATGGTTCTTCCTCACCCTGTCGAGGCTGCAGGTTCTGGAGCCCAGATCAAGGTCAACAGGTAAGGGTAGGCTCGGGGACAACAGAGGGGTGTACTCAGCCCCCTGTGGGGGACGCACCCTCTCAAAGAGCACAGGCCACTGTGGGCCGAGGACTCGGCACGGGTGGGAGGCAAACCTGGGCACCACCCAGAACACACAGGAGCGGCAGCAAGGCTCCCGCCAGGGTGACTCACCTGCATGCCACAGACCCTGACGCCCAGCGTGGCAGACGTGCTCTGCTCGCACTTCTTCATCTGCCGGGCGGCCTTCTCAGCCGACGCGTCATCGCCATGCTGCCGGGTGCCCATCTTCAGGTCCAGCACACAGGGGTACCTGAAGTGGTGCACCACATTCTCCAGCAGGAGGAACTCTGGGCCACATCAAGGAGGACGACAGGCACACTCACTCGGCCCCGCTTGGAGGACACGACCAGGTTTCTATAAAAGGGGCCTTCTCATCTAACGTAGACTACATTCACCTCGCACTTTCAGACTGCGTGTGCGTGTGTGCAAAGAGGCACATGTGTTCACCAGAGAAAGGCTGAGACAGAGAGGGAGACAAAAAAGCTCCCCTCATGGGGAAGGGTCCTGCCACAAGCCCGTCTCCTCCATCTCTCCCTCCTGCCAAGGACTGGAACCATGCAGGCAGCTACATGGACTCCGGCTGCCTGGCTGCCTGTAATCACCGGGCCGCAGAGCCAGCCCTCACCTCTCACACTCTTACATCCGGGGGCTTCACACCACTGGCTTACTATTTCTCAGCAGAACCTTTCCTTTGTGGTAGAAGCCACACCAGATAGAACGTCCCGTTTCAAACAGAAGTGCACGGCTCAGTGGGGGCACGTCCACAGCACGGTGCTCCACCATCGCGGCTCTCCGCCTGTGCCACCTCTTCACCTTCCCAACTCAGCTTGCACGCCCACGTGGTTGACTGCAGTTCGAGTCTCGAACCCGGGACCTTCAAACTCACGCCTGGTGCATGTATGCGTGCCCAAAATCCTGAGAGAAGAACGGAGGTGAAGGAATTGCAGCATGGCCATCCCCCTCAAGGGGTGATCTCTCACTTTCTCTCTTACTCTTCCTGTCTCTCCGGTGAGTGCACATGCTCTATGCCAAAAAAGTAAAAAAAGAAATTGACGAAAGTGAAAGAATGAAGAGGAAAAGGAGTCTCCGCAAAGAGAGAGGAAATGAGAGGGTGGCCTAGTGGTTAATCAAGGGAGCCAGGTTCCATACGGCTGTCCCAGAGCCGGTGGCTTAAGAAACACCAGGCATGTGTG
This sequence comes from Tupaia belangeri chinensis, assembly GCF_000334495.1. NCBI lineage: Eukaryota > Metazoa > Chordata > Mammalia > Scandentia > Tupaiidae > Tupaia > Tupaia belangeri. Next base: position 519,292 of record NW_006209032.1, on the reverse strand, counting down.
CCCAAAACCCAAAAAGAGAATGGACTGTAGCGTGACCATGCCCCATTGGGAGGTGTTTTCTCCTTTTCCACAGAGAGAACCTCGACCCTGACCCGGGTGGTGCTGGCGCGGCCCGCCCGCGGCCGCCGCGTGCGCAACTGAAGCAGGCACAAGGATACTGTAGAGCTTGCGGTCCTTGGACTCGGAGCGCATGCGGCTCAGCTGCTGCTTGTGGCAGCGCAGGCTCCAGGGGTTGTGGCTGATCTTCTCGGAGCTCAGGCCGCTGTTGCCGTCCAGCATCTGGAAGGGGACGTCGGAGTGGCCATGCGGCTCCACCTTGTGCAGCTCCACCTTCGAGCTCTTGGCCTCCTGGGAGCTAAGAGGGAAGAACGCACACACCAGTGAGTGGCTTGGGGACCTCACTACACAGGGCGGGAGAGGCCAGCGTCAGGCTGATCCACCCACAGACCTGCTGGGGCCAATAAGAGTAAGTGGTGTGAGACGCGTTCTGCCCGTGTTTCTGAAAACTCCCTCGTGTCAGCTTATACGAGGGGAGCACTACCTCACCCCCTCAGGATGCCCATCAGTGAGAGAGGACTGGGCGAGTGCTGCTCGAGATACAGGAAACTGGAGCCTCTGGGCATCCCTAGTGGGAAGGTGAGATGGTACCGCCACAGTGAAAGGTGACACGGAGGGCTGGCTCCCTGGCCTGGTGGCTAAAGGAGCCAGATCCCACACGGTCACCTGCACAGCTGGAGTTCCAGCCCTGACAGCCTGAAAAGTACACTGGGCGCATGTGCATGTGTGCCCCAAATCCCAGCAAGATGGAGAAATGGAGAAGGGATAGTGGCATGACCACACCACACTGGGGGGTGCTCTCCTTCATCCTCTCCCTTCCTTCCAGGCACACATGCCCTCTATTAAAAAAAATCCAATTATGGGACCAGCAATTAGCGTAATGGCTATGTTGCTGAACTCCCATGTAGTCGACCACGGTTCAAGTCCCGGACCCGGTGGCTTAAACTCACACCAGGCGCGTGTGCGTGTGTGCCCAAGATCCCAAGAGAAGAATGGAAGAGAAGGGATTGTGGTGTGGCCATCCCCCCTGGGGGGTGATTTCCTCTCTCTCGCTCTCTCTCTGTCTCTGTCTGTCCGGTGAGCGTGTGCACCCTTATAACAAAAACCTCTCCAAAAAAAAAAAAAATCTAATTATGACTCAGTAATTCCATTCCTAGGTATATACACAAAAGACTTACTTAAAAACAGATCAAACAGGTACTTTATGCCAATACTCATAGCAGCATAACTCATACTGAAAGGTGGGAACAAACCAAGTGTGTATTAACAGATGAAGAGATAAACAGAATGTGGGATGTGTATATACACAAGGCACATCAAAACGTTGGTTGAAAAATCCAGCTAAAGTAAGAGTTTAAAGCCAGCAGGTGGCATGGCGATTAAGGCAGATAAATCCCATATAGCCAACTGCACAGTTCTAGTCCTGGACCCAGAAGCTTGAAAAACATGCCAAGCACATGTATGCATGTGCCCAAAATCCCAAGAGGAAAATGGAGAAGGGACTGCAGCACGGCCATCCCCCCGGGGGTGCCTTCACACACACACCCCCCTCTCAGGCAAGCACACATGACCTACAAGTTAAAAAGGAGAAAAAATTACGTAATGAAGATGGAGTTTCCCACTAAATACAGGGAGAGGCATGGGATGGCACTGGCAAGGACGTAGTAACTGTCCCATCTCTGCTTACAAGCCTAGAATAGCTCCCTCTCATGGGATTTAAAGAAAGCACATGCTGGGATCAGCAGATGGCGTAATGGCTATGTTGCTGGACTCCCATGTAGTCGACCACAGTTCACGTCCCGTACCTGGTGGCTTAAACTCACGCCGGGCACATATGCGTGCGTGCCCAAGATCCCGAGAGGAGAATGGAGAAGAGAGTGTGGCGTGGCCATCCCCCCTGGGGGGGTGATTTCTCGCTTTCTGTCTCCCTGTCTCTGTGCCCTGTCGCAAAAACCTCTCCAAAAAAAAAAAAAAAGCATATGCTGACATCATGTTCACGAACATCTGTCTTTGTATCAGGCCTGGAAGGAGGGGGCACACACCAAAGAAAGCATGCAGAACAGGGTCTATCCTGAACAGAACAGGCCCGAAGGCATCTGTGTTTTTCTGGACAGGTTTCAGCCTGTGAAAGGCACAAAGCCATCTGAGTAAGGGAGTTTTATTTCTGAAATAAGTCAAACCACAAAAGGATTTTGGTTAAGAAAATATTGGAACTCTGCCACAATTTCATCATGCCCCAACAAAAAACCTTTGAAACAACTAGCAACAGTTTATCATACTATAAGCCAAGAAGACCGACCTCTGGACGCAATGTGCCCTGGAAACTGGGGAACTGTCCACAGCTCAGAGCAGAAGCACTGCGGCACGGCCTCTCTGCTCTCAGAACCACTGGCTTCTCTTGGGTCCGGCAGGGGTGTGGTGGTTAGAGCAGCTGGACTCCCTGGAGTCTCAGACCTGGCAGCTTTCTCACTTTCCCTCTTTCTCTCTCTGGTCAAGTTAAAAAAATAATAATAAAATAAAGCGACCGCCAGGTGGTGTGGTGGCTGGGGTTGCTGGACCTCCACATGGTCAACCGCAGTTCGAATCCTGAACCTGGCGGCTTGCTTTCTCACTCCCCTCCCCCACTCTGCCCCCTCTGGTCAAATTAAAAACAAATAAATAAATAAAGTTAAATAGAATATTACTTTTAAAAATTAATGACAATAAATAAAGAAAATAATAATAATATAAAAAGAACCACTGGCCTTCTCACCGACTGCGGAACAAGCTGCACAGGAATGAGCCAACCAGCAGGGCTAGTGTGTGCCAGGAATGCTGGCCACCCCGAGGCCGGGGGCAAGCTGTGTGACACTGGCTAAGGGGCGCTGGCTGAGGCCTCACTTCCCTTCACCTGGAAGCACAGGAGCCCTCCAGCACCTCTGAGCTCCTGGCGGGACACTGCCGAGGTCATTCCCTTCTGGTGACCCCTTCAGAAACAGCAAGGTTGACTCATTTGCCAGAGAAAGCCTAACGAGATGGGATCCTATGGTGCTTGGGGTCACCTTGGTGGTGTGGGCCTGCCCCTGGGAAGGAGTAATGACCTCCGCGTGGAGTCAGAGTTTCTGCTCACAGGCCAGGCCGTCTGGCTGCTGCAGGCACAGCGGGCGCCCTCACAGCAGGAGCTTCCCGTCACTGTGCCCACTGGCTTTTCACCAGGCGACTCACAAGGCAGCTTCTGAACCTTTGGAGGACAAAAATGAGCCCACTCTCAAGAAATGCTGGTGTGGAGGTCAAGGCGCTGGATCCCACATGGCCAACTCCGTGGTCTGAATCCCAGACCCGGAGGCTTGAGAATCATACCAGGCACGTGTGTGTGTGCGTGCCCAAAATCCCGAGAGGAGGATAGAGGAGAAGGATCTGTAGCATGGCCTTCCCCCAGGGAGTGACTTCTCCCTCTCCCTCTCTTTGTCTCTCTGTTTCCCTCTGGCAAACACATGCCCTACAGTGGAGTTCGTTTACATGAAGTAGCAAGAAACGTAACTCCTTCAAAAGACGATTTTCCTGGTGCACAACTCTCCATTTCCAGTACGATGAACTGAATTTAGATCAGGAAGAGGGTTAATAACTGATGTCAGATTCTCAGAGGTCTGACACAAAGCCATTAGGGAGCGGTGGTGTGGACGGCCTGTGGCAGGCCAGGGCATCTGGAGCCCGTGTGGTCAGTGCACTTGGACCTGTCTTGGATGCGAGGTGTAACAGAAGGCTGCAGTCACCAGAACAGGGCATCCCTGCCTCGGAGGGCTGAGAGCGCCTCACCTTCTATGATCCAGGCGCACACACACCCAGGATTGCTGCGTCACACGGTGCGGGTGGTTCCAGACACCAGTCATCCTCCCCACCCTGAGCCCTGCTTCCCTGCACAGGTCCTGAGCGTGGGACGGGGCACGCCGCTGCAGCTCTGCTCACCCCCTTACCTCTCAGAGGTGTCTAGGGACAGGCTGGCTTTCTCCTCCTTGTGGTCACTGCCGCTGCCTGACCGGTGCAGGCTCCGGCGGGAGTGTTTGCGCCGCGGCTGCTCCCGTTCTGGCGTGTCGTCTGGCTCCACAGTCTCACTTTCCACATAAGGGTAGGCCACCAAGTTGATGTAACCATCGCTGTCCCCCTCAAAACATACAGATACCACGCCTGTTGTAAAAAGGGCAGCCAGTCAGCATATGACAACACGGGCTGGGTCCACACGGCACCTGCTTTCCACAGCACGCAGACCTCACCTGCCAACCCACCTGCAGACCAGGGCAGGCACAAGTGCCAGCAGGCATGCTCTTTACAGAAGAGAGACGATCGCCACCCCCACGCCGAGTCAGCTGCCTGCCTCGGATCGTAGGTGTGTCTCTGCTTATCCCTCACTTCCGACCCAGCCCCCCACCTTCAACTGCTGATTTCTGTACCACTCACGAGTACCATGTGCTCTCAGTGACAGCCACACCGGACATAATTTAACCCCCTACTTACCTGCTTTTAGTTTTTTAATTGCCAGAGGGTCCATGCACTCACCAAAGAGAGACAGTGAGACTGTGAGAGGAAGGACGGGAGACAGAGAAAGCACCCACAATGGTGCATGGCCAAGCCGCAATCCCTTCTCCTCCATGGGGCCAACTTATACTGGGGACACCTGCACAGACGCCCAGCATGTTTCTCAAGCCACAGAGGTGGGGACTGGAGCTGTGGTCAGCCAGGTGGGATCTGGCTTCCCTGACCACTGGGCTTACAGGCCCGCACTATGCACCTACTTCATCATACTGACATCTCCCTTCTGTGCCCTCCTTCAGAGCTGGTCCCTTTAGCCTGACAGTATCGCCTGGAGACCGCAGGTACCTCTACATCCGGAAGTGTCTTTCTGCACCAGCATCAGACTGCCCTACCCCAGCGCATACAACTTCTGCCTCTACCACCTCTAGGGTGAAAGGGCTGATTCCCATGCTGTACATGAAAAGCATATCAAACAGGTTTTCACAGCTTCTTCTAGATCATTACCATAGGAATTAAAGCAAAAACAATGCCCAGAAACCTAAATCAAGGAGGTCTGAAAGCAAAAGCTCTCAGCTGCCCTTTGTCTAACTTCCGCATCCCAACTTCTGTCAGTTCCAGTCCTAGAGTGTACATAAGAGGCGCCGTAACCTTAAACTACTGGGAGCATCTGCAGGCTCTGTCAATATGCCGACATCGGAACCGTGCTCCCTTTGGCACATTTCTCTAGGTAGACGATGCCCTAATCCGTGGGGCCTTTAAGAAGAAAAAAACCTTCCACAGCAAGGTGAAATGAATTCTTTCTTACAATCCCATTTCTTTACTTAAACTCATGTGCCTTACCTCAGAGGGTTTCACAAATGTATTCTGGCTTTCATTTTTGTATTTTTAAATTTTCTTTCTTAAAATAATTATTTACTTAATTCCACTTGTCATCATTACTATTTTAAAATTTGACCAGAGAGAAAGGGAAAGCAAGCCACCAAGTCTAGGACTTGAACTGTGGTTGGCCATGCGGGAATCCAGTGCCTCAACCACCATGCCATCTGCTGGCCTCGTTTTTGTGATTTTTTAAATTCTAGAAGGTATGTGTACTGGTCAGAGAGACAGAGACAGTGAGAGAAGGTACCCCCCAGAGGGGTGCAGTCATATTGTAATCCCCTTCTCTACCTCTTCATCCCGTCAGGATTCTGGGTATGCCTAGCACAGTCCCCAGATCCCTGGGGTCAGGATCTGAACCGCGGTCAGTCATGTGGTATCCAGTTCCCCCAACCACTAGGTTGAGAACTGGCCCTGTACCCTGAGAAATTTTTTCTTTTGTTTTAAATATTTATTTCTTTATTTATTTAAGTCCATTTGTTATTTTTTCATTTGACGAGAGAGAGAGAGAGAGAAAGGGAAAGTGAGAAAGGAAGCTGCCAGGTCTGGGACTCAAACCGTGGTTGGCCATGTGAGAACTCAGTGCCTTTAACCACCATGCCACTGCTGGCTCCTGGAGCTTTCTTACACAGATGTCTTTCTCTACTGAATACTGCCGTCACACATTCCTTTTTTAAAATGGTGTCTTTCTGGCGCGCGCATGCGCCCTATAAAAACCTCTCCGAAAAAATAAATGAAATGACATTTTCCACATGATAGAGAACATGTGCAAGTGACAGAGACAGAGAGAAAGAAAGAGGAGGGAGATGCACCCTCGATGGGTCTCGTCACACGGCGATCCCCTCCCCTCAGTCCTTCAGCTTGTCAGGATCTTCACCACGCACAGGATGTACCCAATGCCTTTTCAAGGCGACCCAGGGACCCGAACCAGTAGCCAGCCATGTGGCTTCCAGTACTGCAGTTCAGCGTGCTACTGATGGAGCCATCTGGCTGGGTCTGCATATTTCTCTTTTCTTTACCAATTTTGTCCATTCTGTGATCTTGTCCCCGCCCCCCCCGTTCTGATCTAGAAACTCTCTAGGCCTGACATCCAGCCATTTGGGCTTGGCCATGCTGCAGCTTGAGCAGGGTAAGACCCATTCCTTCAATGAGTACCTTTTCTCCCCCTCCGAATACTCTGTGTTTAGCTAGAATACGACTTCAAGTACTTTCCTAAGAAATCGTGCTAATGGGGACCAGCATGTGGCGTGGTGGTTAAGGCGATGGACACTCCCACAAGGCTGACCGCAGTTTGAGTCCTGGACCTGGTGGCTTGCTTTCTCACCCTTTCTCTCTCTTTGATCTAATTAAAAATAAATAAATAAAATAATAGTAATAATAAAAGGAGTTAAATAAATTGATAATGTTTTGAGAAAAGAAACGGTGCTGATGGACTGGACCCAAGGCACCACAGTTAAGTGCTGCACAGAGGAGACCGAGTCCCATACAGCTGGTCAGGGTTCAGGCCCTGGACCCGTGTGCATGCCGAGGGTCCTGGCAGGATGGAGAATCAAAGGGAAAGGGCTATGACAGGAGCAGATCCTACTAGGGTGCTTTCTCTCTCTCTCTCTCTGGCACAAGTATGTACCTCTGGTACTGGGAGGGAAAAAAGAGAAGAAAGAGTGAAATCAATTTCCTGAGTTCTCTGCTTGGCTGACACTTTGGCTGAAGACAATCTGCCCCGTCTGCACACACCCTCTACTCTTCTTTCTCACCTGGAGGCCTTCCACTTCATTCTCTCATCTACCTGTACCTGCCGGCCAGCCAGCAACATGCTGCCTTGAAGCAGAAAGCACAGACCACCTCACTCCTTGATCTGAAGGGAAAAGCAATCATGTCAGCATTAAAGGATACCAGCTATGTCAAGAATGAATGCTGAGAGGCCAGGCAGTTGGCACAGTGGTAACACACGTGGGTCCACACGGGAAGGTCCTGGGTTCCCACCCCAGAACCTCCCTGAGCACCTCAGGCTGACTGAGAGTGGGGTAGATCATGACTTGAAGAACCTGTTAAGGATGTCTGTCTGTTTTTCTCTCTCTGGTATAAGAAATAAACTCTAAAGACTAAAACAAGGGCCAGACCCATGGCCTAGTAATTAAGGGAGCTGGACTCCACATGGCCTATTGTAATTCGAGTCTTCACTTTTGCAAATTAAAAATGCTGGACATTAGTGAATGTGTTGCCTGAAATGAGGGAGAAATGGAAGAAAGGGTCTCAGCATGACCACCCCCATGGGGGATAAGTCTCACTTTTCCCTCTCTTAAATTAAAAAAAAAAAAGTTAAAAAAGATCTTAGCAAAACGCAGGGCCAGATGGTGGCGCAGAGGTAAAACATGGTGTTATGTGAGGCAATTCCATGTGGGAAGGTCCCTGTCCAAGTCCAGGGATCCACTTAACACACTGGGCACACAAGTGCCCGTGACCCAGGGCTGGCTGACGGCTGGGGTTGAACTGCAGCATTAGGACCCTGCTGGGAGTGCCTGCGCTCTCCTCCCAGCCCTCCCTCGCCTCCTCCTGTCTGTCTCTTCCTTGTGGAAGAAACAATAAATACAACTTATTTTTGGAGAGGTTTTTGCTATAAGGCATGTGCGTTTGCCAGAAAGACAGAGAGAGAGAGAGACAGAAAGTGAGAGAAATTACCACCCGGGGGGATGGCCACGCCGCAATCCCTTTTCCTCCATTCTCCTCTCGGGATCTCGAGCACGCATGCACATGCGCCCAGCATGAGTTTAAGCCACCGGGTCCGGGACTGGAACTGTGGTGGATTACATGGGAGTCCAGCGACATAGCCATTATGCCATCTGCTGGTCCCATCTCTCTGGCCAAATTTAAATAAATAAATAAATAAATAAAGTTAAATAAAATAATTCTTTTTTAAAAAAGTAAAATAAAAATAAGCAAAACAAAAAATGTAACTTACAATCATAAAAAATGTATAAACACAGTAACAAATAGCAGATTTTAAAATAAAATGACTTAATTACAGTATAATATTCATAGGGCTCTTTTCTATAAAGTTAACTTTTATTTTACTTTACTTTTTTTGAAGCTCAAATACATCTTTGTTAATCAAAACAGGGACCATTGTAATCAACACATTTTTCCAACGAGAAATAAGTTCGTTTATTCCTGCAGCATAAAAATCTGTGCTTCAGGATTCAGTGAACTCAGAAATCTTAAGCATCCTGCTGCCTGTAGAAGTGTTTTCCCTGCAAAAAGTTGTTGAGATGCTTAAAGAAGCGGTACTTGGAAGGCAAGAGGTCAGTGAATACGGAAGATGAGGCAACTTCGCACTCCGATCTGTTCAGCGTGGAAGCGGCTGTACGAAGTGCGGCTGGGCAGTACTGCAGGGCAGCAGCGGGCCCTTTCTGCTGACCGGTGCCGACTGCAGGCGCTGCCCTCTGCGGGGCATCTCGTCAGGCTGCTGAGCATACTTCTCAGTGTGACGGTTTTGCCGGGATTCAGAAAGCTGTACTGGACCAGACCCCACCAAATAGTGAAAACAACCCCTTTTTGGTGCAAGTTTGGCTTTGGCAAGGGCTTTGGAGCTTATTCTTGGTCCAGTCACTGAGCTGCTTGTCATATAAAATCAACTTTTTGTCACACGCCACGATCTGATCAAGAAATGGTTCACTGTTGCTGTGTAGAGTAAGAAAAGGCGACACTTCAAAATGATATTTTTTTAAAAATTTCAGTCAGCTCATGAAGCACCCACTTACGTCCCTTTCCAACTTGCTTGAAATGCCAAGAAACCATAGAATAGTGGACACCGAGCTGACCGGCAACTTCTCGCGTAGCTGTTGAGAGGGTCAGCTGACGGGTGCCCCCAGTTGGTCACTGTCGACTTCCGCTGGCCGGCCACTACGCTCATCTTCAAGGCTCGCTCCTTTGCAAAACCTGAGCCCCCGCTGCACTGTACGTCCGTTAGCAGTTCCTGGGCCAAATACACTGCTGACGTGAGTTGTCTCCACTGCTTCGTGACCCGTTTTGAACTTGAATATGAAAATCACTCAAAGTTGTTTTCTGTCTCACATCATTTCCATAGTCTACAGTACATATAAAATAAGCAGCAAGCGGGCCAGCGGGCGGCTTAACAGTTAAGCTGCTGGCCAACTGTGGTTCAAGTCCTGAAAACCATGACGGGCCTATGTGCACATGTGCGTGACCAAAATCCCAAGAGAACAGAGGAGAAGAGACTGTAGGGTGGCCACCCTGCCGGGAGGGTGATTTCTCACTTTCCCTCTGTCTGTCTCTCTCCAGCAAACCCATACGCCCTATCGCAAAAACCTAAGTAAAAACTGAGCTCTCTAGCAAAGCATGTTCATTGTCTTCTCAGGAAATTATATATGGACACTGCAGACGCTTATGTTTCAGGGAGAGACACGTGAGCAGGGCCACAGACAGATGTGCCAGTGTAGGCCGGAGAGTGGCTTCAGTCCTGCATGACTGGAAGTTGAGGACAGTTTGGCGTGGCGTGTGTAGCTGTCCTCCCATCATCTTCCGCAGTTAAAATAGTAGTGAATTCCGCCCTGCTCTAACTAGGGTCCTGTGCTGAGCATGAAGGTTCTGCAGGCATTAGGACCAGCAAATGGCATCATGGTTATGTCGCTGGACTCCATGTAATTGACCATGGTTACAATCCCAGAGCTGATGGTTTAAACTCACACCAGGTGTGTGTGCGTGCGTGCCTAAGATCCCAAGAGGAGAATGGAGGAGAAGGGATTGCAACGTAACCATCCCCCCCAGGGGGTGATTTCTCACTTTCTCTCTCTCTGTCTCTCTCTTTCTGGAGAGCACATGCATCCTATAGCACAAACCTGTATAAAAAAAAAAAAAAGGTTCTTCAGGCATCAAGGGGCAAAGCCTCTTTCTGTTCTCCAGAGACTGTAATCTCCAGAGAGCCAAACTTTGATGAAAGGCTTGTCCAAGAGGAAGGCTTTATTACAGATGACATCACTTGGAAGACAGGTTTGCTCAAAAGCAACATATATATACACACACACACACACACACACACACACACACACACACATATATATATTTGAGAGGTTTTTGCTATAGGGCGCATGTGCTCGCCAGACAGACAGACAGAGAGACATAGAGACAGAAAGCGAGAAATCACCCCCTGGGGGGATGGCCACACCACAATCCCTTCTCCTCCATTCTCCTCTTGGGATCTTGGGCACGCACGCACACGCGCCCCGCGTGAGTTTTAAGCCACTGGGTCCAGGATGCGAACAGTGGTCGACTACGTGGGAGTCCAGTGACATAGCCATTACGCTAACCGCTGGTCCCAAAGCAACTTATATTTTAAAAGAAATGATTTTACTTCAAATGTTAGGACTTCCAGACTCCAGAAATTCTCTCCATTTCTTACCATCAATTCACTCTCCCAACAGAGAGATACGAGGTCCACAGAGCCTCCTTGCCAGTCCTTGAACTGCCCTAACCTGGAAGTGCCCATTCAGCCTCCTTCGGGGCCAGGGAGAGTGCTTGCCCTTTCTCTTCCAGGGCGTCCTGGGGAGCCTCCTTGACACAGCACTCTCTCCTCTACCAACAGGACCTAAGGCTGTGAATTGTTCAGTTTTACCCATCAGTAAATTCAACTTTCTAGATTTAAAGACCTCACTAATAATTTTAACCTCTAATTTTGCCTAACGAAGTCACTTAGTTGCTTTGAGGCAATGGAAGAAAAAAAGGCAAACCAAACCAAGACCTATAACGCTAGGGCTGCAGCCCGAACTAGCCAGACTGACCTTTGTACTCAGGGGTGAACTCCTTCATTTCCGGAGGGAGGGACTCGTAGAAGCGCTGCTCCCGGGAGATGAGGGGCTTGCACACAGTGTGGTCATCATAGCGCATCATGCTGCTGTGGCCGCCCACCTGGTGGATGAAGGGCTCGAGGAGAACTCCCCGGTCTCCGGGCCGACCTGCATTCTTGCCGTACTGCCCCACTTCCATGGTTTGACAAACACACATTGCGTTGGGGCCAGCTGCACACTGAGGGCAGAGGCTGCGGCACATGGGCCACAAAGCAGAGCTAGTGGGTCCTGGCTAGCCAGAGCCGGCAGGCTGCGTCCGCTCCACTTATTATTATGTCCTGCAGAAAAGAAAAGGGGAAGAGGAAATCAGAACTTCCAGCAAGCTGCGTTTCCTTGGAGCCATGCTGAGTGGGAGCAGGGACTGTTCTGCTCTCTGCTGCGTGTGTCCCCAGCACGTGCAACATGCCTAGTGCAATGAGAAGCAGTTGGTCAGTTTGGGTCAAATGATGCAACTCTGAGGTACCCATTGGGGCAACGGACACGTATCGGTACTGCCCACTGGCTCCCCTGGCCCCAGACAGACTCTGCTCAGCCTTGGCGTTACCTCTGACCAGGTATCGGGGGGTGCTACACCTGCTAGCCTGGCTCACTGGTTGGCTGGGTAAAGGAGACAGCAGTGCCAGGTGCTCCTCCATCCATGTCTTTTTCCATCCATCCCACAGAAACTTGCACTGTCTTCCTTTTCGAGTTCTTACCCCCCACCTTTTTCATAAGAGGTTTTTGCCTGAGGGCACGTGCACTCGAGAGACAGAGACAATGAGAGAGAGAGTGAGAAACTCCCCAGGGGGATGATCATGCCACAATCCCCTTTCCTCCATTCTCCTCCTGGGATCTTGGGCACGCACACGTGCTTAGTATGAGTTTCAAGCCACCAGGTCCAAGACTTGAACTACGGTCACCTTCTCTACTCACACTCCCACTCCTTTTTCGGCTAGTTAATTCCCTTTCTAGTCCTTCTTCAGGACCAGGGAGTTTCCCTGACTGTTCTCACCAAACCCAAGCTCAGTGCACACTTGTCAGTTCTTACCCTGCGGCAACACACCACTGTGCTATCACCACACCATGTGCTCACACAGCAGGTGCTCAGAGGATGTGCCGGAATGAAGTTCGCAATTCCGGGCAGTATACAGAGAGTAACTTGACCAGAGAGAGAAGGAAAGTGAGAAAATAAGCCACTGTGTCCGGGACTCAAACCGTGGTCAGCCACGTGGGAGTGTCCAGTGCCTTAACCACCATGCCACCTACTGGTCCCCAGCTCCTGGAAATGTTTTTTGATCCTTTATGCACCTGCTATTTTTCATTCTGCTGTTTCTTTCTCTTTTTTTTTTTAAGAATTAATTTATGTATGTATGTATGTATGTAAGTAATCAAATGTATGTATGTAATCAACCAACCAATCAACCAACCAGAGAGGAACAGAGTAAGAGAGCAAGAGTGTAAGAGAGGGAAAGTGAGAACGCAAGCCTCCAGGTTCGAGACTCAAACCACAGTCAGCCATGTGGGAGTCCAGTGCCCTTAACCACCACACCACTTGCCGGTTCCTTCTGTTTCTTAGTAAGACCCGTTATCTACTCTTCTCATCAGGCAGTGAGGACTCATTATGCAATTTACACCTGTTTTGGACAAGAGCTATCCTGGTAGACAGAATCCTCCCTTCCTGTAGAATTTCTAAGGCATGTAAATACCATTATAGAAGGTCAACAGGAATGGAAAGGAATCGAATAGTTTAAAACCATGCCAAAAGACCAGAAAGGGGTCGGGGGAGAAACTGCTGTCCCATCTCTAAGCCATTACTAAGCTGGACAGAAACAAATAGCAAAAGGTGAACTACGCTGGGACTGGCCCCCTGGTCTAGCAGTTAAAGAGAGCTGGCTCCCACATGGCAGACCATGTGTTTCAAATCCCAGACCTGATAGCTTGAAAAACTTTCTGAACATGCTGTACACGTGAGCCCAAAGTCCCAGGGGAGGGAGAGAGGAAGGAGAAGGTACTGCTGCATGGTCATGCCCCGTGGAGGGTGCTTTCTCCCTCTCCTTGTCTCTCTCTGGCAAGCTCAAGTGCCCTATGGCAAATTTTTTCTAAAAAGATTTTTAAAAAACCAAGTTGTTTGGGATCAGCAATTAGCATAGTGGCTATGTCGCTGAACTCCTATGTAGTCGACCGCGGTTCAAGTCCCGGACCCAGCAGCTTAAAACTCACACCGGGCGCATGTGCATGCGAGCCCACGATCCCGAGAGAAGAACGGAGGAGAAGAGATTGCAGCATGACCATTCCCTCCTGGGGGGTGATTTCTCGTTTTCTGTCTGTGTTTCTGGCGAGCGCATGCGCCCTATAGCAAAAACAAACAAACAAACAAACAAAAATCTAAAAACAAACAAACAAACAAAAAAAACCCAAGTTGTTTAAATTTCCCCAAGTTTCTATAGAAGTATTTTATAAGGGCAGTATTTTCTTTCTTTCTTTCTTTCTTTTTTTTTTTTTTGAGAGGTTTTTGCTATAGGGCACATGCGCTCTTCAGAAGGACAGAGAGACAGAGATACAGAAAGCGAGAAATCACCCCCCCAGGGAGGATGGCCACGCGCAATCCCTTCTCCTCCTGGCCCCGATAAGGGCAGTATCTTCAGACCCTCTGGCCAGAGTTTGTGTGTCCAATGAGCCCACAGTGAGCAGGCTCAGCCTGGCAGCAGTCCAATCACAGAGGCCCTGTTGAGTAAGAACGGGGTGGCTAACGCTCCGCCACATGCTAGAGAACCTCTCCCGCAGAAGGGCACTAGTTGAAGCACCTGAAGGAAAGGGAAGCCCAGGCTTATCCTCTGTCCCACGCCAGGACTTACTGCAGCATGGAAGTCTCCCGAAGATCCCACTCACTACACTCATGAATTGACTGCATCTCCCAGCGACCCTGGAGGCTGCTACTCCTGACCAGGACCGGGGTGGTCCATAGCTTTCCCACAATACCAGTGTCTTCAGCACCTTCAATCTCATCACGACTCTCTACGCCGTTCGGTTCCCCATGTCACCGAGGATCAGTCACCAGTGTTCGGACCATGCTGTGAAACCCATTCACCAGCAGTAATGTCCTAGGCATGACGACAGTCATCTTGGACATCTTGCACAAGACCAAGCAAGATACAAACCAGCAAGCCAGGAACTGCCTTCTCCTCATCATGACCTGAGCAATAACAAGCAGTATCAAGACCAGCTCCATGGCTTGGTGGTTAAGACAGCTGGATCCAACACGGCAGACCATGCAGTTTGAGTCCCGGCCACAGTGGCTTAAAAAACACACTGGGGATATGTGTTATGTGAGGCATGGAGAAGGGACTGTGGGGTAACTCTCCCTATGGGGAGGGTTCTTTCTCTTCCTCTCTCTGGCAAGTCCACAGGTACACACTGGAGAAACCCCAAAACAGCATCATTCTCTCAGCACAGAGACTACCGGTATCTCCAAAGCAAGATCTTAACAGATCTCTTTCAGTATATTCAGCAGAGCTAGCCAAACCTGCACAGCACGAGTCATGATGATGCAGTCTGAAGGACAGAGAGACCGTCTTGTCCTTTCCCTTCCACCCCTAAGCAGGACCTGAAACTTCTGATGTTATCAGTGAATGTAATGTCAGCTTAAGGGTGACTACTCGGGACCAGAGGGTGGCGTGGTGGTTGAAGCACTGGACACCCCACATGACCGACCACAGTTCAAGTCCTGGACCTGGTGGCTTGCTTTCTTACTTTCTCTCTCACTCGCTCGCTCTCTCAGTGTGTGTGTGTGTGTGTGTGTGTGTGTGTGTGGTCAAATTAAAATAAATGAATGAATAAATAAAAAATAAAAATAAAAAAAAACAAGAATGACTACTCCTCCAAGGATCACAGGGTCCCACTGCTCTACAAATTTATCCACCTTCACCTACAGTGGAGTCTTTGTCCTTTATTTGCTTTAAAATACTTGGGTTCCATCTTTAAAGGTACTTACTAAATAAAACAGGAAGGAAGCCATTTATGAAAAGAACTTGCTGAAATTCTAAAGCTGAATTTTTCTCACTGATGAATGGCACCAGATGGAAATAAGTGTGCACGCAGAGATACCAGTACAGTAAGCAGCCCGAGTCTGCTTTCAGTAATCCCTGAACATACTCCAAAGTAAAATGAAGTTTCTGACACTGCTAGCATTCATATACAAACTTGTTTTCCAAGGCAAGAGCTATTGGTGAGCTAGAACAACTATCAGGTTTTATTATGGTTTATAAATGATAAAAATGGAATATTTAGTTCTGTAAAAAAAAAAAAAAAAGACAACTAAAAATACTTGATATTCATAAATAGAATATCAAATAGAAACAAACAAGACTAATTACTGCCACAACACAGAAAAATCTCATAAAATAGCAAGAAAGAATCTTGCTAAAAAGAAAGAAGTCATGTGGTGTAATTCTATTTTCATAAAATTCAAAAATGATGACAACCACAATAGCAGTAATTCTGGGAAAATACCGACTGAGAAAGGGCAAAAAGTGGAGGTGACATGGGTGAGAACTATATTCACTGAGCTGCACACTTGAACTTGCGCATGTTAGCACTGAATAACAAGAAAAGAAGCCGGGCTAACTAGGTGGCATGGAAGCTAAGGCGGCTGGATCCCACAAGGTCGACTGCATGGATCAAGTCCTGAACCTGGCAGCCTGAAAAGCATGCCAGCCACGTGTGCGTGCATTCCCAAAAATCCTGAGGGGAGAGTAGAGAAGGGACTGCAGTGTGGCCATTCTGCCTAGGGGTTGATTTCTCACTCTCCCTCACTCCTCACTCCGTCTCTCTCCAGTGAGCACACGTGCCCTACGGCAAAAACAAGAAAGGAACAAAGGAAATTAGTTCTAAAGAAAGGTGGAAAAAATGAATTTGTCTCTTTATGAAATGACAACAATTAAAACAGTGATTATTTCACAAAGGTGGAAAACCAGAATAGACATTCTGTCTTAGATGCAGACACATGCTAACACGGGAGTAGAGTGTGAGTGTGACTGAGGTGGCATTTAAATCTCCATTTAGTCAGTTGGGAAGATGATCTATGCCATAAATACAGCTAGAATAATAATCGGTATACGGATAAAATTACATCACTACCTCCAACAATACTCCAAAAATCAATTCTCACCACACTAAGAATCTAAATGCGCAAAACAAAATTTCTAGGGAATTAGAAAAAATGTAAATGCCTCTTGACAAAACATTAGGAAATACTCTGTAAATGAGACATAGAACACCCAGCCACAAGGAAAGCACTGGAGAATCAGACCACTTTAAAATGATTTATTATTATTATTAAAGTATTGCTATAGAGAGCAGAGAGAGAAGAGAAAAGTGAAAAATCACCCCTTGAGGGATGGCCATGCCACAACCCCTTCGCCAGACTCTTCTTGAAATTGTGGGCAAGCACACATGCGCACCTGGCGTGACTGTTTTAAGCTGTTGGGTCCAAGGCTCGAACCGCAGTTAGCCATGTGCCTTAACCTCACCACCTGTTGGCCCTAAATTTTTAACAGCTTTTATTGAGGTATGATTGACATACCACAAAATTCACTCACTTTAAATGTACAGTGCAATGACTGTTACTAAATACACAGTTATACAGCCATCGCCACACTCCCATTTTAAAATAGATCTAGCTCCTCAAAACAACCACTCATGCACACCTGCAATCCCCATTCCCACCCAGCCACATTAGGGTGATTTTTAAAAATTTTATTTATTCATTCATGTATTTTAATTTGACCAGAGAGAGACAGATTAATACACAGTGAGAGAGAGAGAGAAAGAGAGAAAGAAAATGAGAAAGCAAGCTACCAAGTCCAGGACTTGAACCTTGGCTGGCCATGTGGGAGTGTCCAGTACCTTAACCACCATGCCACCTGCTGGTCCTCAGGATTTTTTAAAAATTATTTAATTTTATTTATTATTATTATTACTTTCTAGTTTGATCAGAGAGAGACAAAGAAAGAGAGAGAAGGAAAGTGAGAAAGCAAGTCACCAGGTCTGGGACTCAAACCGCAGTCAGCCATGGGGGAGAGTCTAGTGCCTTTAACCATCATACGATCTGCGGCCCAAAGGCAAACAGACTAGGGTTAGCTCTGCAGAACAGTAGTTAAGTACTGTGAAAAGGGAGTCAGATTCCACATAGTCAACTACAGTTCAAATCCTGGCCCAAGTAGTTTGAAAAACATACAAGGGGTAACCAGCAGTTGGCGTAATGACTATGTCGCTGGACTCCCATGTAGTCAACCACGGTTCGAATCCCGAACTCGGTGGCTTCAACTCATGCTGGGTGTGGGTGCATGTATGTGCGTGCCCAAGATCCCGAGAGGAGAATGGAGATGGGATTGCAGTGTGATCATCCCCCCTGGGGGGTGATTTCTCATTTTCTGTCTCTCTGTCTGACTCTGTCTTTCTGGTGAGCGCATGCACCTTACAGCAAATAAAAACTGGAAAAAAAAAAGAAAGAAAGAAAGAAAAACATGCCAGGTACTTGTGTGTGCATGCCCAAAGGGATGGAGAAACTGATGAAAAGGTATTGTGGCATGACCACACCCCACTTGAAGGCAGGGTACCTTCCTCTCTCACTCTAGAGAAGGCATACATACTCTGGCGATTAAAAAAAAAATCAGGTCAGGAGATGGTGTGGTGGTGGTTGGGGCTCTGGACTCGCACATGGCTGACTGTGGATTGAGCCCCAGAACTGGTGACTCTCTCTCTCTCTCTCTTTCTCTTTCTGTGTCTCTCTGTGAGTATACATGCCCTATAGCAAATTTAAAATAAGAATAATAAATATAGTCAAATAAATAATTCTTAACCCCCCTCAAAAAAAAAAGTCAGGATCAGCAGGTGGAGTAATGGTTAGTCGCTGGACTCTCACATAGTCAACTGTGGTTCAAGCCCCAGACCCAGCAGCTTAAAACCTGCTGGGGGTGTGTGCATACATACCAAGATCCTGAGAGGCGAATGGAGAAGGGATTGTGGCATGGCCATTCCCCCGGGGGATGATTTCTTGCTGTCTCTCTGTCTCTGCCTGTCTGGTGAGCACATGTGCCCTATAGCAAAAATCTTTCCCCGCTTAAAAAAAAAAAAAAAAAAGCTCACACCAAAAACAAAACAAAACAAAAAATATAACAGGCATATGTGCATGCATGCCAAAAATCCCAGGAGGAGAAGGGATTGTGGTGTGACCATCCTTTCCAGGGGATGATATTTTAAAAAGAATTATTTTATTTAACTTTATTATTATTATCATTATTATTTTCCAGTTTGAGCAGAGAGAGAGAGAGAGAGAGAGGAAGTGAGAAAGCAAGTCACCAGATCCAAGACTTGAACCATGGTTGGCCATGTGGGAGTCCAGCACCTTTAACCACTTGCCACTTGCCGGCCCCTCGCAGGGGATGATTTCTCACTTTCTCTTT
>NW_006209032.1:493567-500516 GCF_000334495.1 Tupaia belangeri chinensis | reverse complement strand
CTCCCTCTTTCTGTCTCCAGTGAGTGCATACACCCAATAGCAAAACAAAGCAAAGTGTGGTATTGGACTGTTGGGAAAGTCATGACACATTTTTGCATAGGAAAACAGAAAAATACATTATGACTTTCCTAACAATGTAATAAAATGTTCACATTCTAAAATCTGTGTGTCAAGTACACTAGTACTAGGAATACATATTATCTCAACTCACACTTCATATAAAAAGCAAGCCTCTACAGTGCTAAGGCCCTGTATCAATAAGCAGCAAGTAACAGGGGAGAGAACATGCTAGCAATGTCTTCCAGGTGGGTACGAACACCATCACTGTCCCCTGGGAGACAGGCTGAAAATACAGGAGTCCTTAATCTGATCTCCTCCCTTGGCCTTAGCACACCACTGTCTCCTCTTCTTCCCTGGAACTTAGTCTACTTTGCTGGTTCTTCCTCTTCTCAGACTGCCAGGGTTGGAGACCTCAGGGATCAGTCCTTGGTTCTTCTTCTTTAACATCAGATTCAGACATCTAATAGTCAACTCGGTCAGGTCTACATTAAACACAGCCGAAACAGAACGCACCGGCCCCCAAATCCCACCCCAAAAAATCCCCTCTACTGAAGGTCTTCCCCATCTCTAACTTCATTTTTAGAACTGTTCTCACCAAAAATCTGGCATTCTTGATAACCTTCTTTCTCTCCAACTCTGTATGTTACCCTACCGCCTCCCACCACCTTGAAATGACACTGCCTTGGTATAATCCCAAAGCTCTTACTTCTTAACTGGCCTCCCTGCTTCTACCATGGCTTTCCCGCAGTCTGTTCTCAACATAGTAGCTGCGGTGATCCTGTTAGGATGAGAGTCTGAGCACTTGTTTTCTCTGCCCAAAATACAACAATGGCTCCCACCTCACTCAGAATAGAAGCCCAACTCCTTGCCGTAGCCTCCAAGAGCTCATGAGCTCTGTATCCTTCTCCACCCCTTTCGTTTCTAGTGTATTTTTTTGAATGAGTGTGGGAGAGACAGGCACCCTCGACGGTGTCTGGTCATGCTGGGATATCCCTGTCACCCTTCCAGCCCGCCAGGATCATGACAGGCACATGTGCCCATCAAAACGGGTCGGGACCAGCAGATGGAGTACTGGTTACGTCACTGGACTTCCACAGGTTCAGGTTAACCTGAACCCCACCCTGGTCTTCCACGTGGCTCCATCACTGCAGAGCAGTGACCGACCACCTCTGCAGTGTGTCTGGGCCAACCCCATTTCCTTTCTGACCTTGTTGTCAACCCTGCTTTCCCTTCTTTATTATCCCACTCTACCACCACGCTGGCCTCCATGCAATTCTCAAACGTGCCAAGCATATTTCCGCTTTAGGGTCTTTGCCATTCCCTTAGCCATTCACCTTGCCTTAAGCAGACTTCTTACAGACAGCTAACTCCCTCACCACTATCTAAAGTCTTTGAAATGTGTCTCTCTCGGGACCAGCAGTTGGCGTAATGGCTATGTCGCTGGACTCCCATGTAGTCGACCGTGGTTCAAGTCCAGAACCCAGTGGTTTAAACTCACGCCAGGCGTGTGTGCATGTGTGCCCAAGATCCCGAGAGGAGAATGGAGGAGAAGGAACTACCATGTGGCCATCCCCCCTGGGGGGTGATTTCTCACTGTCTCTCTTTCTCTTTCTGGCGAGTGCACGTGCCCTATAGCAAAAACCTCTCCAAAATAAAAAGTCTCTCTGAGGGCCAGCTGGTCGACATGGTGGTAGGGCACTGGACTCCCACACGGCCACCGTGGTTTGAGTCCTGGACCTGGCAGCTTGCTTTCTAAGTTCTTCTCTCTGGGGAGTGCCCGTGCCCTATAGCAATTTTTTAAATAATAAATAAAATTAAATAAATAGGGGATCAGCAGATGGTGTAATGGTTATTTCGCTGACTCCCACGTTGTCAACTGTGGTTCAAATCCTGGACCCAGTGGCTTAAAACTCACGCTAGACATGTGTACGTGTGTGCCCAAAAATCCTTAGAGGAGAATACAGGAAAAGGGATTGTGGCATGGCTATATCCCCTGGGGGGTGATTTCTTGCTTTCTGTCTGTGTCTCTGTCTCTCTGGCAAGCACACACACCCCATAGCAAAAATCTCTCTTAAAAAAAATTCCTTTTTTAAAATAATTATTTCAATTTTATTTATGTTTATGAAAGGTTGGATTTTTTAAAAGTTTTTTTTAAGAATGGATTTTTTTGTTTATTGCAAAAACATGCGCTTGACAGAGAGGCAAAGTGAGAAATCAATCCCCTCAGGGGGAGATGGCCACACTGCAATCTTTTCTTCTCCTTTCTCCTCTCAGGACTTTGAGCCCACACACCACACACCTGAAGTATTTTTCAAGCAGAGTCTGGAACTTGAACTGCACTGTCGGCCAAGTGGGATCCAGTGCTTTAACCACCGCATGGTCTGCTGACCCCTTTAGTTTTTAATATTAAGGTTATAAACCAAAGAAGTTTACAAACTTCTAATTTACACCTCCCAATACGAGAACAAAGAGGTAACATGGCCTTATAAAAAAAAACAAGGTATGTTGGCCACATGGCAGAATTCCAAATTAGCAAATAAAGAGAACATAAAATTCTATGTTTAATTCTCAAAAAGACTTGATATATGAAAGAAAAACATGCTTAAATGTATCTGAGTAAGCACAGCAACAATGACAAAAACCAAAAGAAAATATGGAAGGAAAAAGAAGACAGCCTCTGAGGATTAAACTGTTTTTTATCAATGACACAAAGAGAAATAAAGGGAGGAAAAATCAGGCAAACACAAATTACTTTGACTTTATTAAGAGGAACTAAATCAAAGTACTCATTGAACCAAATTTAGGAAACACAGTGTAGTACCTTTTTATTCTTTTGGGGGAGGTCCTGTTTTAATTCAGCAAGACAGCAAGCCTAGAAAGTGGCAATAAATAAAAGCCCTGGCAAAAAAAGAGAAATTGCAACCAGATATGGCGGTGAACAAGGTCAGGACTATTTTAAGAACTAGGAAGGCGCTGTCTCCACAGCAGGTGCAAGACAATACCTGGGCACTAACTAGCACACAAACGGGCCCAACGAGAGCATCCACTACAGAGTCTGACCGTGCCGCCAGCCTTGGCCTCCAAGCCTCCAGCCTGTGCAGTCCGGGGCACTGGTGCCCCGTGTGTCAGGCTGGCAGGGCACGGGCACCACATGGGGTCTGATTTCTCCTGCGCGGTGTATCACTGCGACATTACGAAGCTGGCCCTGGAGTTTCAGATGTCAGAGGATGTACACTCACCAGAGAGAGACAGAGAGGAAGGAAGCACGCCTGGTGGGTGTGGTCACGCCACAACCCCTTCTCTTTCATTTCTCCATCCTGTCAGGGTTTGGGGCACACACACGTGGCATGTTCCGTAAGCCACCGGGGCCGAGACTTAAACAAGCCAGATATCGACCGTGGTCAGTCACGTGGGATCTGGCTCTCTTAACCTACAGGCCACTGAGCGAGCCCCAGCCCTGTTTTTAGTTTTTTAATGTCTGACACAACCCAAGGGGAAAACAGCAAAATTACT
Organism: Tupaia belangeri chinensis; assembly: GCF_000334495.1. Taxonomy (NCBI): domain Eukaryota; kingdom Metazoa; phylum Chordata; class Mammalia; order Scandentia; family Tupaiidae; genus Tupaia; species Tupaia belangeri. The sequence goes on along the minus strand of NW_006209032.1, from coordinate 496,943 downwards.
CTAACTGAAAAGAATATAATGAACTGTAAGTAATTCTCAAAGAAAGGAACAGCACATAAAGCTTGAGTTGCAGAACTCTGAATTTTCCGAAAACGAATCTCATTAATTCCAGAAACTAATAATCCCTGATACAGCTCTGACAGGAAACAATTCCAAAACACCTTTGAACTCACGGGCAAAAAAAACTACAGTAGAAAACTAACAAGAAAGGATGTTTGTTCTTGAAAGCAAATAACCAAGGGAATTTAATGGATTCTTAAATTCAAGCCCATTCTTGCCTTCCCACATGAGCATGCAGGCGTTTCAACAGATCAAATAAACTGAGGAGAGAGAATGCGCCTCCTGCTCTTCCTCCACCTGTGGGTTGTTGAAGCAGAGTTCACAAACCTGTCCTTTGAGGAGGAGGGAAATGCAGGGGATGTCCCTGACAGAAGTAGGGCTACCACGGGAGCCTGCCCGCCCCAGAGACGTGTACAGGGTTCAGAGCAATCCGGGAAGTCTGGGGGGAAAGGGGGAAAAGGAAAGGGCTTAATGTGATCTCTTTTGTCATTTGTACCCAGACAAGAGAAGGATTGTTTAGATTCCTGGGTCCCATCCCAGGAACTAGGGAACAATGGCATCCTGAGGCCACCTGGCCAAAACAAACAGGGACCAAGAAAGAAAGGGAACTCGGTGGGGGGTCCTGAGGTGTGCCAGCCTATCAAGGAACTGCCAAACAGAATTTATTTAGGACACGGAGAGAATTTAGAGCCCAGAAAACCTCCTTGCTTTCCTGAAAATTAGAAACTTATGCTTCTCTAGGTATTTTAATAAATACTTTTATTTTTTATTTATTTTTGTTTTTAGAGGTTTTTGCCTTAGGGTGCGTGAGCTCACAGGAGACAGACAGACATGGTGAGAGATAGAGTGAGAAACCACCCCCCCCAGGGGGGATGGCCATGCCACGATCCCTTCTCCTCCATTCTCCTCCTGGGATCTTGGGCATGCACACGCATGTGCCCCCTGTGATTTTTTTCTGGGATCTTGGGCATGCACACGCATGTGCCCGCTGTGATTTTTTTCCCCTTTTTTTTTTTTTTAAAAATTTTTTTTTTTTTAATTCCTTTTGTTATTGTTATTTTTAAAAATTATTTATTTAATTTTATTTATTATTATTTTTTTAAATTTGACCAGAGAGAGAGAGAGAGAGAAAGTGAGAAAGCAAGCCACCAGGTTCGAGACTCGAACCATAGTCAGCCATGTGGGAGTGTCCAGCACCTTAACCAGCACGCCACCTGCTGGTTCCCCCCTCCCCCCCGTGATTTTCAAGCCACTGGGTCCAGGACTCAAACCATGGTCAGCTATGTGAGAATCCAGTGATATAATCACTATGTCATGTGTGATCCCAATAAATACTCCCCCTTTTTAAAATAAGCATTATTTATTTATTTATTTATTTATTTTTCATTTGACCAAAGAGGGACAGAGTAAGCAAGAGAGGTGGGAGGAGTAAGCAAGAGGGGTGGGAGGAGTAAGAAAGCAAGCTGCCAGGTCTGGGACTCGAACCATGGTCGACCATGTGGAAGTCCAGCTCCCTTAACCACCATGCCACCTGCTGGTCCCAAATACCCTTTTTTTGAGGGGAGAGGCTTTGCTATAGGGCATGTGCGTTCGCCTGAAAGACAGAAACAGAGACAGAAAGCAAGAAATCACCCCCTAGGGGGGATGGCTACACCGTAATCCCTTCTCCTCCATTCTCCTCTCAGGATCTTGGGCACGCACACACACAAGCCTGACGGAGTTTAAGTCACCAGGTCTGGGACTTGAACCATGTTCGACTACATGAGAGTTCAGTGACATAGCCATTACGCCAACTGCTGGTCCCAGCCCTGTACTATTTTAAAAGAGGCACCAAGAGGCAACACACATTTAAATATGAGAAATGGCTAAAATCCAGGGGACGCTTCCTTTGGGGGTGAAATCACATGCTTAAATGTCTTGATGTTCTACTACTCTAAAGATAATCAGAAAATATAATAAGTATCTAATTTTTCAGACAGAGGCACTGGGTTGTATTCGGTGGTTGCTGGCGAATAAGGCAAAGTGTTAAGCGACAAAGTGCAGTTCGAATGAGTCTTGCCTTCTGAGATAACCTACTGCTACTCTCTCGGAGCTGGGGCCAGTTCAGGTCCTCTCCCTCCAGGGCTGCACTCCTGCACTCCTGCTGGGCCTCTCTCCCTCAAGGACTACTCTGGCTTCTTACACAGGTAGACATTCAACAATTCCACCTTGATGTAAAATATTATTCAGCCTTAAAAAGAAGTTAATTTGTTTTGTTTTGTTTTAAAAAAGAGAGTAAAATTCTGATACACACTGCAACATGAGTGAACCCTTAAAACATTTTTTTCTAAATGAAGTCAGGGACAAAAGAACAAAAATCAAAGCCGGCCCAATCTCATGCGGCTGACCACACAGTTTTGAGTCCTGGACCTGGAGACTTGAAAAACATAATGGGCACACAAAATCCTCAAAGGAGAGAACCAATTATAGCAAGCCCTGCCCAGCAGGGGAGGCTTTCTCCTTCTCCCTGTCTCTTGCAAGTGCATGTACCCTCTGGCAATCTTTTTTCTGAAAGTACACAAATTCTATCGTTATGCTTACATGAAATGTCTAAAATGTCTAAAATTTGTAGGCAAATCTACAAAGAAAGAAAGCAGATTAGAGCATACCAGGGCCTGAGGGGCAGGGCAGAAGGGACAGGGTGTTACTGTGTAATAACGATTACAGGGTTTCCGTATATGATGAATGTATGTTCTCAAAACAGATAACGGGTATGCGACATAGCGAATGGACTTAATGCCCCACTGCATAATGTAAAAATGGTTAAAATATTTAACTTGTTATGCATATTTACCACATCTAAGTGAAATTCAATTATAGGGACCAGCAGGTGGCATGGTGGTTAGGGCGCTGGACACTCCCACATGGCTGACCATGGTTGAAGTCCTGAACCTGGTAGCTTGCTTTCTCACTTTCTCTCTGTCTCTCTCTCTGGTCAAATTAAAATAAATGAATAAATAAGTAAAATAAAATAATTCTTTAAAAAAAAAGAAATTCACTTATAACAGCATCAAGAAAATCATATATGGGACCAGCAGTTAGAGTAAAGGCTATGTCGCTGGACTCCCATATAGTCGACCATGGTTCAAGTCCTGGGCCCGGTGGCTTAAAACTCACGCCGGGTGCGTGTGCGTGCGTGCCCAAGATCCCAAGAGGAGAATGGAGGAGAAGGGATTGCAGCGTGGCCATCCCCCCTGGGGGGTGATTTTTTGCTTTCTGTCTCTCTGTCTGTCTCTGTCTGGTGAGCGCATGCACCCTATAGCAAAAACCTCTCCAA
>NW_006209032.1:489824-492624 GCF_000334495.1 Tupaia belangeri chinensis | reverse complement strand
GCGCAGCACCCTATAGCAAAAAACCTCTCCAAAAAAAAAAAAAAAGAAAATCATATATTTGGGGACAAGTTCAGCATAATATGTGAAAGACCTCTACACTGAAAATGAACAATACAGAGAGAAATTTCTGAAAACTTAAATAAATGGAGACATATACTGTGTATATAGACCAGGAAACTCAATACTATTAAGATGTAAATTCTCCCCAAATGAGTCTACAGAGTTACTGTAATCCTAATGCCAGCAGACTTTATTATAGAAATTGAGAAAGTAAAATTTATATGGAAAAAGAGAGAACGAGAACCTAGAGCATTCAAATCACTTTTTTATAAGAGAGATTTTTGCTACAGGGTGTGTGTGCTCATCACGGAGACAGAGAGAGATCAGAAATCATCCCCTGTGGGGATGGCCATGCCACAATCCCTTCTCCTCCATTCTCCTCTCGGGATCTTGGGCACGCACGCACATGTGCCTGACAAGAGTCTGAAGCCATGGGAGTCGAACCGCGGTCGAATACATGGGAGTCCAGCGACATAGTCATTATGCCATCTGCTGGTCCCTTGAATCACTCTTGATAGAGAATATGAGATGACTTACACGGCTGTTGTAATCTACAGAGTGGGGTACTGGCACAGAGAGAAACTGATTGATGGAATGGAAAAGAGATTCCAGAAACAGGCCCACACCTACACACTCAATTGCAGTTTTGTTTATTTTTTTGCCAGAAGATGCTGCCAGAGAGAGAGGAAGAAAAAGGAAACTATTCCTCCAATGGGACGCGGTCATACCACAATCCCTCCTCCTCCATTTCTCCTGCCTACGTGATTCTGAGCACATATGCACACTCGCCCAGCATGTGATACAAGAGCCCTGCTAGAGGTGTGTCCAGGAATGAGGCCTCCTGCCAACAGCGGTGTGAGTAGGTCATCTTGGCAACAGGTCCTCTAGCCTCAGGCAAGCCTTCAGACGACGGCGGCCACGGAAGACTTGTCTACTGCAACTTCATGAGGAACTGTGAGCCAGAAGCACCACACCAAGCTGCTCTTGAAGTTCCTGACCCTCAGAACTGAGGGAGTAAATGCTGCTGCTCTACGCCTGGGGCACCTTTTTGCACACACGTGGTCCTGGCTGGCTGGAAAGCTGACTGGAAGGATGCGGGCAGAGCACCACGGCATGCAGAGACCTTGCTGAAGTCCCTGTCTCTCTCTCTCTTACTCTATATCCCATGAAAGAAATAAACCAGGGGAAAAAAAAGATAAATTTTGCTGTTTTAAACTGCTAAGTTTTGGAGTAATTTGTTACACAGCAATGGATAACAAACACACAAGTCTTTCAACAAATGTTCCAACTACTAGACCAACCCCAACCTTACACAAACCACAAGAATTAATTCAAGGTGGACCAGAAACCTAAGTGTAAAAGCTAAAACTATAAAACTTCTAAGTGAAAACATAAAATTCAGTGATCTACACTATGTGACTTTCAGACTTGAGATCTCTTAAGATTTAGAAGCAGACAAGAATTCCTCAGACAGAATGCAGAAAGCAATTACCAGAAAAGAAAATACTGATACATGAAATATAATCAAACCAGGAAACATCTAATCTCCAAAGAAAACCACTTAAGGGAACCAGCAGTTAGCGTAATGGCTATGTCACTGGACTCCCACGTAGTCGACCGCGGTTCGCGTCCCGGACCCAGTGGCTTAAACTCACGCCGGACACGTGTGCGTGCGTGCCCAAGATCCCGAGAGGAGAATGGAGGAGAAGGGATTGCGGCGTGACCATCCCCCCTGGGGGGTGATTTCTCGCTTTCTGTCTCTGTGTCTCTCTGTCTGTCTGGCGAGCGCACGCGCCCTACAGTGAAAATCTCTCCAAAAAAAAGAAAGAAAGAAGACCACTTAAGAAAGTAGAGGGGCAGCAGGGAGCACAGAGGTTAAGGCAGCAGGTCCCACAGAGCGGACTGTGCAGTTTTGACTCCTGGGCCTGACGGCTTGAAAAACACTTTGGGTGTGTTTGTGTGTGTGCCCAAAATCCCAAGAGGAGACATGGAGGAGGGGATACAGCATGGCCACCTCTCCAGGGCCACCTCTCCAGCGGGTGTGTGTGTGTGTGCGTGATTTCTTACTTTTCCTCTCTCCTCTCTGTCTCTATCTCTCTCCAGTGAGCACACGGGTCTTACATCGAACTAACTAACTAAATATTCAACCACCATAGATTGAAAGAAAATATTCACAAAACATGTATTTCAATGGTATTCAGACCTCCTAAAACAACGCAATTTTTTTTTAATGGGCAAAAGAGTTTAATAAGCATTTCATAAAATAATACATTTAAATGACCAGAAGTATAAGAAAAATTGTTCAACATTATTAGCATTCAAGTAAGTGAAAATTAAAACCACAATGGCATAATGTAATTTTACCAAAATGGCTAAAATTAAAAACACACACAACACACCACGTGTTGTTAAAGACGTGGAACATCCACAACTCTCATACATTATTGGTGGGAGTGTGAAGGGTCACAACTACTACAAAAAGATTTTATAGTTTCTTATAAAACTAGATCTACAATTGCCCTAGGGACCAGCAATCCTACTTCTCTCAAGACAAATCCATGTTTACGGGACCAGCAGTTGGTATAATGGCTGTGTCGCTGGACTTCCATGTAGTCCATTGCAGTTTGAGTTCCAGACCCGGTGGCTTAAACTCATGCCAGGCGCGTGTGCGTGCGTGCCCAAGATCCCGAGAGGAGAATGGAAGAGAAGGGATTGCGGCTTGGCCATCCCCCCTGGGGGG
>NW_006209032.1:477872-489652 GCF_000334495.1 Tupaia belangeri chinensis | reverse complement strand
ATAAACTGTGTTCATGAAATGAAATACTATGCAGCAATAAAAAGCATAGAAAAATTAAAACCATATACTGTGTGAAAGAAGCCTTACACACGGATACATTCAGTATAACTCCATTTATATAATGTTTTAAAACAGTCAAATTCTGGGAAAAAAAAAAAAAAAAAAAAAACTTTCCAGACTTAGAGAGGCACTCAACTATCCAGACCCAAGAAATACAAAGGACCTCACACAGAATTGACCCAAGAAGATCTTCCCCCAGGCACGTCATAACCAAATTGACCAAAACTAGAGACAGAGACAAGATACTAAAATTGGCAAGAGAGAAAGTCAAGTTACTTTCAAAGGCTATCCCATCAGGCTAACGTTGAACCTGTCATCAGAAACAATGCAAGCAAGGAAAGAATGGGAAAATATACTCAACGTGTTAAGTGAAAAACAATTTCAACCAAGAATACTATGCCCAGCAAGATTATCTTTCATGTGGGAAAAAAGACAAAAACATTCTCAGATAAACAAAACCTGAACGAATTTACCAACATCAGACCAGTTCTCCAAGATAGTGCTGAAGGGGGTGCTACACCAGGAAAACTAAAGTCAGACACACAGAAATAACAGTACAAGAAACAAGCAAGAGAATGGCCAGCCTAATAGGAGGGATAGGTCCGGAGTTGAGTGTTAAGTTCCAGAGTTTAAATGGAAAGATCAGACCACAGTAACACTGCAGATTCAATAGAAAAGAGATGAATTACGTGAGTCTGAACTAGTGAGATAGAATTATTTTACTTTAGATTATTACCACATTACTGATTTTCTTCGATGCTTTGATTTTCATATTTAAGGATTTCTGTCTTCTCCTTTTTTTCTCTTTTTTTGGAGAGGTTTTTGCCATAGGGCGTGTGTGCTTGCCAGACAGAGAGAGAGAGAGAGAGACAGAAAGCGAGAAATCACTTCCCAGGGGGATGGTCATGCCGCAATCCCTTCTCCTCCATTCTCCTCTCGGGATCTTGGGCACGCACGCACACGCGCCCAGCGTGAGTTTAAGCCACCGGGTCCAGGAGTCGAACCGTGGTTGACCACGTGGGAGTCTAGCGACATAGCCATTACGCTAACTGCTGGTCCCAAGGATTTCTGTCTTCTCTTGAACTGCTGATAGGTTCATCTACCTATTTGAATTGAATCCTAACCTTTTTCCTGACTTTAAGTTTTAAGCAAATTTCTGTTAATTTGTTTGTTTTGGAGAGGTTTTTGTTGTAGGTGCGTGTGCTCGGCAGGAAGAGAGACAGAGACAGAAAGCGAGAAATCAAAGCCCAGGGGGGATGGCCACACCACAATCCCTTCTCCTCCATTCTCCTCTTGGATCTTGGGCACACACGCACATGCGCCTGGCATGAGTTGAAGCCACTGGGTCCCGGACTTGAACCCATGGTCAACTACATGGAAGTCCAGCGACAGACATAGCCATTACCAACTGCTGGTCCTAGTATTTTTTTATTTTGATTAAAACTAAGCTTTTGTTTGAAATTTTTAAATGCATTAAAAAATACCTATTAACATCTATTTAATGACTTCAGTAAACTATAGCCCCAGTGAGGGGCTACTTTATAGTCTATTCAGTTTACTGAGGTTTACGCCTAAAGTCAGACATGTGTTCATAAATATGTATATATCAGTTGTGATTGCTACTGAAAGTCTTTAGATTAATTGAGAACTTTAGTGAATCAGTAAAATGGGGGAAAAAAGGGTATGGAAAACAACTGCATATACCAGAGACAGTGTGGGAGAAAGGGGGATTTGGCAGAGGGTGAGAGGGAAAGAATCAAGGGGAGGGAAAATAAAGCAAAATGTGTAAGAAACAAGAAATAGAAAATTATTTGCTGATGATAACATGTATGGTAATATCCTTGGTTGAGCCAATATACAACGTATACTGGATGGAAAATCCCATTTTATGTACTATATTGATGTACAGTGAATGACCATAAGTAAATAAATAGATAAATGAAAGGAAAAAAGATGTCAAACTGATGATGGGGGGGGGGGGAAATCAGCAGAGATTATCTCTGGCTAGAACAGAATGGAAATTAAATTAAAGAAAGGAAATTTATGGGCCAGCAGGTGGCGCGGTGGCTAAGAGTGCTAGACTCCCACAAGGCCAACCATGGTTGGAGTCCTGGACCTGGTGGCTTGCTTTCTCACTTTCCTTCTCTCTCTCACTCTGTGTCCCTCTGGTCAAATTTAAAATAAATAAAGTTCAATGATTCTTTAAAATAAAATAGTTTCTATATTTGGAAAACTGAAAGTCAGGATAGAGTGCAGTTAGAAATACGATAAACAATTTTAATAGAGGGTTTTCTCATGTTTTCTCTCTGCGTGTCTGTCTGGCAAACACAGGAACTCTATAGCAAATCAAAATACAGAAAAGTCACTCAGAGCCCAGCTATGGTGGTGTGTGCTGGACACTGCTACTTGGCGGACTGAGGTCACATAGGAGGCCTGGGACTGATTCCCAGCCCACTCTAACATAATGCCAAGCATGGAGTCAGGTGCCTGCAGTCTCAGCTACTCCGAGGCTGAGGCAGGAAGATCACGACACAGTCAGGCACTATCTTAAAATAAGTAAATACACCAAGTGTGCACACATACATGTGCAGACATACATGTCACTTACTCTCCCTGTAACTTTAGCCATCACCTAAAACTGAATGAAACAATTGCCAAGGTCTCCACACTCGAAAAAAATGTCTCAGAGTCTGTCACCATTCCACCCAAGAGAATATCCTAGAAAACTTAACCTTATAGCGCCAATGTTTTCAAGAGTGGTAAAATAATCTTAGAGGATTTTTCAAATTCCTTCAGGAACTACACGGAGTACTGACAACCAGTTATCAAAGTCCATGGCCAGGAAAAACCTTAAGAGCAGCTGAGAACATTTCCTTAGCAATAATTAAGAGAAAAACCACATCAAAATCCAGTAATAGTTACTTACATTATTGCTGTGCCACCCTTTGCTCTCAAATGTGCAAGTGGCCTGGCACATGCATGTGGTTCTGCAGGCTCACAGAATTCACGAGCTGTGGTGGCACAGAGACCTGGGGGCACTGCCACAGAAGAGACCTTCCACCTGGACAAAGCCAAGTGGCAACATGACTCCAGACGTGGCACAAATAATTGCGAGCAGTGCAAAACTTAGTGGAGCTGCAGGGGTAGCAGCACCCTGGAGCCAGCCCAGACCGTGGAGCTGGCAGTGGGCAGTGCCATCCTGAAAGCACCACCGACTCAAGGCTCCAAACACAAGGCCTGAAGCACGGACTAAGCCAGGAGAGCCAGGGGCACGAGGCTGCCTGGTGCTTTGGGAGACCACCCCTCAGTGCACCAGGAGGCAGCACAGGGCGTATCTGGATCCATGTCTTTCTGGGATTTGGACTTGCCTGGGACCTGCAACTCCTTTCTTCTTGTGGAATGGAAATTTCTACCCTGTATCTGTCCCGTCACTGTATTTTGGGAACATGTCATTTGTTTTGGCTTCACAGGTGGAAAGTGTTTGCCTTGAATCTCACATGAGACTGGACTTTGGAACTGATAATGGAACAAGTTGAGACTTTGAGACCACTGGGATGATGCTGTGTAAGTACATGAATCGAAGACGCGAGGAAAGAATGCTGTAGTCTGACTACGCCCCACCCCCAATTCATGTGTTTTGCCAATTTAACGGGATTAAGAGAAAGAAAGCTTGACTCCAGTTATGGGGCTGAAAAGAGGTGGGGCTTTTGGGGCAGAACCCCCATGACTGAATTCTGGTGGGTTTCTAAAGAGAGGGAATGAGACACTCGGAGCACAGATCACGCTCTCCCTGCATGTGCCCCATCCTTTCTGCTTCTGCAGGTCACGTTGTGACACAGGCCAGCCTGGTGACAGCCCTCTGCTTCGGACATTCCAACCACCAGAATCATCGGTCAAATAAACTTCTATTTCTTTAATCATCCACTTTCAGGTATTTTTGTTAGTCACACAAGTGCCGACTAATAATAACAACAAATAGAAATAAATAAATAAGAAGGAAAGGCTGAAGGAATAATAATAAACAGAATTACTGACTTGGGAAAAGAGTGAAGCTGCCAGTGTGCCAGGGCCACTCACAGAGTCCCGTGGACACCGCAGGCAGACGTGCTGCAAGGACAAAACGGCCCCAAATGAACAGAAGAGAGACAAAGACCCCTGGCTGGCCTTCAGGTTCTATTAGTCAAATAAACAATGATAGAACCAATTATTTGAACACCTTTCTAATAAAGGAGTCAGGTCCCACAAGGACTAGAAAATTTACCCAGTCTGTTTAGTGTGTATGACCCTAACTATAGTTTTATACTCAAAAAGACAAAATTCTTTTTTTAGAGAGAGATTTTTGCTATAATGTGTGTGTGCTCACCAGAGAGACAGAGACAAACAGAGAGAGGGCAAGCAAGAAGTCACTCCCCAAGGGGGATGACCACATTGCAATCCCCTCTCCTCCGTTCTCCTGGGATTTTGAGCGTGCACATACATACGCCCAGCCTGAATTTCAAGCCGCCAGGTCCAGGACTCAAATTGTGGTCACCCGTGATGGGAGTCCAGCGACGTAACCGTTAGGCTATCTGCTGGTCCTGAAAGGACAAAATTCTTAAAGGAGGCTAGCTGCAGTCGTGTGTGCTGGTAGATACTACCCTTTAGCAGGCTGAAACTCCACAAGAGGCCTGGGTTTGATTCCCAGCTCATCATTAAAAAAATAGTGAAGTATGGCAGGCACATTCTGAGTAGACCCAGCTACTCAGAGGCTGAGGCAAGGGGATCATGACATAGTAAGACCCTGTCTGTCACACACACAAAAAATAGTCTAAGAGTTGGTTCTGATTCACCTTTACCATCTGTAAGTACTTTTACCTAAAAGGAACTCATGATATCTTACCACTGTTCTCTGATTAACCTTCATTTCTTGATAAAAATTTTTGTCACCAAGGTTTGTTTTTGTTTTGTTTGTTTGTTTTAGTAAGAGGTTTTTCCTTGCGCTCTGGAGAAGAGGGAAAGGATGGCTACACTGCAATCCCTTCTCCTCCAGGCTCCTCCCAAGATCTTGGGCATGCACGCACACGCGCCCTGTGAGTTTCAAGCCACTGGGTCCAGGACTGGATCCATGATCAGCCATGTGGGAGTCCAGCAACGTAACTCCCACATCATCTGCTGGGCTCTCAGTAAGAAGTTGTACAAGCAGCTCTAGGCCCTCAACAGCCTGCGTGGGTGGGTATTTCAGTAAGTACTGCAAGAGAGTAATAAGTCTTGCTCAACAGGGAAGATTACATTTTCCCCGGTAAAATCAGAACCTGTCCACTGCCCAATTTCCCAGGCACAAAGCTGTCTAAGACAAAAACTTATTTGCATTTAACAAATAAAGAAACTACGGCAAACAAAAGACAAGCAGATGAAAGTTAAAGTACAAAAAGGAGAAAGATGTTACCCGGCTCACCTTATAAAGGGTTCTGAATCTAAACATCCACCTAAAATCATGACGAAGGGGGCTGGACAGTGGAAGTCCATGCTCTGCAAGGCTGACTCACATGGAAGGTTCATGGTTCAAGTCTTGCGAACTCCCTGAGTGCACAGGGCACTCACTTGCCTATGATCCAAGTCTAGCTAAAGCCGGGATGGATCTTGGTGTCAGTACCTTGACTCTCTTTTCTGAAAAAATTAACAGTGAAAAAAACAAAGGGCCAGCTGATAGCATAGTGGTTAAGGCAGCTGGATCCCACATGGCTGACTGCATGGTTTGAGTCCCTTCCACAGCAGCTTGAAAAATAGACTGGGTGTGTGCGTGTGTGCGTGCATGTTCAAAATCCTGAAAGGAGAAATGGAGAAGGGACTGAAGAGTGGCTATTCCCATGGGTGATGCTTCTCACTTTCCCTCTCCCTCTCCAGGGAGCAACATGCCCTCTAGCAATAAAAGAGAGAAAAGTAAGTTCATGACAAATACAAAGTATGTTATTCTTTTTTTTTTTTTTCTGGAGAGGTTTTTGCTATGGGGCACGTGCGCTCGCCAGAAAGAGAGAGAGAGATAGAAAGCGAGAAATGAGCCCCCACGGGAGATAGTCACACCACAATCCCTTCTCCTCCATTCTACCATTCTACTCTTGGGATCTTGGAGGTATATATATATATTTTTTTTTGAGAGATTTTCACTGTAGGGTGCGTGCGCTCGCCAGACAGACAGAGAGAGACATAGAGACAGAAAGCGAGAAATCACCCCCCAGGGGGGATGGTCACGCCGCAATCCCTTCTCCTCCATTCTCCTCTCGGGATCTTGGGCACGCACGCACACGCGCCCGGCGTGAGTTTTAAGCCACCGGGTCCGGGACACGAACCGCGGTCGACTACATGGGAGTCCAGCGACATAGCCATTACGCTAACTGCTGGTTCCCTACTCTCGGGATCTTGGGCACGCACACATAGGAGCCTGGCTTGAGTTTAAGACACCAGGTCAGGGACTCGAACCGCAGTCAACTACATGAGAGTCCCGCAACATAGCCATTACTCCAACTGCTGGTCCCAAATAATTCTTTAATTTAAAAAAAATATATATTTAAAAAGAAAAATTTAGATGTTCTAATTTTTTTGTCTGTGTGGTCGTTACACGGGCATGTACATGTGTAAAATGTCACTGAATTTTGTGCACATAACATGTGTTTATGTATGTATTTACAAGTATTTTATGCATCAATAGAATTATTTAAAAAGAAAAACAAACATTTAATGGACAAAACAATCATCTGAGGAACAAAAAATAATCTGTGCTTAAACTCACAGTGGAAGACGCATAAGGCATAGCATAGCAGGACAAGCAGGTGGCGTAATGGTTACGTGCTGGACTCCCACATGGTGGACCACAGGGTCCCAGACCCAGCAGCTTGAAACTCACGCCAGGTACATATGTGTGCATGCCCAAAATCCCAAGGAGAATGGAGGAGAGGGGACTGTAGCGAGGCCATCTCCCCTGGGGCAGGGAGATGGGGATGGTGACTTGTCACTTGCTGTCTCTCCAGCTAGCACATGTGCCCTATAGCAAAATCTCTTAAAAAAAAAAAAAAAAAAAGGCATGGCATCATCTGAGCATTGATCACTCTGGCTCTGTGGCCTCAAGATCTTAATCTCAGTTTCCACATACTACTTGTCTCACAGAGCTGTTAAAACAGAAATTCCTCCTCTTATTCCCTATTATTAAACAAACAAAAACATGCAGACCAGGAAATAAATATTCCAATCAAATGACTAGAATATTACATACCAGCTCTCTCTTCCAACAAGCTATTAAAAAATGCAAACTATAAATAATATATACACTTAAAAGTTTTGGGGACCAGCAGTTGGCATAATGGCTATGTCACTGGACTCCCATGTAGTTGACCACAGTTCAAGTTCCGGACCTGGTGGCTTAAACTCATACTGGGAGCGTGTGTGTGCGTGCCCAAGATTCTGAGAGAAGAAAGGAGGAGAAGGGATTGTAGCGTGGCCATCCCCCCTGGGGGAGATTTCTTGCTTTCTGTCTCTGTCTTTCTCTGGCAAGCGCATGTGCCCTATAGCAAAAACCTGTTCAAAAAAAAAGTTTTTAATAAAATACCTTCTAAAGAGGGACCAGTAGATGGCGTAATAGTTACGTCACTAGATTCCCATGTAGTCTACAGCAATTTGAGTCCTGGGCCTGGCAGCTTAAAACTCATGCCGGGTGTGTGTGTGTCTATGCCCAGAATCCTGAGAGGAGAATGGAGAAGGGATTGTAGCATGGTCATCCCCCCAGGGGGGTAATTTCTCGCTTTCTGTCTGTCTCTCCAGTGAGCATGAATGTAGATTGAGCACCTTAAAGCCAAAAAAAAAAAAAAAAAAAATCTCTAAAAATTTTTTTAAATCTTCTAAAAAAACAGTACTTATAATTTTCTTACTTCAAGAAACTCATGTGAGTTTCATTCCCCTTCAATCTTCACCCTGCTTTATCCACAAAATGTTTTTGGCTGTAAAAAAAAGTCAATTGTATTCCTTAAGATATGTGGGAAGGTTTAAGAGATGATTCTAATAACCAGGTTCTTAGCTCCAAGAAACTAGTCACTGGAACTAGCTAAAGGCATCAATCATGAAACAGAATAAAATATTCCAGATGAGAGTTATACATAACCTGTAGAAGTGACCTTTAATTAAGAGCAAGGATTTAAAAGATGAATACTGGGGCCAGCAGGTGGCATGGTGGTTAAGGGCACCGGACTCTCACGTAGCCGACTGCACCACCTGTTGGCTCTGGATTTAAAAACTTTTTGGAGTCTCGGATCTGGCAGCTTGCTTTCTAACTTCCCCTCTCTGTCTGTCTCTCTCTTTCTCTCTCCCCCTACTCCCTCCCTCCCTCCCTCTGGTCAAATTTAAATAAATAAAGGTAAATAATTTTTTTAATTTTTTAAATAGGATGAATACTTCCACCAAAAGCACTCACTGCTTGCAGCTCCCAGAAATTAAAATCTAGGACTCTCCACACAAGACCATAAATGAATTCTCCTTATTGATGGCAGTTACAGACTGTGAATAAAGTCACTGTGTACACAGAGTTAACAAATACGGAGCCATCGCATCCAAAGGAGAAAAGTGGTTACACTCCTACTGGCCTCTGGTCACATTTCCATCAATCAATCAATGTATAACTTTCGAGATCTAAATACATATGTATGTGCCCTTTTATGTATGCTGTTTAAATACACCTTATTATACATTACCCATTAACACTGAACTCACAGCCAACAGCACTACATACAAGTCAGACCTGAACAGAATTTACCTAATACTCATTAGGTAATTTTCTTTGTAAGGCATTCACAGCCTTACTTAGACATACCAGACAACACTTCAACACAATGCCTAGGGGCCATTTTAAGCATTAAAATCACCAACCAAAAGTACAAAAATGCAAAAGGTATGGCACTAAACAGACCAAGAAAAGGACACTTACAAGAATGAGGGCTGAAGTAAGAAAGTAGTCTATAGGCTTGGTCAGGGACTCAGACCACAGTCAGCAAAGGCGGGCTTCAACGACCTTAACCTTTGCACCACCTGTTGGCTCTGGATGTTAAAAATTTTGTACCAAGGGACCAGCGGTTAGCGTAATGGCTATGTCACTGGACTCCCATGTAGCCGACCACAGTTCGAGTCCCAACCTGGTGGCTTAAACTCATGCCAGGCGCATGTGCGTGCATGCCCAAGATCCCAGGAGGAGAACGGAGGAGAAGGGATTGCGGCATGGCCAAAACCTGGGGGGTGATTTCTCGCTTTCTGTCTCTCTGTCTCTTGTCTGTCTAGCGCGCGAACGTGCCCTAAAGAAAAAAAAAAAAAAAAAAAAAGTGCACCAAAATAAACTTATACTAACTTGCTGTTTCATGTCTGGTCAGGATCTAGTTTGAGGCAGTTAAGAAAGTTAGGGCCCCTATCAGTACATGAATTCTGCTAAAAACTGAAGAGAGAACATACATCCTCTTTATGGTGCCGCTTGGAGAAATGGTGAAATCACTGATGATTAATGAAACACTGATGGGGACAGTGCCCCAGTGAATTCAGTGGTTTACAAATGGATAACTCATTTTAAGGGATGGGACTATGGGACAATGCTGAAGGTAACAGTCTCAGAGGTATACCATCCACATCGATATGTAAGGAAAAATTCTTCTTGGTCATGCCCTAATCAAAGAGAACCAATGATTAACAATGATGACCAAAGCTAGCACCATACACATCTCTGTTGGCTCAGCTTATACAATTCTCAGAAAAATTATAGTTGAGCAGCCTTTCTGCTGGTGGTTGCCAAAACTGTGACACCACATCAGCTGCAGATGAGCGCAGAGCAGAGCTTTCGAAGTACATTTTGAACAAGGAGGATCAAGACCCTGAAGGGTTTCTTTGAAGACTGTAACAGGAGCTGACACGTGCCTTTCACTGGATCCTGATGACAAAGCACAATCCAAGCAAAGGTACCAAGAGGAGAAAGTGGTCCAGTCGGAGTGAAAGCAGACCAGTCAAGAACAAAGCTCAAGACAAATGCTTCTTAGGATGCTCAAGGCATTTTGCTTGTTGATTTTCTGGAGGACCAAAGAATGACCCTGCTTACTAGAAGAGACTTTTGACAAAGTCAGCTGAAGCTTTAGCAGAAAAACACCCTGATCGGCTTCACCAAAGAGTCCTTTCTACACAATAATGCTCCTACTCATCTTCTCATCAAAACAAGGGCAATTTGGCAAGAGTTTCTATGAAAAATCATATTCATCTATAGTCCTTATTTGTCTCCTTCTGACTTCTTGCTTCCTAATCTTTAAAAAAAAAAAAAAAAAGGCACCCATTTTTATTCAGTTAATGTAAAAAAGACTACACTGAGGTAAACTCGCAGGGCCCTTGGTTCTTCATAGGTGGACTGAATAGCTGGTATCACGTACAGCTGTCTTGAATCTGAGGAACTTACGAAATAAAATTTAGGGTGTTCAGGTAGCATGGCAGGTTAAGTGGCTGGATCCGACATGGCTGACTTCGTGGTTGAAATCTCCACAACTTGAAAATCGCTGGGTGCATGTGTGTGCGCACCCAAAAATCTCAAGAGGAGACTGGAAGAGAAGGGATTGCAGTGTGACCATCCCTGGGGGTGGGGAGGAATTTCTCACTTTCCCTCCCTCTCCATATCTGTCCATCTCTTGACAGCAAGCACATGTACCCTTATAGCAAATTCTAATAAAAAAAAAAAAAGTATATATTTTAATTTTGTAACTCCATTTCCCATAACCTTTTTCAAGTCTGTTCGTATGAATGGTGGTAAATGCACTTAAAAATAGTGATTTTAAGGTTACAAATAAACTTCAGCAGGCGAAAACACAGACACTGTGAATAAGGAGGATTGACACATGATTCTACTTATATAAAACTCTAACTGATAGCAAGAGAAAGACCAATGGTGTCTGTGCCCAAGAAAGCAAACTGGGGCTAGCCAGAAAGGGAAACAATACAGTCTTCTACGGCTGATTAAAATGTTTTTGCTTAAGAGTTTATATAGATATAAACATGTCAAAATTCCTTGAACTAGATGACACTTGAAATGAAGACAACTGTACAGAAATAAAGCTTTAATGAAGTTGAAAGTTAATTAAAACAGGCAAGCCCTGTGATCTGGTGGTTAAGGAAATGGATCCCACGTGGCAAACCGTGTGGTTGGAATTCCAGCCCTGGAGTTAAAAAACATGCCACTCACATGTGCATTCGTGCCCCAAATCCCAAAATCCTGACAGGACAGAGAAATGGAAAAGGGACTGTGGTGTGACCACACCCAATGGAGGCTGCTTTCTGCTTTCTTTTTTTTTCACAAGAGGTTTTTGCTATAAGGCATGTGTGCTCTCCAGAAAGACACAGACAGAGAGACAGAAAGCGAGAAATCACCCCCCTGGGGGAATGGCTATACCGCAATTCCTTCTCCTCCATGCTCCTCTCGGGATCTTGGGCACACATGCACATGCGCCCAGTGTGAGTTTAAGCCACCAGGTCCAGGACTCGAACCGTGACTGACTACATGGGAGTCCAGCGACATAGCCATTACACCAACTGCTGGTCCCATCTGCTTTCTGCTTTCTTCCTATCTTTCTCTCTCTGGCAATTAAAAAAAAAAGGAGGGGACCAGCAGGTGGCGTGGTGGTTAAGGCACTGGACACTCCCACACAGTCAACCACAGTTCGAGTCCCAGGCCTGGTGGCTTG
>NW_006209032.1:477655-477858 GCF_000334495.1 Tupaia belangeri chinensis | reverse complement strand
AAGGGAGGGGACCGGCAGGTGGCGTGGTGGTTAAGGCACTGGACACTCCCACACAGTCAACCACAGTTCGAGTCCCAGGCCTGGTGGCTTGCTCTCTCACTCTCTCTCTCTCTCTTTCTCTGTGTCTCACTCTGGTCAAATTAAAATTACATAATATTAAATAAATAATTCTTAAAAAAAAAAAAGGATGTAAAAATGGTAAA
>NW_006209032.1:468045-473743 GCF_000334495.1 Tupaia belangeri chinensis | reverse complement strand
TGACTACATGGGAGTCCAGCGACATAGCCATTACACCAACTGCTGGTCCCATCTGCTTTCTGCTTTCTTCCTATCTTTCTCTCTCTGGCAATTAAAAAAAAAAGGAGGGGACCAGCAGGTGGCGTGGTGGTTAAGGCACTGGACACTCCCACACAGTCAACCACAGTTCGAGTCCCAGGCCTGGTGGCTTGCTCTCTCACTCTCTCTCTCTCTCTTTCTCTGTGTCTCACTCTGGTCAAATTAAAAAAAAAAAAAAAATGAATGAATAAATAAAATTTTTAAAAACAGAAGGAAAGAAAAAGTTATTTAAAACAATGACAGCACAAAGGTAAGAGATCAGAGATCAGCGCCATTTCTTTTCTGTAGGGGGTTTTCTTTAACCAATGAAATGGCTTAAATTTTAAAAATCCATTGCCAAATTTAAAAATCATAAAATTTCACATTAAAATCTGAAAGTCCAATTTTCTGTAAGAAAAAATCACAAGATCTAGTAACACAAATAGCTGGAACTGAGCAACACTGACGCTTCAGACAGGGCCTGTGCTCCCCAGCTGACTCTGGTCCCACCACTCTCCATTGTCTTTACATCCTGCTCCTTTTGTTCGCCAAGGCCTCTGAGGTCAATGCCTCTTTTATCACCACAGATGTTTATAATATATCGCTATGCAAAAAGGTATAAATCAGGAGCCGGCAGGTAGCACGGTGGTTAAGGGCACTGGACTCCCACATGGCCAACCGTGGTTCGAATCCCGGACGTGGCAGCTTGCTTTCTCACTTTCTCCCTCTCTCTTGCTCTGTCCTTTTCTGGTCAAATTAAAATAAATAAAGCTAAATAAAAATAATTCTTAAGAAAAAAGGTACAAACCAGAAAATATAGTATAACCCCATCTTTGTAAAAGTGACAACACATGAAAAGTCTGGTTATACACTAAAAGCACTAATACTGAAGTTACCAATGATCCTTTATTTTTATTTCTTCTTGTTTATGCACTTTTTTTTTAACTAAGGAATATACATTACTTATGTAATTTTTTAAATAATAGCCTTATTGAGATGTAACTCATCCATCATACAATTCACTCATAAAAGTGTACAATCCAATAGTTTTCAGTATATTCACAGGTATACGCAACCATCACAATTTAGAATATTTGTCACATCAAGAAAAAAATTCCATATCCTTTAGTACCACTTCCCTATCCAGCAACCACCCCTAAGCCCTATGAAACCACTAGTCAACTTCCTGAAGGCTAAGAATTGCCTATTCTAGATATTTATTATAAATGGGATTACATAAATGTGGACTTGGGCTTCTGACTTTCACATAGCATAACATATTCAAGGTTCATTAATATTGTAGCAGTAAAAAAATTCAATTCCTTTTTGTTGCAAGGTAAGGTTCCAACATACATACATACAACATCTACTCATCAGCTGACGAACATTTGGATCGCTTCCCCCTTTGGCTATTATGAACACCACTATAAACATCTGTGTACTGAACCAGCAGGTGGTATGGAGTTTAAAGCAGCTGGATCTCACATGGCAAACTGCCTGGTTTGAGTCCCGCACCCAGCAGCTTAAAAAATTTGCCAGGTGCATGTGTGTGCATGCCCAAAATCCCAGAAGAATGGATGTGACCATCCACCTCTGTGATGTGGCCATCTTCCTTGGGGAGTGATTTCTCACTTTCTCTCTCCTGTCTTTCTCCAGTGAACGCACATGTCCTATAGCAAAAACTAAAAACAAAAAAAATTTGTGTACAACTTTTGTATGTTCATGTGTTTTCATTCCTTTTGGGTAGATACCTAAATGAGGGATTGCTAACTCATACGGTGATGTGTTAAACCATTTAAAGAACTGCCAGACTATTTTCCAAAGTGGCTGCACCATTTTACACTCTCACCAACAGTCTATGATGACTCCGAATTCTCCCCATCACCATCAACACTAGTCGTTATCTGACTTTTTGATTAGAGAGTAAGTTATTTCATAATCGTTCATTCAACCATAATATATCCAGATTTTTATGGACTTTAAAGTGCTCTTCTTCACTGCCATCAAATTTTAGACCTGAAAAGAGTCCAGTCCTGGTCTGGTCCTGCACCCCATCCCACCTTCCTTTTGTGTAATGAGGGAATAGGACTAAATGAACTAAACCCACAAATCATTTTTGGAGAAGATCAGAAGCAGATTTTCTAAGTATGCAAAAAAGTTCCTAAGAAGATACAATACAGAAGTAAACGTGCTCCCACCAAAACTCATTTGTAGGGGCTGGCCCCGGACCCAGTGACTTAAACTCACGCCAGGCTCGTGTGCATGCGTGCCCAAGATCCCAAGAGGAGAATGGAGGAGAAGTGATTGTGGCGTGGCCATCTCCCCTGGGGGGTGATTTCTCACTTTCTATCTCTCTGTCTGTCTGGTGAGCACACACGCCCTATAGCAAAAACCTCTCAAAAAAAAAAAAAAAAAAGAGAAAAGCACACCGAGGAGCCAGCAGTTGGTATACTACGACCATGGTTTAAGTCCTGGACCCTGTGGCTTGAAACTTATGCCAGGCACCATTGCATGCATGCCCAAAATCCTCAGAGGAGAATGGAGAAGGGACTGTAGTGTAGTGAGGTAACTCGCTTGCTATCTCTGTCTCTGACTGTCTTGCAAGTGCATGAGACCTACAGCAAAAATCTCTAAAAAACAAAACCAAGAAACCACACCAGATGCATGTGCCTGTATTTCCCAAATCCCAACAAGATGGAGAAATGGAGGAGAAAGGACTGCAATGTGACCACACGCCACTGGGGGTGCTTTCTTCCTCTCTTCAGTGGGCACACACACCCTTGGCAAAATAAAAAGAAAAAAAAGAGAGAGAGAAAAGAGGGTCTAAGAATATCAGCATCCAGTGTCATGCTAGCCTAATACATTCTCTAAGAGTCAAACTGAAATTTCAGCCAGGAAGGGGGATGGGCCACTAAGCCCTTCTGAGATGCAAAATTACTTTTATATATACAGGCCTTGCTTCTGCCCTTTGAGCTAATTCTGCCTTTGTCCTACTGCACTGAGGATGGGCCTTGCCTCCATTAAGCACTAGAATCAACCCATGCAGGCACTTCGGGCAGGACACGAGTTAGAAAGCCAGGGCCACCAAATCCCCATTTCTACCTGCCTGCTCCCTTCCATTTCCCTACTTAAGTACAGACGGTATTTCTAACTCAAATTTAGTGCTTCTTTATAAACATTTGGTCTTCATCTACCGTGTGCAGGTGCAAAAAGATACAAGACAGTGTCTTGTCAGCAATCAGTTAAATCCTACCAGAAAAAAAATTTTTTTAATTGCCAGAGAGACAGTGAGGGAGAAAGCACCCCGCAACGGGACATGGTTACACTACAATTCCTTCCCCTCCATTTTTCCATCGCGTTGGGATTCTGAGCACACATGAATGACCACTGGTTTTCAAGACACCAGGCCGGGATTCAAACATGGACCATGGCTGGTCATGTGAGATCCAGCTCTCTTAACTATTAGGTACAAAGCAGACATTAAAAAATTAAACCTTTAAAAAGCAAATACTAGTTTATACTTTGTCTAAGGGCAATATTGCTACTGTGGACAATTTGGACTATCCCCAAGGGTTGAAATATCTTGAGGGTGTTTCAAAAAGAAGGTATATAAGACATAAGCAGGGCTCCAGAGAAACAGAAGTGAAACTGAAGGAACAGGCATCCCAAGCAGGGGCAAAGGTCACTTGATTCAGCTGACAAGAGGCCTACCTACAGAAACCATTTAGTTAGTGGGGATTAGGATAAACCCTGGGGAGGTGGGCTGGGGCCAGCTGGGCAGTAGCACCTTGAATGCTAGGTCATCAAATCACATCCCATAAGCCTGCAGTTCCTGACTTCAGAGAAAAATCTCTACAGTCTGCCAAGTGTGTCTGTTAAAAGTGCTGAAGGAGGGTCAACTGGTGGCATGATGGTTAAGGCAGCTGAATCTCACATAGTCAACTGGATGGTGAGTCCCAGACCCAGAGCCTTGAAAAACACACCAAGCATGTGTGTATGCATTCCCAAAGTCCAAAAAGGAGGAAGAAACAGAAGGGATTGTGGTGTGATGATTCCCCACAGTGGGTGTTTTCTCATTTTCCCTTTCTTTTCTTTTTTTTTTTGGAGAGATTTTCACTGTAGGGCGAGTGCGCTCGCCAGACAGACAGAGAGAGACACAGAGACAGAGAGCGAGAAATCATCCCCCAGGGGGGATTGTCACGTTGCAATCCCTTCTCCTCCATTCTCCTCTCGGGATCTTGGGCACGCACGCACACGCGCCCGGCGTGAGTTTTAAGCCACCGGGTCCGGGACACGAACCGCGGTCGACTACGTGGGAGTCCAGCAACATAGCCATTACGCTAACTGCTGGTTCCCCCTTTTTTCTTTCCAGAGATGCATACTCACCATCTGACAAAAAAAAAAAAAAGTGTTTACATTTACAGGTGAATTATGCAAAGACAAAGACAAAGAAATTAAAGTGGATGAAAGGGTCCACTATTTTAACAGTCTTGCTCATGTGCACTCAAAAATGCCCAGTACAGGGAACCAGCAGTTAGCGTAATGGCTATGTCGCTGGACTCCCACATAGTCGACCGCGGTTCGCGTCCCGGACCCGGTGGCTTAAAACTCACGCCGGGCGCGTGTGCGTGCGTGCCCAAGATCCCGAGAGGAGAATGGAGGAGAAGGGATTGCGGCGTGACCATCCCCCCTGGGGGGTGATTTCTCGCTTTCTGTCTCTATGTCTCTGTCTGTCTGGCGAGCGCACACGCCCTACAGCGAAAATCTCTCCAAAAAAAAAAAAATGCCCAGTGCAGAAGTACCACTATAAGAGGGTCAGCCCATGGCCTGCCTGATGGTTAGGGAGGAGGCTCCCACATGGCTAACAGCTCTGCTGAGTCTCAGATGGGCAGCCTGAAAAACATGCTAGACATGTGTGCACATGAGCCCCAAATGAGAAGGGATTGCAGTGGTGACCATTACCAATGGGGCGGTGCTCTCTCTCTCTCTCTCCAGGGAGTACAATCTGTCAAAATTAAAAACAAACAAAAAGTACTACTATAAGCTATCCTTAGGTAATAATCAAGTTAAATCAATAATCATCTGCTATTTTTTTTTTTTTTTGGAGAGGTTTTTGCTAATAGAGCACATGCACTCATCAGACAGAGACAGAGAGACAGAAAGCGAGAGATCACTCCCAGGAGGATGACCACTTGGTAATCCCTTCTCCATTCTCTTCAGGATCTTGGGCACTCATGCACAACACGCGCCCAGCGTTGAGTTTAAGCCACCAGGTCTGGGACTCGAATCATGGTTGACTACATGGGAGTCCAGCAATGTAGCCATTACACCATCTGCTGGTCCCATAATCGTGTTAAATCAATAATCATCTACTACTCATAAATATTCATGAGGTAGTAAAAGCATTAAACAAAAGCAATAAAAAGTTCTTGGATAGTCTATGATTTCCACAAGACAGCAGTTCCAAAGTTTTAACCCAGCATTAGATGATGGACGGGTTTCACTGGGTCTTGCACCCCCTAAAATGTCATACAAAAGTCAGTGTTATGCACGTCAGCAGGCAGCGTGGTGGTTGGGGAGCTAGACTCCCACATGGCCAACCATAGTTCAAGTCCTGGACCTGGCACCTTGCTTCCTTTCT